>NC_047158.1:12459181-12810014 GCF_009819705.1 Hippoglossus hippoglossus
CCTTCTTTCCTCTCCTGTTGCTCTTCTACTGAGTGTGGTGTGGTGACGCCCCTGCCTGGCTGGCAAGCCAACTCCAGACCCTGTGATTGCGCGCAGGAGTCGTAGGATTGCATCACTGCCTGTCGGGAGAGGCCACAGGAATGGACTGAAAAGAGGTGGTGGGTTGGAGGGTGGGTGGAGGGGGAAAGCAAAGAGAGAGAAAGAGAGAGAGATACATGAGACGGGTTGATGAAGGAGAGGAATGACAGACGATGGGGATGTAGCCCCGGGAGGTGAAGAGGAAGAGCATGCTCTTGTTTATATGGAAGTATGGGAGAGAGTGAGGGTCGGAGGGAATGTATTCAGCCGACTGCAGGAGGTAAAGAGGCCCAGCAGAGCTAGTGGGAGGTCAAAGTGAGTCGGGGTGGGGATGTCAATCAAATCTCCTGAGTCCAGAGACAAACACACTCTCCTCTCCTCTCCTCTCCTCTCCTCTCCTCTCCTCTCCTCTCCTCTCCTCTCCTCTCAGAGGGTGGCGGCCTCCTGCTGTGTTCATTGGTTCCTTCGCTATGAAACTGCTATGTTGTGAAATGCCCCACGTTATTGTAAGATTACTCACCGCTCTTCAAAGCCTACAGTACTGGTGTGTGAAGTGCCTTGAGCATTAGTATTGGGAAGGTTGGCTGCCTAAACACTGTGAGTCATCGACCCACCGGGGGGAATTATGTGTTTATCATATTGCTGTCCTGATACTACAGTATAGATTAGAACTATTTAGTTGATTAAAAACTTGTGTTGCCTAGTTTTGAATGGGAGAAAAACTAAGTAGTGACTCGAAACATATGTTGCTACATGTGGGCCCTCAATCGCGTATTGTTCATGTCATGTAGCAGCTACTAGGGAGTCTAATAAATCGACTGCGGCTTGGGGTAAGTTTCCAACCCTCGTGCCAATGTGCAGCTCCTCTCTCACTTTATACCTGCCTCTCCTCTTTTATTTGTTCTGTCAACAAAATTCAGATGACAGCTTTCATTACATAATTGATTTTTCAGTGACGTTAGCACCTTCAGACACACTCGGTGATCTCCTATTGAATTTCAGGATGGATACAACCATCATTAAAAAGAGCTTTGCATGAAGACTTTCTCTGTGTTAGGAGTTAAAACAAGTTTATATGGATGAAGTCAAACTTGAGGCGTTTTTGCCTGGGTTGGCTGAAAAAACTCGGGACAATGTGCGGAGCAACTGACTCGGACACCTTTTCAGGAGATGATTTCAGGAGAATGGCCAGAGTTCAGTCCACGTCTGAAAGCATCATTGGAAAAATAAGGATTGTTACACTGGTTAATATTGCATTTTTATCTTGAAACCCACCATTTCATCCTTCCATCCGCTCGTTCATCCACAACCATCCCAACCCCACCAAGAGGAGTCCGGTCAACGTGTCGTACGATAATCCCGGGTTTAGCCGGCCATGAGGCTTACTGACACACTATGAAATCTCAGTCAAATGGCTTTTTATAGATCATTCAAGCCTTAATCTCACTGTATGGCAGATTAAGTGGAATTGCTAGCTTGGCATTCCCGGACAAATTTTTCGCCTCTGAGAAAGTGTCTGGAACCTTCGTTTTTTTATTTTGATTTGCCTCTGGATGCAATAGGATCGACCTGCAACCAACCGTCCACGAAACCTGTGACGATGCAAATCGATGAATGCTGTAAGCACACTCCTTAGAAAATAAACAGTCTAGTGTGTTAGTGGATTCAACAGAACCTCTCCTCATCTAAGCGACAGTCATCTCCTCTGTCAGTCATCTCATCAATTCTGCCCCATTTTAGATTAATGGTTGTAAATGGGCCGACCCGTCTCAGGGCGGATTGGAAATCTGGGACAGACCCATCTGCAAGAATGAATAAACATTAGCTCACTGATTGGTCGGGTTCGCAGGCTGTGCAACGGAGGTTTGTCTGATTGCCCATCGAGATGTGGAGTGTGTTTGTCTCAAATTAAATACGCACAACAGTGAGAATCAGCCTCTAATGATTAATTCAGCTTGTGACACCACAATAAATTCCACCTGAAGATTATCATCAGTGACTAAACTGACAATTATCACCTCACTTTATCCTTTGGTCTGTAGAAAAACATTTATAATGATTTAAAACGAAGAAAAATGACAAATCCTCCATTGCAAAACCAGGGGACGTGTGTGTACGTACAAATAATGTCCCATAAGGATTTTGTAAGTCTAATGTGAGCCTGTGCCAGTATTCAAAAAAAGAATTAACGTTCAACCACAGGGAGATATAGCTTTAAGTGTGTGCCCGTCCTTTCTCATGTAGCCGTCCCCTTTGACAACAAACCACAAGTGCGACCCGCCCTCCTGGTTCTGTGCCTCCCTCCCTCCCTCCTGGCACTTTTCCTCCTCCCTCCCTGCCCTCTGCATGGAATTCCTGTGTCTGAAGACTTTGGCTTGAGGCCATTGGTAGCTCACGGAGAAGCTTCCTGTTGCACTCCTTTCCTCCTTCGCTGCGTCCATCCCTCCCTCCTTTTTTTCTTTGCGTCTTTCCCTCACTCGCCCCATTCTCTCCTGCTCCATGTGATATTTCAGATTTCTCCCTCCCTGTCCTCTTTTGGGTCTTTGGCTCTTAATTGCACGCTCACAATGTCTTGAATTTATTACTGATATATTCCTGTTCTCTTTTCCAAACTCTAAAAGAACATGCAGCGATCTTTTGCATGATTCTCCCTCTGTTGGAGCATGTGAACGCATGTGTCACTCTGTATTGCAGCTGCTGTGAAAACAGCTCCAACAACTCTTTTTTCTCCCTCAACAGCCCTCCCCCTGTGGCACCATGCTAAATGCTATTACATAATCCTGTGTATGATCCTATGTGCCTTTTTGCAGCATGGGGAAGAGGAAGGGGGGAGTTTAGATTGAACATAAGAAACAACAGTGTTACTGAAACTTCTCTTTGTCTAAATATTCATTTCTATTTTGTTAATTAATCCCAAAGATATGTGAAAAGGTGAAAAGAGGAAATAATTTGGGGATCTATTTTTAAAACCAGGAATGTCTCTTGTAGTATAGGTGAGAGAAGAATGAGATGAGAGAGGAAGGGAAACAAAAGAGAGAAAGAGGAAGCAGAGCAGTGAATGAAAAACAAAAGCACAGAACAGAAGGATGATGAGAAAGAGGGAACGAGAGGCCTCGAGGAGGAGGAGGAGGAGTGGAAACTGATGTTTCCTGTCTGAGGAGGCGACGGACTGAGGAGGACAGAGGCAGTAAAAAAAAAAAGGTCTCTCAGCTGTGTGTGTTGTTTGTGTGTTAAGTGATCCATCAGGGGGTGGAGGGGTGGGGGGGTGTCAGCGGAGGTGGCACATCGCTATCACCTCAAGCCGCTGTAGTGGAGACGTAAGGAGAAATCGTTTTGGGGCCTTTTCTTTTGTTTTCAGTGTCAGTTACCAACATGTTAATAACTGGATATTAAAACCTCTCACCTTCGTCTAATTGTCTTCATCAGAGGTCAGTGCTAATGTGTGAAACTTTATGCATCACATCCTCCTCTGACTAATCCACGTAAATCTGTCTATTAGGGACAAACGGAAAAACGGGAATGACTTCACTTTGAAGCGTGGAATTGCTTTTATCACCGAAATCCGATTAATCGCCGAGCGTTGTGAGGCAGCTTCGAAACGTGCCAGCTTTTTGTTTGTTCCTCCTCGGCTTCGGTTGCAGATGTAGAGCCCAAATGTCAGGGGGTCAGGGGTCACACCACACCCTCACCTCATCCAGTCACCTTTGACCCCCCCGTCCTTCCCACCTGGAGGATGGAAAAACCAGCAGGTCTAGACATGACATGAGCCGCATCTGTCTTAGCACATCGCTGCTCAAACCACAGACTTACCAAAGGGAAGAGAAACATATTTACTAAATAGATGTTTTCCCATGCCCAACAGTCTTCTTAAATACAATAAGCTGCACCACATTTTACACACTCATGGATATCAGTTCTGCCTTTTTTTTACACCGAAATTTCTTCGGACTCATAATCATCTTTCCACCAAGTTTCGTGGAAATCCGTCCAGTTGTTGTTGTGTAATCTTGCTTACGAGCAACAAACAAATGGACAGGGGTGGAAACGTAACCTCCTTGGTGGAGCTAACAATCTCCTTTGGCCACTTAAGGCCGCCCACGGTACGTCACTTTTCAAATGAAGCACTTAAACGTTTGACATTTAATAGTATCCATGAAGTCGAAGACCTCGCTCAGACCTGGAATTAACATCTGTTCGCAGAGATCCGGTCACAAGTGGACACAGACGGAGATACGACGCGGTCTTTCCCTTTCAGAATCACACCGATCGATACGGTTACATTTTAGAAGCTGTTGTTCCTTTTTGTTTCTCTCTCTCTTCCTCCGAGTTGTGTGTGTGTGAGAATGAAAAAAAGGAGAGAGAGCAAAGAGCCCCGGGGAGAGATGGCTTGCCTCCTACAGACTACCTCCCAGGGTCACAGCAGGAGGGGGATTAAGTTACAGCCAATCTCAGAGGGGGGGTCATGCAAAATGTGCACACACACACACACACACTCGCACAGACCCTCTCGCTTTCCTCACAGAAACCAAAATATTACAAAATGTGATTTTAAAACCCTGAAACATAATCTTAAAGCTGACAGTTCCTCTGCTCTCTGATGCATTTGATTGGCTCTCGTGTCTGCGCCATCGAACCGCCGAACAGGCCGAGCTGAAACATGACCCACCTCAGCACAGATTTCCTCCGATCGGGCTGGAGATTGCTCGGTCGGAGCGCGGTTAAGGGTCAGCGATGTTTTCTGTGTGGGCCTATAGCCTTGCATATACGTCCTTCCACCTCATTCCTCCCCCCCCCTGCATCACTAACCCTCTCCCACACCCTCAACTTCATCCCATGTTCACCCCTGAACACCCACACCTCATCAAAGGGCGGCCAGTTAGGCCTCCGGTGGGAAAGGGCCATGCAGGGGAATAGGTGACGGGAGTTGCTAGAGAGGACACACACACACACACACAGGCCTCTCTTTCAGGACTCCTCTTCCTCCTGCACTTCCTCTTCACCCTTTATATCCTTGCTGTGGCCCCCTTGGTCATCCCTCTTCTCCTCTATCTCTCTCTCTCTCTCTACTGCTCAGCTGCTGTAGCCTGTGTTTACTCTGCTAGAGAGAGAGAGAGAGAGAGAGGGCCCAGTGAAGGGACAATGCTGCCTTTCAGAGAGGCTGTCGACCCCACAGCCGAGCAAGGAAGTCCTCATGGGGGCCAACACCCCTTCCCCAAACTTCACAGCCACCCGCCACCGAGCTTGACACACACACACACACATGCATATCTCCGTGCTATTCCCCCGCCCCCTCCCTGTGTATTATCCTCTCTCTGTCAACTTTTCTTTTTGTCTCACATTTCCCACAAACCCTCTCTCAGTGACCATGGCTGTTTGGAGGGATGTAGTAAAGAGCCCATAACTGCCGTCCAACAATCACACGCCGTGAGTCACTCCGGCCTCTGCTATTTCTCCACCAAGAAATAACCGTCAGGGTGCGCTGAGGTGAAATCCAGCAGCGGGGAATGATTCACTGGGATCACATCAGTGTGGTGAAAACTGCAGTGGCTGTATTTTAGATATTTTATGAGCTGCCGAGTTTCCCTGAAGTCTAAGACAGTTTCGAGTGAGTTTTGTGCGTCATGTCTGTTCCTCTGCTCAAAGTGTTTTGAGTACACACACACACACACACACACACACACACACACACACACACACACACACACACACACACACACACACACACACACACACACACACACACACACACACACACACAGAGAGTTTGCAGACGACACGCCACCGTTCTGCAGTACAGCTCGATCTGTATTTCACCTTAAAGCATCTTATGAGCTAAAGTCTAAACTGATCTCGAGATTTGTTATTTGAGAACAAATATAATCCAGTAAACTGCACAAAAATGGCTTTAACTATAATTCTTTAGTAAACACTCTTAAAGTGCTTTGGGTTATTATTTAGTGAAAGGAGAAATCTTGACTTTAAATACATTTTCTTTCTTTTAATTCTTGCAGCTTTTATGGGTTGAAAGAATTTTGGTCTTTTCCAATGTAGTTTTTTTTGTAAAATGTTATTAAGTGAAACTAAATTTTGTTTTAATCTGGACAATATTATCTTGATTAATCAGTTTATTGAGTGGCCTATAAAAACTTTTCCAAGTCCTTTCGCGGTATAGATACTGGATGAATGGATCATTTTCTATCATATGAGACAAAAAAGATTGATGTGAACTTTTCACATTTTGCAGAATCTGTTGCAGACTTTCTGCAGACTTTCTGTCAGCCGACTAATGCATTCAGGCAACTTGAAATTGAAATGAAAGTGCGTCTCAGGGTGAGGGCTTTAACAGCCTTACAGCAAGTTAATCATCCAGTTCAGAGGAGAGGACAGAGACAGAGCTACGATATTAACTACAATGAGGATCTGACACCACTTAACTCTTCCTTTATTATTTCTTAGTTTGACTGATGATCTTCAGCACTGTTGTAAACTTCTCTCTTTAGATGTTGAGGATGCTTGACAGTGATAAGGAGACAGTGTAAACACAAGTAGGTCTTCCTGTTGCTGCTAAAGGTCAAACTTCATTCAACACTGTCCCGACTCACATGCCTGCGTGCTGCATCTTGAAAGGCTTGAATGACTTTTGAGTTGAGGGTTTGTTTACGCTTGAAGAAGTGATGTGTTTGATTTAGTTACTGACTCGCTGCAGCTTGCTGGAAATACCTTTTCTAATTCCCTCTCGTGTGACCTGCCCTTCTCCGAACACGACACACGCTGCGGTGAGGTTTTCCTGCCTGTTGTGCTCCGGGTCACCGCTGATATTTCAGTGTCACAGTGGCCGTTGAGGGAAACCTGTGGGTCATGTGCTTCTTAGGGAGCTGTAATGAGATAAATGCAGAAGGTTACTTGTGCTCATGTGTTAGGCAGCGCTGTCCGATATCTATCCATCTATCCATCTATCCATCTATCCATCTATCCAAATATCTATTAGTTGTAGCAGCGATGTCCGATATCTATCCATCTATCCAAATATCTATTAGTTGTAGCAGCAACTGTTTTCTCTTTCCATCAATTTTACCATTGTTTTTGCCATATGCTGTGTCACATGGCGACAATCTGGGGATTGTTTTCAGCTCACTGCCGTACTGATGTGACTCTCATGCGTTTACTCTTTGCGGCCCGTTGGACATGTTTCTTGCACAGGTGGTTTAAGAGGTTTGCTGTGTTTTGAGCCTGTTGTAGGGATCAAAAGTAAATACAGCAAAGTGCAATTTTTCATACCCAGAAAACATCCATGGGACAGAAGTAGCCTGACTTTTAGAGTGAGATATTAATGCCATAATGATGCTTTATGAGGATGTTCAAACAGTAGACTCCACTGATCTTACTAATGCATGTGTGTATCATCATTCTCTGTATACCCCTGAACCCCCAACTCCCACCCCACCCCCCGGCTGTGTGTATGAATGTAAGCGGGTGACCATCTCTCATTGGGCCGGTGAACCTGGTGACCTCTCTGCTCCGTGCCTCCCAGACATAAGGGCTTCTCATGTGGCCCCTGGCCAGTCACTCTCAAAGCCCACCATTCACTACCAACCGCGGTTTGTGTCGGCATGTATGAGGGAGAGGGAGGACGGGTGAATTTGTTGAAATTACAGTTTGATTAATTGCTTGTGTGTGTGTGTGTGTGTGTGTGTGTGTGTGTGTGTGTGTGTGTGTGTGTGTGTGTGTGTGTGTGTTTTTGTAAGTATGCCTGTGTGTGCGCCTGTGTTTGGTGTACACATTACATGCACTGGGAGCTGTTCTGCAACTTTGTGTGTGTGCACGCATGTGTGTGTGCGTGTGTGTGTTATGATGGAAAATGCTCTGAGGAGATTTGTGCGTTTGTGCATGAGCCTGGTGAGAAGAAGCAGTGAACCCTAACACATCGTGTTGAATGGGGAGCTTGGCTACAAACCCGCAGTACTGTACTAGCACCACCTGTATGTGTGAAACAGTACAATCTGGCTACAGAAGAATGGACTCAGCATTTATTTATTTAAGATTTGACTTTCGTGAAAGTCTATACCTCAAAAATGATTATTTCTTCAGGAGGTTTCTGCCTTGACTAACAGGGTTCATGTTAGGTGTTTGCTTGTGCATGCATGTGATGCTGGGTCAGTCCTGTGACTGAAGAACTCAACATGACAGCTAGGTGACCGTCCTGCCCACAGCCCTCGGGGTGGGTCCAGAGGTCAGTGTGTTTAGAGGAGGGAGGAGCTGGGCGGACTGGGTGCAGCTGGACTTGGAAGGCCCTGGGGTGGGGGGGCTAGGGTCAGTATGGTGGAGCTCAAAGGTTCATGGTGTCTGAAGGTACACACTGTAGGGGTGGGGGGTGGCCTGGGGAGGTGGGTGATGTGATAGGGTGTAAGGGCCAGTTACTGGCCAAGGGGTAGGGTGAAGCTGGGCCGGTGGCGAGGGCGACCATCTGGATTGGATTGTAGACATTCCTCAGGAAGAGTGTGTGAGTAAAGGTCAGCGGGGGGAAAGAGGAGGGGGTCCCTCACATCTCTGCGTGTGTGTGTTTATTTTTCTTTGGCTTACTCAGTGTTTCAGTTTACAATGTGGTCAGTTTACCATTGTTTCAGAGTATTTCTTACCCAGTGGGAATCGTGGAATGTGAGAAACCTTCAGCAGCGTTTCATGTGGGAAATATCGCAGGTGTGAGAATGTGTCTCCTGTTGTTTGCAGAATTTCTTCATCTGTGTGTTTATATGAAAAGAAAGCAATCCTGCAATGGCCCCGCTTGGCCTGGCTCTGACCCTCTGTGATTGGTTGTTTGCGCAGGTGGGAGGTCGGCGACTTGCCGTTATGCTGTCCCTGGATGAGCCCCTGGACCTCAAGCTCCCTCGGCGGGCCAGTGGGCGGGACAGAGGGGTGCGCTCGCCCCCCCTCTCCCCACTGCACCCCAAGCGAGCTCGCCAGCTCCGCATGGCGGATGATGGGACTGCACTCATAGAGCCGGCCTCGCCAGCTTCTCCACGCACAGGTAGGTGACCTTGACATGAAAACAGAAGACGCAAATGTTTGTTCGAGAAAAACCATAAAAGGTAATCTCACCAGGTGTGTGTGTGTGTGTGTGTGTGTGTGTGTGTGTGTGTGTCAGGTGTGCAGGTGGTCCCTCATGACCGAACAGACACCCCCACCCCCCCTGCGGTGGACCTGAGCATGTCTCCCTGCTCCCGCCACACCCCCAGCTCTCCAGAAATGACCAACGGCAACTACGTCCCCTCAGGGGTGAGTACGACGGAGCTCGAACACACACACACCTACCACAGCCTTTATTGGGCACACCTACACCTCTCTCCTTTCCCTTTGTTTTCCCTCCCACTCTCTCTTCGTTCACCTCTGAGTGGTTGAAAAAGTGAACACAGTCTTTCACTGTCTTTAGCGGCGAGTGACTCAGCCTGTTGGGGGTCAGCAAATCAGGAACAACATCGGGTTGTGTCACACTCCCCATCAGGCTGTGCAAGGAGCTGGAGGCCTGTGTGAGTCTGAGAGAGAGAGAGAGAGAGAGAGAGGGGGGGGGGGGGGGGTGTTAGCTCTTATCAAACACCTCCTGTGTCCCCAACAAGTGCCTCTCTCTGTGCTACTTGTACTCACTGGCCCCACTGGCGTGATGTGTGTGTGTGTGTGTGTGTGTGTGTGTGTGTGTACATGTATAATCGGATTTAAGACAAGGTACAGCCATGCAGACCTCACGCCGCCTAATTCAATTCCCCTCCAATAAATTGAGACAGGCTGGGACCATTCAGCCATCCGGCGTCCCATTGAGTCCTAGATAGCCCCCCCCGACGTCACTGCAACACACACTCTACACTTTATTTTATCCCCCATTGACGCAAATAGGACACTCTTCTCTCTCACACACAAAACAAATAAGAGCTACTCATAGAGGAACAGCTGCACACACTCACATGCTCCTCGCCCCTATAGCATCTCACAAAGCAGCTCACATAGTTTTGCACGCAGAGGCAGAACTCCGGCAGTGCAGGGAATTGGCCTTATTTCATGAAATTTGTCACATACACATTTCTGACATAGCTGCAGACGACGAGACAGCCGCCGTATTGTGATCCATTTGCACCCATTCTCTCTCTCTCTCTCTCTCTCTCTCTGCGCTTCCTTGCTCTCACATGACAGCTTGGACTTAAATGTCCCTTATTTTTTGAATTCAACATTTCATCCAGGCTCCTCTGTGTTTTCTGCTCGAGCTTGTGTGCACGTGTGTGCTCGAGCCCCAGCTGCGGCTCAGGGAATCTTCGAGCTCTCACGCTGAGCACCGGGAGGTTTTGTAGTACGGAGTGGGTGACGTCAAGAGAGAAACCGGAGTTGATTTCTGAAGATGAAGATCAGCAGAGACATTTTTGTCTCCGCGCTATCAAGCATTTGTCGAGTGAAGTTATCAGGACCGATCTGTCGTCCTCCCTCCTGCTTTGTGCACAATCTGCTCAAAAGATGTGAACTCCTAAGTATTCTCAAGTATGTCAGAGTGGATACTGCCAGCTACAAAAGCACTATGAGGGCTGGGTGATATGGCCCCAACTATATCAATAATCATTTTATAATATCAATAATATTATAAATTAAATTGTATCAAAAATCTAAAATCAAAAATTCCATGTGCGGCTGATATCGATATTCATCAGGATAAATGTCACATATTTATTTCTATAAGTTTAAAGACTGATTTATGAACATATGAACAAACATCAGTTTGATATTATGAATGATCTAAAATTACAGTTAGTCTGTTCCGTGTCCCTTCCACTAACATGGAGAAGGCAGGCTTTGTGAGGCAGGCAGGGAGGGATCGAGACACTTTGACTGAAACAGTCCTGTCGTCCATCTTTATATGCAGTGTATCATTATACCTACTCACTGTACTTACACAAGTTACAAGCATTATATCGATATATTGGATTTTCTTTATATTGCCATTGATGAAACTTACATTGCGATAAAGAAAACTTGAGAGCTGGATCGTAATCGTGAACTAAAGAACAGTTCAAGTGTCTGCTTCTTTCTTAATGGTGCAGACCGTTTGATCCCCATTTTTTCCCTTTTTCTTTTCGTTTATCAGAATTCTCACATCTCACAGGCCTTTCAGTTTTTCGTGCCAATCGGAGCCGGGGCGGGACTTCACCTGCCGTCCTCCATGTTCATTGGCCAGACGAGTGACAAGCGGGCCTCTCCGGACCTGTCAGCGGATGAACAACTGGCCTGCCACTGGAGGAAGGTAAATAGAAGGAAAGCAAACACATGGAAGCCAAACTACGATTTGATTCAAATATCTCAGTCATTACTAATAATTTGAAATGATGAATGTTTTCCCGCCCTCTAGTGCCACCTGCTCTTTGACTCCCTACAAGACCTGGTGGACCATGTCAACGACTTCCATGTCAAGCCTGAGAAGGATTCTGGGTACTGCTGCCACTGGGAGGGCTGTGCTCGCAAAGGCAGGGGGTTCAATGCCAGGTGAGAAAGATCCTACAACTGGGGGAATGCACCGTTAATGGGAGGATTCCAGAGGAAGTTGATATGATGAACTTATTTTTGTGTGGTTGCAGGTACAAGATGCTCATCCACATCCGGACTCACACCAACGAGAAGCCCCACCGCTGCCCCACCTGCAACAAGAGCTTCTCACGTCTGGAGAACCTCAAGATACACAATCGCTCACACACAGGTCAGTGTAGGCAGGGAGCACAACTTTAATAGTAAGGATCTGAATCATTTTGAAGTTGGGTATCATGATCCTTTGATATGAAATTAGATACCGAGTATATTCTTTGGTCATTCTGAACAAACATTTGAATCCCTTTCCCCCCCTGCAGGTGAAAAGCCCTACATTTGTCCTTATGAGGGTTGCAACAAGCGTTACTCCAACTCCAGCGATCGCTTCAAACACACGCGCACACACTACGTGGACAAGCCTTACTACTGCAAGATGGTGGGCTGCCTGAAGCGCTACACAGACCCCAGCTCTCTCCGCAAGCACATCAAAGCCCACGGCCACTTTGTGGCTCAGGAGCAGGGCTCCCCCGGTGGGGTGGGCTCCCTGCTGAAGGGGAGTCACAGTGGAGGGCTTGGGAGCGGAGGAGGTAAGGATTCAGAGCTGTCCTACATGAGCGGAGCCCACATCATCATCCCAGGGGCAGCGGCTGCTCTTCTGGGAGGCCACACTCTGCAGGGCCTGAGTGGCGCCGTGCCCCTGTCTCCCCTCAGTCCTCGTCCCCTGGACCTCAGCTCGCTGGGTTGCCCCAACTCGCCTCCAGGCAGCCTGGGAGGCACGTCCATCCTGTCCTTCAACGGCTCGCCGCTGCGATTGGCCAAGTCCCCCCTGCTCTCCGCGGCATTCTCCTCCTCGGCCCTGGGCCTGCCAATGATGCCCATGCTAGGGGCGGCGTCTGAGCGGAGGGCCCAGAGTCAGCAGGTCAAGAGGAGCCAGAGGGAGGAGGCCGAGAACGTGGTGACTGGAGGCATCCTGAACCTCTCCACTGGAGGGTCTCATGATCCGCTGTCCTGGGTGGTCATCCCTCCAGGCACCGTGGTGCTCAAGCCAGCTGTGGTCAACTGACACACACACACACACACACACACACACACACACACACACACACACACACACACACACACACACACACACACACACACACACACACACACACACACACACACACACACACACACACACACACACATGCACACATTCCAGAAGAGCTCAGGGGGTTGGGATGGGAGGGTGAAAGCCATTATTAGGGTACGGGCGGTCAAAGGTGATAGGGATTGACTCGCACAATCAAATCCAGGCAATGCATTTCAGAGCGCGTGTGTGGAAAAGGACAAAAATGTGGAGAAACCTCCATCAAAACTTCAATCAAGAAAACAATAGATAACACTACACCTCACAAGAATCATTGATACAACGCAAGCCTCTTTTATTGTTGGGAAACCAAGGGGCCCAAGAACTCTTTTCAGGAATATGTATGGTTTGGCTCCTTGTTGCTTGTTTTATACTCTATTCATTCCTGTTTGCTGGTTCTGACGACAGGGACCATGAACTTAGTGCTTAGTGTCTTAGTGCTCTGTGTTCTTACAAAAGCCCTGATTCATTCTTAAGTATTTATATGACTGCACTTCATTGACAGTGTGCCTCCAGCTTAGCAGTGGGATAGATACACCATGGGCAAAGTTTCACACAATAGGAAGATGATTTTTAAAGTTATGACCTATTTTTCACAGGCCGCTGTGATTAATATGATTCAGACAAGCTTGCCACGCCAAAGCAAGTGAACTCAAAACTGTTTTGGAATTTCGTGCGGGAGACGGCTACCGCTTCATCTCCGAGACAGTTCGTTTCAACACAGCACTTAATAGCGTCGGCTGGTTATAGTATTGAAACCTCAAAACTGCTGCTAACTTCTCAGCCTCCCCCGGTGTAACACAAACTGGGGGGCGAGCACTTTTTGACAATCTGTCCCCGGCTCGGGGAGGGTGACCGACATGGACCAGCCTAGTCCGCCGGAGTATGTGCCGGGCAGGTCGACTAGGGGCTTTTACTTTTAGGGCACAGAGCGATCTGAGGACTTAACGCAGACAAATGGTGTTACATCACCTGGCAATCTCCAATTCCTCTTTTTACACAAACCCAAGCGCCGGTGCGTCTGGCTCCCCCCTCTGGCCGAACACGATGCACAACATCCTGCTCGCCGTTTACAGAACCTCTATGCTCCTGGATTGTCCAGCTGCTTTCCCGTAATTTAGTCGACACAGCCAGTCTGCGCATGAAAGGGCCACTGTGGTGATAAACACTAGTGTCTTGTATTTTTCAAAAAGTGACCCGACCCAAAACCAGCTGTGAAAAGCAGGCAGTCGTCCAAATCCAAGTCTAGCTTAGCCTCGACGGCAGAGGTTTTGTCCCAAGTTCAACAACTCTCACACGGTGCCAAAAATACCAGGAGAGGGTGAAGTGGGATGTGCATATTGTGCCACAGAGGGGGGTGTGATGCACTCAATGCCACAAACAGCTGGACTGACTGGGAAGCCACACTATTGCAAACTGCCTCATTTTACTCTGTCCAAAGGGGCAACAAAAAAATAAACAGACTCATTTGACTTCTGAGAAAGCTTTTCTTACGGTTCGATTAAGCAGGCAACATGCACTTACCACAAACTATATTCCTGACATGTTTTAAGAAGTGTTACTGCGAAGTCATGGTCCTTTCAAAGCTAGTTTGCTCTTGTTTTTATTTTTCTGCATGGGTCAGTTTTGCTGTGGGGTCCCTCCGGGCTTGTGGTCGCTCGGTGCTAATGCATGTACGATGTTGACTGATGTCTCCACAGAGGAGAGGCAGGGGAGCAGGAGAGGATCAACACAAGGAACATTCCCTCAAGAGACTCAATCACTCGCTCCTCCTCCTCTCCGTTCTCACTCCTCCTCTCCTCTCCCCACATGTCGGCGGTCTTACTTTTCCATCATTAGACACTAGCTAATGCTGTTTTATATTTCTGTCATTGTTTTTTTTTGTTCTGCTGTTGTTCAGACGAGACATTTTCCTGATGTTGAAGTTGCTTATTGTGTTCTGCGACGGCTGCTGTGCAATTGGCTGTCTGCTGCCGAGGGCGAGTCATCCGAGGGGACGAAGAGCAGGAGAGAGGGAGAGGTTCGGGTGGTCTTCCAGGGCGGTGCTTCCCAACCTGGGGGCTCATAGAAACATTCAGTTTTCTCTGTTAAATTTAGAATTTTTAGTCCTTTTAGTCCTAGTCCTGTTTCTAGAGAAATACTGAATATAGTTGTCAATACCCATTTGCAAGATCTTTAAAATGAAATGTGGGAGAAAAAAAATATGTGTAAATTTAGGCCGTGAACTGTGATTGTGGGTCACACGTTCAGATTATACTATTTGGGATTGAAGGGTCACAAGCCAGAAAAGGATGGAAACCACCGTTCTAGGGACATGGTGAACCTAATGACCTCACACTCCTCCGTGACAATCACAATGACCCAAACCCAGATGGGACATGGGCATCAAATATTTCTGTATCAAGGGTCCAAACACCAAACTCCTGCTCCCTTTTAATTTCCACAGTCAGACGCAGAGAGAATGCCATGCGTCTGTGAAATGGCGGGCGTCGCTGTGTGAGAGCGCGAGCGAGGAGAGAGAGGATTGGCTGAATGAATAAATGAATGGACAGGGGATGGGGAGAGATGAGGGGAGGGAGAGGCTGTGTGCCAGCGGAGGAAAAGAGGCAGAGGAGAGTTGGGCTGAGCAGCCGCCCTCCATCTGGCCACCTACTCAGCAAATGGCCCTCTCGGCCCTGAAGTCACTGGCTGTGCCGTGTCCAATGTGGCAGCCACTCACAGGCATACCAGCCTGCAGGAAACTAGGCCACTGAACTCTGTCTGCCCTCTGGGTGTTTTCTTTTTTTATAGATTAAACCCAAAAGGCTCAGCTCCCCCACCTCCCGGCCACAAAGGTTTTTTTTTTTTCAGAGATGCATTCCAGGCAAACTAACAAGCTGCATTCACAGTAAACAAAAGCAAATATAATCCTCCTCCCCGCCTGAGGATGAGCTCTGTATCAGGCGGCCCACAGGTTGACGAGTATTCACAACAGAGATAAACTGCATACCTGAGCTTCTTCCTCCGAATTTCAGTCATCATTATCTCAGACGCACACTTCCCCCAACCCCACACACACACACACACACACACACACACACCTCAGCGGCCTGTCGCTGGGTTCAGCCCGGGTATTGAAGTGAATCTCTCGTTGTGAGTGGACAATCCTGGCATGTGATGTCATCAAAAACAGGTGTTAAGTAGGCTAGACATGGTTTCCGTGGCAACAGTGAAACCCACAGATGAGGCGGCTCTCCTCTTCCTCCTCCTCCTACTCCTCCTTTTGTCTGGTTCTCCTCTGCTGGTGGAAGCCAGGGACAGAGACTCAGCACGGCGGCAGAACGCTGAATTATAACGACACGGATCCTTCCGGGGTCCACATCTTTTCCATATTAAATAAGCTGTACGATCCATTAACCCTTTGAGCTCAGTCTGTAACAAACTGCACTTTTGCACCCCTCGTAACGCGCGTAGACACGGGGATGCTGCCACATCCCTTCTCGTTGCAGAGCGTTATTCATCAGTCGATTTGAGAACCAAGAATAATTGTAAAAAAAAAATCCTCAGTCCTTAAAATGTCTGAATTTTAAGTCTTTGTTTCTATAAAGCGGTACGTGCTCCTGGAGATTTTTAAAGAAACCCTTGTTTAATGCTATGAAAATGGAACTGAAATCGAGGGCACAGAAATTGTTAGTTAGCTCGGTCAGTGTCATTGTAAAGGGGTGCCACTGACTGAAGTGCCACAGTGTTGCACAAAGGGTTAATGATAAAACTAGGGCCACGCAAGGCCTGTTTGTTCCAAGTTATGTTTTTTGCACATTTGTTTGAGATATTATGTCAGTATTTGAATTTTTCCAAGTGCCTTTTTATTATAGGTAAAAAATATAGAAGTTATACTCTATTTGGAGAAAGAAAAAAAAAGATTAAATGAAAATATATTTTTTCCTGGCATCGTGTTCTGTGGTTGAACATGCAGAATTTTAGAGTTGTAAAAGTCTCCAATTGGTACAACATAGCGGCGTTCTCCTGTTTTAGAGGAATTTTATTACGATATTGATAATAATGTCAATGAAAAAAGAAAATGTTTAATAAAGTTGCATTTGATACGACTTGTCTTTTCATTTCTGTTCCACATATACGACTAAAATTTAAGAAATGTACAAATTATAGCATTTGGGTGAATGTGATCCAGTCCGTCTGTATCAGATTGTTCTGTTTAATAGTCAATACGCTGCATTTTCACTTGGTGATCAGTGTTTCAGCAAAACAACAGTAGCTAAAACATTTGGCTTTGGATCAAAACCATAACGCTTGAGGACAAATATAACTATAAAAAGAACAATAAACCCATATTTTTATGACTATTGTTTGAGCCTCCTGTGTCTTAAAATGACATTATCTGCCAATAAGCTGCCACAAAACCCAGACTAGAGAAAAGGAGGTTTTTATTGGGTCATAATTTACAGAGGACAGGGGGAGGAAGGAGAGGGCGGACATCATTTCATACTTCATGTTTCCGTATTCTGCTGTGACGGCTGCTTTTGTTTTTGTGACTCAATACTCAGCTCTTCTTCTAGACGCTCTTTAGCCCGCACCACCTAGACAAAAACACACACACACACATCCGATTATAATAATCACTGAGAGAAAGGAAAGGCGCTATTTTTCTAAATAAGCAAATTACACCATGGCTCCCCCAGAGCGCAGAGGAGTTGGTGGGAGATAAAAATAGTCACAACTTCATTTCTAACACGACTCACTTCAAAGAGGGGATTTCTCCTTCACGCTCAGAGTCACATGAGTCATAATTTGATATTTAACACAGACACAAAGGCAGAAAGAGAGCTGGTCATTATTTAGATGTCTTGAGCAAAACAAGTAAACAGATGCCTCAAAAAAGCTTCCCGAGGGTGAAAACACACCGAGGATAAAGGAGATAGTGTTTTAAAAAATAAATTATGCTTTCTTGGAATCTGATCATTGTGATCGTCGACTAGATAAAACTGCAAAGATTTGAATTATCTTGGTACAGCTCTACACGGTCACTTGATCTTCTGTGAAAATACTAAAACGTATTTTTCAAGAAATGCACGCAGTGGTTTCATCTCAGCAGCAGTCGGTCAAATTTAGAAAACTGTCACTGAGATTGTGCCAACATTTAACTTCAGATCATGGTTTGGTCCCATGGGCTGAAGGATTAGAAATAAACTTGTGAGCAGATGGTGCAGGCAGCAAACGAACTGGGGAACCACTGATGAAGAGGAGTTTGAAGATTTATGCTCTGCTCTTTATGGTTTGATGAACTTCAGACATTTTTCTACTTTAGTGGTTATTAAACATTATAACATTGCAGTCATATTACAATCTCTTCTAAAGAACAAATAACATTCTGCATTAACAATCCTTCATTCTGTCACTTTTGAAAATCATTGTGCGAACAACGTGAAGCTGTTTCCAGACATGAACTGTGGAGAATTAGGTCCGGACTTTCTCCAGAGTTTGGCAAATTCACACATGAAGGAGATTCTCTGCTCAGACACGTTCACAACACAGCAGCAGGCAGACGTAACGTATGAAGTCCACTGTAGAGATGATGTGTTTTTTTTTACAGCACATCGACATTGGTGTTGGACATTATCACCAGAAAGCTCATCTGTGTCTTCAACGTGTGTGTCACTGCTTTTTCATCCTCAGATAATTGTTTACTTTTTGGAGTCTGTCGTGTGTAACAAACGTCATCTCCTGCTGTGTTCTCACATCGGCTCATTCGGACATTTTCCAGAGTTTTTACTTGGAGGCTGGAAGGAGAAACTCTGGAGAAAGTCCGGAGGCATCCTCACATACAGCCCCCCCGGAGAATGTCAGGAGATTATCCGTTCAGTACATTTCTGAAAGCAGCTAAAGCGAAAACTACTTAAGTTAAGTCAACTGTGTTGAATCATAATAGACAGTATACTTACTTTTGATTGTACGTAAAATGAACCGCCCACTGCCTTGTCATTGACTTTAAAAAGATGCTCATAGTTCTGGAAGAACAAAAACATTAGTGTTCGTGTTAACAAAGCAGTTTTTACCCATCACCACTGTAAAAACAAAGTTTCTGATTATTGTTACATCAAAAGGTAAATAAGGTAAAATTAATTCACAAAATAAACCAAGAAACAGATGTGAAATCATATGTTCCTGATCTTATTCACAGATCTGTCTTTGTAATTCACAGCAGTGTCTGACAGAGACATGTATTTAGCCATCATGACGATCCCTAACATTTGAAGTCCAAATAAGTTTCATATTTCTAATTGGTAACCAGACTGATTTTCAGACAAGGAGAGGCATCAAATTTTAAAACGGGGTTAACGGCTCCGAAGCCAAGAACCAACACTGTGCTTGAATCCCTCAAAGAGACAGATAGTGTGACTGCACCTTTTGAATCTCCTCAGGGGTGAGCGTGGTGAGGTTGAGGATTTGCTGCGCCTCTTGCAGACTCATCCCGGTGATGCTGGTGGCAGCGGCTGACTGCTGCCCTGAGCGGCCCCTGGCCCGCGCTGCTGCTTGGCTCGCTGAGAGGGAAAACACACAACGCACAGAAATACTGTCACACACCCGGGATCAGCCTCAAAGCAAAAATGACTTAACGCAGAGCTGTAGCAAAACTTCAGCTAAATTATTTTTGAAAGATATTAACTTATAATATTTCTATGAACTTGGTTGTATATTAACAATTCAGTCTGACACCATTAGAAGACAGGTAATTACTTGAAGATCTATTTGATTACTTGAACACGCAATCATGATTTCAGTCACATTATCTTGCCCTTGCTATGATGAACAACAGCATCAAATGAATCCGTAAATAATGTTTGGATGATTTTCTATCCATCGATATGCTTCTACACCTACTTAGTTTTACATGCCAGCTTCAAAACCTTTAAGCTTCCAGATCATACCTGCATATTCTTGTTGTAAAGCACGAGCAAACGCACGTCCCACCACCTGCGCCCCCATCACAATGATCTGTGCAAGATACCTGGCCTAGAAAGAAGAAACAGTCATGAAGAGCAGACGATCATCACTGACGACCACAGACAGACTGAGGCAGCAGGTGTCTGTGTGTGAGGATGTAAAGTGAAATTTAAAGGGTCCAGTGTGTTTTCTCCAGTGTGTAAACATCTGAATTGTACAAATTGTTGTTCCTTTTATATTTAAATACTTCACGGAGGCCCCCATGTTTTTTACGGTCGTCTAACCTGGACAAACTAGACACTAAAGCTTCCACAGGTTCTCTCTCATGTTTTGAAGGGGAGGGTGAGGTGAGGGGTATTCAGCTGCAACATGCTACTTCACCACTAGATGTCACTAAACTCTACACACTGAACCTTTAAGACTGGGCAATAGAAACTATATCAACAATGATCACAATGCATTTTTCAATCAATAACAACATAATAAAAGTCCAGTTCTTATTGATATATGTTTCTGCATTGTGTAACACAGAGAGGAGGTTAAACACATCATGGAACTGCCTCAGATCTGTAACACATGTTGTATATCAAGTGTTAATAGGAAGAGAATAAAACCACAACCTCCACTCAGGAGCAGGAATCTGTCTTTACACTGAACAGACATGATAATGTGACAGTTCTATATAATTATAGATACGGACACTTGTTATCTGGATATAATTTGGGGTCCTGATGAAATGACACCTTCATTACTGATGTCAACACAGCGACAGCGATTCCATGAGCTCCTCCGCCATGTTCGGACAAGATGTAACTAACACATCAACTCCTAACTCCTCACTCGAGGAGGAAGAGGAGGAAGAGGAGGCAGCTTCCTGGTGTAACGAGGATGAACATTTAAACCCGGGACCATGACACACAGCAGCTCCACCTCATGCTCATGCTAACGCTGCTTAGCACCTCTCCGCTGCCTCTGTAAAGTATCTGCGATGACAACAACATGTGTTCTTACCATTGCTGTGCAGCGAAGTCTCGTCCGGGGACAGTGTTCGGACGCGACGCTCCTCACATGTACACCACTGAAGGTTAGTGAAGGGTCAAAGTTCAAGGAAGCGTCACTAGCGCAAAGATTCAAGTTGACTCTGGTGGTCGGTGGTGTTTGTGACACTGCCACCCACCGGCAGGGAAGTCAAACTGCAGTTATCAAAGTGGTGGAGCAAGTATTCACATATTTTACTGGGTCCACAATTAAAAAAACATCACAAGTAAAATGTGTATTAAGTAAAAATCTGGAATATCTACATAATGTGAAAGTTGTTTTATCATATATTAGATAATAATAATATTATTGTGGATGCACTAATGTTTAAATAGTACTTTATTGATATAGTTTTAGAAATATCTTGTATAGTGATATTTTCTGGATCAACTGCTTGATTTGTTTAGTTTAAACAAATTCCCATTTCGAGGCCCAAGGTGACGTCACAACTGACATCCGGCCCATATTTTAAAATTATTTCAAATAAATACAAAATATTTAGATAATCAACAGGGAAAGCAGCGAACACCAACGTTAAAGAAGCAGGAGCCATGAAAGGTTGAGCATTTTTATATGAAAAGTGACTCAATCAATTATAAAAGTTGCAATCTGAAACTAGTAAATGTCGTTGTCAGATGAATGCTGTGAAGTAAAAGGTACAGATTTTCTCACTTTCAGGTGAAATAAAAGCATTTGGTTTAAGAAAAGACAATACTGAGGTAAAGAAGAAGTACCTTAAGATTTAAGTACTTGAGTAAATATACTCAGTTACATACAACCACAGAGTACCAGCTTTAAAACGTTTCATTATGAGAAACAAATAACATATTTATGTTCTTTTAAGGTTATGTGATCAGTAAATATTAGAATATATATATATTTTTTCTCCCATTCATTTACTGTGTCTGTTAAAGTGACCCAATGACACGACAAGTGGCAATGATTGCAAAAGGTGTTTATTGAAAGACAAGATTGGAAAAAAACCACAAACCTTTACTCAAGTGATACAAAAAAACAACAACACCCCTTCACTCACTGTATAAAAAGGAAGATCTTTTGAAACACAATGGAAGGCAAGTCAAACCAACCCAAATATCACGAGCACACACAGTTTACGCTGCACAAGCACTGACAACACCTGCAGTTCACGTGTACAACATGATGCGCACGATCATGCATGGCTGAACTGGTCGGGTTACTTCGGTCCATCAGAGGTCGTAAACAAACTCCGCCTGGATTATTGACGATATTGCTGTAACCCGGATTAGAAATAACACGATGGCTGTTATGGCTGTATACGTTATCAATACTGTAATGTCATTGTTTATTAAACACCATGATTACTTGCTACTAAGATAAGAAAAAGAGCTAATTCTGTGAGGATTATCCCCAGAACAGTCTGAAAAACAAACAGAAATCCAAAGAGCAGGATTTGATTAAAAAACTCCACCATCCAGAGAAAAAAAGAAAGAATCATCTGTTAAAAAAGGAGGTGGTTTGGCTTCAATGCATAACAACATTTCATTTCTTATTTACCTTTAACCCTTACTTATACATAACACTATTTCTGGAAGGCAAAACATTCAAATCCAACCGGCACAAATACAGTATCACATATTAATGTTAACATTGGCTAACAAGGAAACGCGAATGTGAACGTAGAAATTCCAGTTCATGGTCAAACATGAGCACTGGGGACCCTGTTGTTTCCCCTGTGGGGTTTTTGCTGTTGAAGGCTTGAACGTGTTACAGTAATAGTGTGTCTGTGTGTGTGTGACCTGACTGAACAGGAAGACAAGGTGTTTTGAGATGCTCACATATTATTTCCTCATTCAACCTTTTTTTTTTGCAGTATTACATTTTTTTATAGACACATTGTGACTAGAAGAAGCAAGCGAGTGGTCCACCGTGGAGGCAAATGTCCACAAAGATTACGAGGTTGTACACGATACACGAGGAGGTGTCCTGACACAAGAGGGCGCCATTGTTATTTATATCACGACGACTGAGAATGTGTTATCATGCTTAAAACATGGCCACTTACCACAGACATTAACAAGAGCAAGAATAACATACTCATCAATTATTCAATTAATCGATCAATTATTTTAAAATCATTGTTTGTAGTCCATAGTCTGTATAAGAAGATGGACGACATGAAGCCAAAATGTCTCGATCGCCACCCGGTGGTCAGCCGCGGTATAGGTCTTGAACCCAACTTCCTCCATGTTGATGAATGGGACATGGATTAAACTAAATAGTCTACATCGCAATAATTGTTTTTCTCAAATATGGTTTCTGTCACTTTAGGTAGTTCTTATTGCACTGATGTATGTTCAAGTTCTCATTTGTCTGTTGAATTTGGTTCAATTAGTTATATGATGATAAAAAAACGCGCTGAAAAGTCACGATTGACAACTGAGACTCGTGATTGGTCGACCTTGTGTATCGCCTGGATCCTGGAAGGAAGTTGAAACATGTCGTCCATCTTTATTTACAGTCTATGGTTTTCATTTACTGAGAGTTAACTAGTGTAGCGTAAAGCAGAAGTATTATTGCTATGAAGTCACCTTGCACTGACCAGAAATATGTTTGAGCTTTTCTGACACATGATTTCTATTATTCCCACATGATAAAACAGTACAACAATTTCCCCCCCTCCTAAATATCAGTAACAGTGTGACATCAATTTGCAGTTTACATAATCATTGGAAAGCTATTATAAATCAAATTCATCCCAGAGTGATTTTTGTAATATCTAATAATCCCCCATTGAAAAAAATTGGCATATCACATTTCATTAAGTTTGATATGATCAACATCAGCTACACATTGTGACATTTGATTTTTTTTCAAACCTGAACGGATATTGTGATACATACAGTGATCATGTCAGGAGGTGTTTTATTGGTCGACTTGGCTGAAGATTTGTTCACATTGTGCAGTATTTGTTATTTGTGCGGTAGGCTGAGGCGTTCTGGGTGGCACTGTTGCACAAGACTGGTCCCTCCACGCCGTTTTTTGGCACCACGATTGGACCAAAGGCGAGACAACGCCCCCCCTTTAGTCATCCTGAAGGACAGAGAGGTCACAGGAGGATGAAGAAATTCCACTGATTTCACATTAACCTCAAGATCCCACTGGTCTCTACGGACTAAATATCCTGACTTGACAAGTTCTCCAAACCACACTTTACATTTTTGAATATAATTTTAAAGAAATGCATTATGGTGGAGCACAATTTTCCACAAAAGTCATAATTTTGATCTGGTTTTTTTGTGATTTTACATCTTGATGTGAAAATAATCACATTAATGTTGTATTATTAGTTTCAGCCACAACAAAACCTATTCCATAATTTCATAGTCATAAAGGTTTGTGGGCTCCTGAATAAAAGCTGACATCACTACACTTCAAATCAAATGTCATTAGAGTTATTGCACCCTCATTAGTTTAAGATCAATAACTTAAAAATGGAGAATAGAAATACTGAAAAATACAAGACAAATTTTCCGTCGTTTCCATCTCGTTCACTTACCCACTCGTCCTCGTCGACCCCCTCGAACGACTCCTGTGGCAGCGGATCGTCCATGTTCCCCAGTTTGGCCACCATGGCACTGAGCAGCTGGGTCACACGGGGAGTATGTTAATATATAAACAGATGACTGACATGGTAGATTTACTGGATAGCACAACACACAGCAGAAACACAACAACACTGTATTTTCGTTTATCTTCACCTCGTCTTTCTTCTGTTCATCTGTCTTCTCCTCCAGGTAGAAAGACGAGGGCATGTATTTCCTCACCGGAGCCTCTTTGGGGGCTTTGCTCACTGAGAAAAAGTAAGTACCAAATAAAAATAAATACTCGGACATGACTGAAGAGGTAGGTATCTTCATCTAGACAGACTCTCTGCTCAGTGTCCTCACCTGGTGTCATGTCTTTGGGCTTCAGGCTGATCTTATTGTGTTTGCCGTTGGAGCCGGAGAGCCAGGCGGAGGCGGTCAGGGCTGGTTTCCAACATTCTGCCGTGTCAGGGAACACATCATCCTGGAAAAACTCTTTCTGAAGACCCACAGCAGACACACAGAGGAGGCAGTTATGGTAAAGAAGGAGAGAACTATATTCCCCATTGTAGTATTCCCATGTGTCCTCTAGGCGGCGCAGTTGGCTCACCTTGACCCGTGGCACTCTGAAGGCGACAGGCTCTACAGCTGTCTTGGTGAGCATTAGACCTACAGCTATCTCCACCTCACGCACACTGCACTCTGTCTTTGGGAGAAAGGCCAAGCCCTGCGGACAGGAAAGTGTCAGAGACCACGTACATCATCACAAATGTTTTAAGGAGGATTAACTATAGAACTTCGGCTGTCCATGTATGCAGGTGTATGAATGTATGATGAAGTAATGAATCAAAATATTAAAAAAATAGAATAGCACTCAGTAGAGTCCATAACTCTGCCACGGCCGAACAATCCCCTTATGAAACCACATTGAAATTCTCTAGATCTGGATTTTTATTTGGATCGGCACTAAACTTCAATGGAAATAAAAGAAAATGCTAATATATATATATGCTATAAATATGTTAATCCTGGATCAGCCCCGGGATCCGGATCCACACCAAAATGTAATCGGTTCTTTCATTCCACCAAGTTTTGTGGTGATCTGTCCGTAAACTTACTTACACAAACAAACCAACAAACATACAGGCAGCGTTGAGAACACAAACTTCCTGGTGGATGTAAATATGATTAAAAGAGTGAGGTCAGCTCGGTACCTTCAGCGGCTCTGGAGCCATAAAACTGCTGCATTCCATAAAGTACGGCTCTTCAGTGACGATCTCATAAACGTGCACTCGAGTATCACCCTGGAAAACAAAGGAAACACATTAGATCATCAGTAATTCTTGTCTGCAATGACACTTTGATTTTGTTTTATTTTGATTTACCTTTCCAGTGAGGATGACCACGCTGTTGTCGGGGTCATAGAAAGGGATGAGCGTGGAGGGGGAGATGTCTACTTGAGTGCTGGCGATGGCTCCGGAGGACAGGGAGTCAGGGGAGTACAGGCAGAGTATTCTATCACTGCGACTGCAGGTGAAGGACAAGAGGGATCAGCGGTAAGTTCTCTCTTTTCACGGACTCGCTGCTGCTCTATAAAAATATACATTTAGTGCCACTTAAAGAATTTTCTTTAGTAATATCAAGTACCTGTCAAATCCTGACACCAGCAGGTACTTGCCCTCGCACACCCACAGTATACGAGCTCCCCTGGGGCCTTCGGGACCAGGGCCTTCCTGCAAAAAGATACAAAAAGTGTGATTGTGGGAGATGAGTTGATGGAAGAGAAAGAAGACATGAATCTAAAGAGTTAAGCAACATTTTAGTGCAGTTATTCCAGATGACTAATGCCTTTGGGCTGGAGTTATTCATATCACTTTAAATACTCACACAGGTTTATTGCTTTTGCGGTTGTTTTTCCACCAAGTAATACAACACTTAACGAGTGATAAATGAAATTATAGCTTGTGCATAAGTGGAGACTGCAGGTTACCTCATCAATATTTAACTGACTTTTATTATGTGCAGTTGCTGTTGTTGCTCAGAGCTGAGGACTACAGCTGCGGCTGTTTCACAATCTTGTAAATACACACCAAAAGACAAATCTTATCTATTTTCTGTGGTGATATGCCACCATGTCTCTGCTGTACGTACCTGCACAGGTGCAGTGGACTTGCGAGGGTCATAGATACGAACTTTCCCATCTTTACACACTGTGGCCAGGAGCTTCCCATCTGGGCTCCACGCCATACTGAAAACCTGAGCATGAAACAGAATGGAGAGTAAGAAAAAAGGAAGAGGAGTCGAAAGCAAACATCATTATGTGCAAACACAGTAGCATCATTTCAAGGTGAAAATAAGTTCTACCAAAGACTTAGCAGGCACTTTATTTTGCATCTAGCATTGTCTTGGGTCACCCACCTGTTCCTGGTGTCCAGTGAGGATTTTGACCTGGTCTCCGCTCTCCAGGTTCCACAGTCTGACTGTGAGATCGTAGGATGACGACACCAGGATTCCACTGGCCAGAGGGTGGCACTTGATTGAGTAAATCTTCTCTGTGTGGCCTATGAGGGGTCACATCTCCTGTCAGTTCACTGTACATCATTTCAATGAAGTCCCATTGGAGATTTATTGCTGCACTAAGTGTTGTATGTCAGGTTTGTCAATCTGAAGGAAGTAAGAGAGGTGGTTTTAGAGGGTGGGCCTGGTCCTACCTCGCAAGATGAGCTCAGGCTTAGTCAGGGTCTCCTTCAGGCCTCCCTCTGGTACCTGCCACACCCGGATCTTAGCATCATCACCAGCTGTCACAGACAGAGACAGACATATACGTTCAATCACATTCAAGATTTACCAAGATACATGGAAACGGTGAATGGTTTTTTATTTGCTTCTAAATATAAAGGAGTTCTCAAAGAGTAAATTCACTCACTAATGGGATATTTGGGGCATATTTAGAACACTTCAACATGCAGACTGAAGGAGCCGGGAATCAAACCACCGAGCTTCCAATTAGGGGACGGCCTGAGCGACAGTCTAACATAGAAGTTTGTTAGACTGTTAATTTGACTCACCTACGACAAGCCTGTGTGTGTCAAAGGGGTCCCAAGAGAAGTCGGCCACATTCACAGAGTTCTGGATGGTGGGCAGAGCTGTGTCTGGTTGCCTGCCAGGCTGAGAGCGCTGAGGGATGGAACAGAATCACTCACTCACACACATGCAGCACATTTTCATAGAACATTTCCCAAACTCGTCTCCAAAAATGGAGAGCGCAATCACATTACTTGTGATGAATAGTTTTACATTTCATTTCCATCTGCTGCTGTACCTCAAAGATGGCGATCTGGCCCCCAGAGATGGCGAGGGGCACCGCCAAGCGTTGGCGGTTGACACAGAATCCGTCACACTCGCCTGGTGTGGTCAGGTTGAGACCACGTATGTTAGTGATGTGCGTGTCCCGGTGCATCACTGCACCCTGGATGTGGCGAAACTTGGAGGTTGGCCCTGGACGAGAGATTATTTTTCCATTTTGTCATTTGACACAAAACAAACAATTCACTTGAAAACCGAACAACTTCAAACTTGGTTAATATCCTAAGAATCGCAACATCCACTGTGAAGTTGATGTTGCAACAGAAACAGATTATAATCCTGCATTTCTTTTCATTTGTAAACTGCACGTGCTTTTACCACATTAACCATATTTAAGACACAACCTTTTGATGATGCCAGACACCATGATGAGGAAGTGTGTGTGTGTGTGTGTGTGTGTGTGTGTGTGTGTGTGTGTGTGTGTGTGTGTGTCCATACCCATCAGGGTCTGGATGGCCTTGGCACTCTGGCTGGCACTGGGGCTGGGGAGGAAGCCTGAGGAGAGGCCGGAGGTGGAGGAGGGAGAGCGGGACGGCTCTGCGCTGCTGCTGGGAGTACTCAGAGGACTACTGGAGGTGGAGCAGCCATGAGCCGGATCCTGAAGAACAGTACAATGTCAAGTTTTGACTACTGCAACAGTACTATGATGTGATGTAGAGATTTAGACCTGTTGCAAAACCATTCAACAAAAAACAGATCTCTTGCCTCTTTGCTCCCCACACTGACCACCTCCTTCTTTGCAGGCATCTGTTTTACCGTTGCAGCCTTTGGTTTGGGCCCTCGGTCTGGGTTGAGGCTGACTTTCTCCACCTGGGGACAAACAGAGCTCGTTGTTTGAGGCGTCCGCACGGTTTGAAGACTGGATCAACTTGTTGTGGCCAAAGAGAACCGTTACCTGCTTGTTCCCTCCCTGCCACCACTCCTCTGCAGACATGGAGGGAGTAGCACCCACTGTGTCTGGGAAAAGATCGTCATGAAACTCCTGGCCCGAACGCTGGGGAGCAGCACAGAAACACACGGACGCAAATAAGCCTGCATGGAAACCAACATGCAGACATCTACAGGACAGCTCGGGGGTTTCACGTCCGAGCGCTCACCTTGCGAGGGACTTGATAGCTGACTGGCACAATGCAGCCGTCCGTCAGCTGCAGCACACGCATCACTTCGCAGGACATCACATCCAACGACAGTTTGGGAACCACGGCAACGCCTCGTGTTGGGTTATCCACAATACAGTGGCTCACTACAGGGACGGAGAGGATGAGTAACTCTAATTCTGAGCAGACAGATAACAGATGAGCTGCACTTACCTGGAGAGAGGAGCGGCTCAAAGGAAGAGACTTCGAAGCAATCAATCGCTGTGTCTCCCTGAGGCGAACAGAGCGACACTCAATCAGACACCAACACATAAAGTGTGACCGTTTACGTAATAAATCAGAGAACCTGTCCCGTTCATCTCCTCTCACTCCAAGATTATTATCCGCACAGAGGAGGAATAAACTGCAGCAATGACAGCTAACCTTTAAATTAAATAACTGTCAAGACTACCCTAACCCTTCTTTTAAATCCCTTCTGAAAGCTTTTACAAATTATTAATATTTACATTGTTGTGTTGTCATTGTTTCTTCCTTGTAAAGGCCTTTGTAACATTGTTAAGAAAAGTGCTATGTGAATAAAGTTTATTAGATTATTATTATGAAAACCTCCAGGCATAAATATGCAACATTTCCATCTTAACCCAATTCTATCACCTGACAGAATTTTAGAGAGGAGAACAAATCTAAATCTTACCAGTCCGGCCAGTACGAGCAAACCAGTGTCTTCATCAAACAGAGGGATCAGCGTCCTGAGGGCAAAAAGACAAGAGAGGGAGAAGGGCAGAAATGAGAAGGAGACATTAAAACTCGGTTCAGTACATTGATGTTGCACCCTCTCTAATATGTCAGTGTCTATAGGTTGAAGTTTCACAAAGACGCCACGAGAGGGAGCAGTTGGCTCACCTTTAGGGCAACAGTGGCGATGTCCCAATGTGGATATTTTATCAAATGGACTTCAACACAGCAAATGAGGCAAATCCACGAGTGCAGCCCACAATTCTTTTTTATTAACTATCGATCTGTTGTTGATTTCAGTCAAGAGAAAAATGAGAAAATCATCCATCACGACTAAAGCAGGACCAATGAAAACACGCTGGGCTACATGGACGGTATATGTCATAAAAGATGGATTGTGTTCTCAGCTGCCACGATAAGAACAGGTCAGTGGAAATGGTTGTGAACAGAGAGTAGAGCCCCTATTTATGTTTTTATTTATATCGATGCTTTTATACTTATATCTTCTTTTTCATCATAGTTTCTTAGGTGGCATTTGCTCATGTAACTGTCCAAAAAACTAAGAACTAGACCAGAGAACTTTTGCTTGATATTTGTTGATTAATTTTCTGTCTATTGGCAAATTGATTTGACACATTCACATGCCTCCTCTTAGGATTTGAGGTAAGAAGATTGACGGATGAGGAAGCTTTAATCCAGATGGGGGGGGGGATACTATTGGTTGGAGTAATTAAACCAAACAAGAAATCGTGGCTTGGAGAAATAGTTGAACAAACACAAGCAATGCTGGCAAATCTCACTTATTCACCATTTCATCCTCTCATTCATACTCGCTCTGTCCCTCCCTTCTTTCCTCTCTTCACCTTTGAGAGTCACTGGGCTGTATTGTTTTTTCCGGGGCAGGGACAGAGGGCGACGGCCGATCCATCCACTTCACATCCCAGGCCCAGAGGCTGAGTGAAGTGGATAGGGCGACGGCCGATCCATCCACTTCACATCCCAGGCCCAGAGGCTGAGTGAAGTGGATATTACAGTTCCAGTGATGAACTTGTGTCTGCTGCTTTTCTTTGGGGAACGCCACTCGGCTGCCACCACATCGAGAAGGAATGGCAGAGCAGTGATGTAATGTACAGAGTACGACGGGATAATGACGATATAATGACAGACTAAGTTTGGGTATCTTCAGTGACGGCGCATGATGACAGGCGAGGGTTAGCACTGTGCACATGTGAGAGAGTTTTTCATATTTTAACAAAACCAACACAAATTCAGGATTACCTAAAAAATGTCTGCCACAAGTTTGAGGTTATTATAGCTCACATTCTTTATTCAGCTCACTTATATCTTCCGAAGACGGGGATCTTGTTTATTTGACTCTTTTGTCACATTTTGGGAAGTGATATTTCTTGGCAGTTTTGCCGTAACAGACGGAGAAGAGATTGAGTGTTGTTCATGACTGCAAAGGTGAAAGATATATTAATAAACTAGTCGGCCATGTGGAAATTAAATATTACTTTGTAAATGTGATTTTAAAGTATTTAAAAAAAAATTGTAAAGTCTTAAAATATACTTTATTTACAAGGGAAACTGAAATACAAGATGCAACAGATGGTTATAATTGTAAATTTTGTGCAACTTCAACCCCTTATCACACCCACCCAAGTATAGTTTATTTATGAAGCCCATTTAAAACAAAGTGCAGCACAAAGAGAAGTACAAGAATAAAATAAGCTAAAAATGAATTGTAAAAAAGTGAATAAAAATAACTAGACAAAAGTCAAAAGTCAGTGTGTGGGTCTTCAGTTTAACCTTAAATAAGAAACGAACTACAGCAGGAAAAAGAGAACGAGTGCACAATTCACTGAACCAAAGTTGCAAAGGCACAAACAAGTTGTGTTTTTTTGCCTTGTTATTTTTTGCATAAAAAGGGGAAAAATGCCTGGAGCAGCATCATTTTAACCAAATATGTCCAAATAGGACAAAACTCTTGAGTTGATTCAATGATGAATCTATTATGCAATGTGTATAGTTCTCTAAAAGACTATTTTGATGTTTTGTTCCACTGAGATGTTTATATCATATTAAAAACTTGAAGTACCTAAAGGCCTCTTTCCCTGCTTCCCTAACTCTATCGTCCCGTTCATCCTCTTTACTTCAGGATCTTTGACTTATCAGAAAACTGGACCTGTTGCAGACCTGCCTCCTCTTCCCTTCAACATCCCTCCCTCTCCCCCAGTGTCCCAGGCCTGTGAAGTCAGCGAGCGGCGGCCACACTTCGTTAGGACGGCTGCGTGTTCCCATGTCGGAGTCAGTCCACAGGGAGTCCCTAAACACCTCCATTCCCACACCCCTCTCGCTGCCCGTCTTCCCTTCTCGTTCCGACTTACCAGCACTACCACCTTGCACCCACCGCTCTCTTTGTGCCTCCAGTCCCAATTATTTCTCCGACGCCTTATCTCTGCTTTTCTCACAGTAAACGTGCAACAAGTCAAACAGCCACATAATAGGAGTGGAGTTTTATCACTGATAAAAGCCTCTGTTTACCATCGCTTTCATGCTCCACCTCACCACCAGCCCACTTTCCCACACAGAAACACATACACGTGCATGAGAGCACATATTTTTACTCACATAGATGTAAAAGCAAACATAAATCTGCTAGTAGTACAGCTTAATGAAGTATGTGCACATTTACTCATTCCAGCAAAGAGTTATGCTAAGTTAGGGACCAAGCTTATTGTGAAGATCTGGATCACATGGTCTGATTATGAATGAAAGAGGCTGTAAACAGACGTGTGAGTGTGTGTGACTGAGTGTGTGTGTAATCCAGACATAAGCTTTTTCAGCGGTGTGTGACTAGCGGGTTAAGCACACATGTGTTATGTGTAGTGTTGAAATAATAATGACAAAAAGTGAGTGATGGAGTACAAAAAAGAAAGAGAGAAAAAGATAGAAGGAAAGACATGAACACGTGAATAACAGAACAGATTGAAAGATTTTACTCCTCAAAACGAGGATAGTTCCCCCAGTGTCATATCATCTATCTGCACCCACCGGCATCTCCACATCTTTCTAACTCGTCCAACACGCTGCAACAAGCCGCCTGATGCTCTTTGAAAATTCCCCCTGGCTTCAGTCTGTTTCTGGCCCTCGGCTCCAATCGGAGTTTAGACAAATCAGAAAAATGAAGAGAGCTCACGTCCTGCCTCGTCTGCCATCGCCTCACACCGACTCTCTCACACACACCAAAACACACATCATAAAATGACCCTCTGCCCATGACAGCAGCCTTCAGCACCCGCAGATACGGTGGGCATATTACTCTTGTGCGCACATGTGTGCGTTTGTGTGTGTGCGTGGATCTGAGTCACTCCACGTATGTTATGATTATGAGAATGTGTTGTGGTATGATCATGTAGGAGATAGTGGAATAACTGACTGATGGAGGGGCAGACAAATTAATATGTGGATGACAGACAAATACAGGAGTGATGTGTGAGTATATGTGTGTTGGCAAAAACTACACTACACACACACACAAGAAAATATCCCTTCAGATTCATATTAAATAAGAAAATGCTGTACATGCTCAAGCACGCGAAATATGAAAAACTGCACACACATGAACACATACTTCCATACATGTATAAGCACATATGGGTACATCCAGACACAGTAGTGTATTATACACAGTGTAGATGGAGTATAGGTGGAGTTAATGAAAGCAGCCTGCAGAGGTATAAGGTTATGAGTTGAGCCCCAGCAGCTGTAGGACCAGATCAGTATCAGTCAAAGGGTCCTTTCTTTCTTGTATGAGCTCATGGCCTCTAGAGCAGCCAGCCTGACTGTGACGGACAGACGGTGGACAGAACAACACGCTCCAGTCGTCAGGTCGGAGCTGCTCACAAAGTAGAAAAGAAAGACAGAGGGTGCATTTGGGCAGTGTGGTTTTGTTTGTTTGTGAGCAAGATTTGGCAAAACCTACTTAACGGATTACCACAGAACGGAAGGACGCGGTATGGGTCAAGGAGGGTCTCATAACATTTTGGTACAGATCTCGATCAGGAGGCTGATAATCTGTCATATTTAGGAGACTGATTTCTATGAGTGTGTGAAATTTGGTGCAGCCTGATTGACTATTGGGTCTCGGCCCAGGTATGCGCTCTTACCATTCTTCGTCTGTATAGAGGATGTTGTGTTGCTTTGTTTTACTGAATTATATAAATAAAACTGATGTCACCTGGCAATCAGGCACATTTCTCTTGATTTGGTCAATAACTAACTCGGAACACATACTTGGAAATCAGTCTTGTATGACCTCAGCTTTATTAACTTCTCACTCTATTTTAGTTTCCCTCCCCCTCTCTCCTGTTTATCAGTCCCCTGGTTATGTCATCCCAATCAGTGGGAGTGAGCGAGCGCTGCTGTGCTATCACTTAGGGTGAAGGGTCTGCAGAACTGTGAACTCCAACAGTCCACTTTATCAGCCTCCCTGCCTCCGCAGCCTGCAGCTCGTCTAGCTGTACCAGCCGGCCTCTGGCGGCCCACTGGCCAGAGGCGACTCCTGATCTCAGCCTGAAGCTTTGGCCATATAATTATGTTTGAATTATCACACTGGTGGGTCACAGCAAAAACAGTGGACGTGTTGTTGCAGATCTCAAGTCAAGTGTGAGAGAGCACAGTGGTCACCCCAGTCATTCCGATAAAACATGAGGTCAATGTTCTTTTCCCACACTCGTCGAATTCAATAACAGCCAAGGTCTTATCTGGTGAAGTTTAAGCAGGATTATTTTGTATAAGGGCATTTAGAGGCGATACTTCACAATCCTGGTGAAATATTGTCTTTAAATAATTGTGATTAACTGGAATCTGACAGAAAGTTACTTGGGAATGTGGAAGAATGTGGGTACTACATTGATTCCCTGTGTTTCTGAATCTCTTCTTGTGTTTTCATATTTAGGAAAAAGTCAGCGTACACGATTTCTTGACATCATCACTTATAAACCAATAACATCATTTTACAATCAGCTCTAAATAGAAGCTTCTAACAAACTTGTCACAAACTCAATGTCCATCTCTCACAAGTTCTCTCACAAGTGCCTAACACCAGATTTTGTATCCAATACAGATGTTTTTATGATTAACATCTGCACATCTGATCCTTGTTCTTTGTTATCATGCAAATATTAGAACGAGTTGTCAAGGTTTCGTTTAAATACTCTAAACATAAACACATTTGTTTCTAATGTTATTTTTTGGAGGGGAGATGGGGACGTCATTCATTTAGCAGAGATTTGGTTAAAAACCAAACTAAAGGACAAATTATAATTCTGACTCCACTGATAAATCTTGAGGGAAAAGTTAAGGTTGTCTAAATTTACAAGGGAGGGATGAAGGTATGGTTTTCAAGGCCTCATATTATGGTCCCCACACATACACACAATAAGCAGCAGATTTATAACGGATCTGTTGTAGCATGGAAATTAATTAGTAAAAATATTTGGTGTGTTGAACTGCTGTAACTAAACAGCTGTATCTCTCTCTGATTTAAAAGTATGACCATTGAAGCACATGTTTTTTTATTGTTGAGGTTATTTTCATCATCCCTATCTGATGAAGAGAGTTCATATGACCAGATTATCCGTTTATTCCTTTGATAACCCTGCCGTCTTCCTGTAATTGTTTCCTGTGATACAACACACTTTCTGTTTCAGCGTTATTACTCTTGTATAAGGACATTGGACACAGCTAATGGCTTTAAGCACACTTGCGCTGCAGGCCGATGGGTGTTCACATCTCTCCGACAATGGGAGGACTGGTGCGGAATAATCCACTGGTGATTAAGAGGGGGATTCATAATGAAACAGCACCGGACCTACAAAACCATCTCCGGGATGGTAAATCCTGGAGATGGTTTTGTTCTGTAAAGATGTGAAATATAAAAGAGACATTCTCTCCAAGGAGACTAGAGTGAGAATTTCAGATCGTGGAAAAGATCCACTAAACAACCAACTAATGGTTTGGCAGCGGAAGTCCTCTCAAACTCCGCAGCATCACAATCCAGCACAAAAAATGACAACTCTAAACAAACAGTGTATCACAGCTGATGAACTTTGTCACCTCTGTAAACTCACTAGTTCACAAAGCAATCAAACCTTCGCACTTGTGCCATGTAAACGTGTATCAATGTGGCCATAAGCGGCATCGGAGCTCCAAAGGCCGCACCACAGAAGATCCACCACAGGGTCAGAGCGAGGGTGGCTTCCCTTTCAGGCTTCAGCTCAGAGTGATCGAACACTACATGGCACTTACACTGGACTTTCACTGTCCAAATTAATTTCATTTCCCAGTTTGTATTTGGGGCATAAGAATGCATAACATTGCAGCTTAGCATCTTGATTTCCATTTACCCTGTTTGAACCTTTCATGCTTTGGCATTGCATTGAAATAATAGAGTTAAGAATATCCAATGAATAAATGCATTTTTAAATTTTCAAAAACCCACGAACAAATTCTGCATATATTTTTCAGAATCCAGTCTTCTAACCATCTGGATAAAAAATTCCCAAGAAAAGATTAATCAGTTTCCCAGAACTGTATTGTCAAGTCTGCATAGCCAGAAAACTTCTAGTAAGGCGTTGCTCTTTTTTATTTTAACCTTTAAAACATGCTACTGTGTGAATATAACAAATAATAAACATGTACATCAATATAGAAACATAGAACTGGTGATAAAACATTTATATATTTAAGTTTTGTTCCCATTGTACCAATTGAGCAGGAAGTTCCAGCTACTATACAACTACTTCATCATAGGGTAATATACACGTTTTTTGTGTAAATCAAAGTCTTTGAGGATTTTCAAAATCTGTGCACAAAAGCTGTTAAGACTTAAATGCAATGAAATGAAAGAAAAGCCACATGCAGACATTGAGGACCCTGAAGTTCTTCATATACGGTCTTAAAGGCTAAAACACATCTCTGTTTGGGGCCGTGCGGAATATAGTTAAAGTCACGATGAGTTCAAGGATCCTCAGCAGGCTCTTGAGACGAGCTGCACAGTTGCCCAGCTGAGCAGTGAAATGGACTAAAGTTAAATATACTTTCCTCACAGAGAGAGTTTTTTTTTTCTTCAGTGTGTGTGTGTGTTTAATAAGTTTGCTGGACCTGCCTGCCCAGCTACCTCCAGTAGCCAGTTCATTAGAAGGGAATTAGAGTTGACGTGGTGCGTTCCTGAGAGGGGAAGAAAAGCCAGGATTGTTGGTTGAGGGGCCAGCTGTGGCCGTGTCTGAACCCCAGTGATGAGGCTCTTAGATGGGCTGCCAAGCGGCTACTCTCCCCTCTCTCCTCACTTCACTGGGCCCCATCCTCTGGCCCCTGACAACCACCACACACACAAGTACGTATAGTGGCACAGATGCATGTGCACACACGCATGCTCAGGATTTAATTAAACTGACTGCGTCCCATGTCAACAGTTCTGCACTGTGAACCCTCAGACACCCACACACTCAGAGTTCCACATAGGACCAGATGCAAAGTTGCCAAAAGGAAAAAGATAACAGCTTCAGCAGTAAAATCATTTCTGTCCTAAAGAAACAGAACAGAACTTCATCACTAGTCTAACTTGTCGTCAGAGCAGCTGCAGCTTCACACTGGCTCCTGCTTTTGCTTGTCACACTGAACTAAACAAGCCGGCATATTGACACCCCCTGAAAGTGAAGTTCCATAGCATACTGGCGTTGTGGAATCAAACGCGTGACATGTAACACAACAGCGTCTACGTCCATTACGGCTCTCCCTTTTACACAGATGTTAATCCCCATAACATAACATTCCCACCTTGAACGGGACACAGGGAGCCCCAATCAGAGCAGCACATCTCTCAGTTAATCCCGTTCTGCTTTGAAAACAGTGAAACCGCAACAAGACGGCCCAAACTGCGTCAGCCACATAACACAGCTTTACAAAATGTCAAGTATGTGTGGAAAAACATCCTCTTGCAGTATAATAGACAAGTCATGACAACTTAACAAACAGCGTAGTCTGACCACATGATGGACGGTGCAGCTGTTTTGCATAATGGCGACATTAAAAAATGAAAACCCCAATCTGTATTTTTAACAAGAGGAGACAGAGAGAGAAAACCAGGCCTTCAACTTGCTGAGCAGATAATTACACCCATTTCTACTTGTCTAAGATGAATAAGAGAAATTAGAGACTCATCTCCAAAAGGACACACGCTGATGCGGACTCGCACACTCACAAACACTCAGGCAGACCTATAAATGTGGTAAACTGGTCCAGACTGCAGAGCTATAAAGCAGCGAGGACACTGGCCATAAACTGGCAGGAGACCTCAGACTCAGGGCTGAAGTGTAGACACGTGTGGGGGCTGGGCTGTCGTAGAACGTGGGTGGGCGTGAAGGTGTCATGGTATATAGACTAAAGGTGTGAGGCTACTAATAGGAAACATAAATCTTTAAAAATGCAAATGAGAAAACACATAGCAGGTTTCGTTCACATGTTGTCATGCATTTGAGTTTGGGTTTGCGTCTGTGAAGTCTGCTGCTTGTTGTCATCTGTGGAGCCCCGGAAGAGATGCGTTCCGCGTTAACCCCGGGGTCCAGCATCAAGGGCCCGGGCTAGATGACCATTAAATGACCTGTCGGCGGGGGCCTGGGAACCGTTCAGCAGCCGCGACCGCCTCACACGACAGACGAGAGAGGAAGTGAGGAGCAGGAGACAGTGCGAGAAAGTGCGAGGGTCACGACCGCGGCAACCCTCTCTGCTGCCGGGCCACCTGAGGAAAGTCCAGTTCCCGTCACGGTCGCATTGGAAGCACGAAAGGCAGACAGAGTTACACATGTAGAACAGGAAGTGAGGAAACAGTGACCTGTTTTCTGCTTTCAACTGGAAGTTGATGGACTGTCAGCCAGCATTAGGACTTCAACAGAATCTGAGCTAATGAGGCAGAAGATGATTTCCGAAAAAAGAAAATCACACTGACACAAGCCCTGCAACGTCTGGAAGCTTCTTGGCTTTTTAATTTAGAAGTCCCCTTTCATTTTTAATATCTTTCTCTTCAGCACACACACACACACACACACACACACACACACACACACACACACACACACACACACACACACACACACACACACACACACACACACACACACACACACACACACACACACACACACACACACACGGATTTTAATTCTAAATTAAACTTTTGTGGAATTTATAAAACCATTAAAAATCAGATGGAAAATACGTTATTGATGATATGATGCATTTCAGCAAATGTTAATCTGTATCAGTGCTTGACCAATAATATTCCAGATAAATCTCATTAAATCTTGTGAAGAAACCAGAAAATAGCAGTTTCATGCTCTAAATCAGCCGTGGACATTGTGTCTTGCACAGTAATTATGCCGCATACCAGAGGCATAACTTAAAAGTAATGATCAAACTGTGAGCTCAGTCAGTTTTTATAAACAGATTTTTATTTAACAGATCGGAGGTGATGTCAGTCTTGGGTAAACTCCAGTCTTTCTTTCCTACCGTGGAAAAACCACAAGTCCAACCTGTTGCTGATGTGTCCTTCACAAACTGAAGTCGACTTTAAGAACGCAACCCACCAAAGAACAAACTCGACAGACGACTTACCGCCCTGTTAAAAACCTGCCAGATTAAAGAGGCCGCGCATTCTCTCTCAACACAGATACTCGACTGCTAAAGAGCAAATACCCAACTGACGCCATAACCGAGCTGTGATATCACGAGTTGGACGTTTATTGATGAATATCTTTGGCAAATGTTGCTCAACCCTTCGGCGGAAGTTCCCTCGAATTATAGCACTGACATGACCTCACACAAACTGGTTGATCCAAACCAGTCAGTACTACGGTGTATGTGTGACCCTGTGTGTGTGTGTGTGTGTGTGTGTGTGTGTGTGTGTGTGTGTGTGTGTGTGTGTGTGTGTGTGTGTGTGTGTGTGTGACTTTCCTCCGTGGACAGCCAAGACAGAATTATTGGAAATGCTAGAACCATAAAAAAACTGTAATTTACAGACACAAAACATGTTTTTCTTTCAAACCTGAGTACGTGTCTGCAAATGAGTGACAGGTTCGACCAGAGAGGGGTAAGGTGAAAAAATAAATAAAAAGAGAGCACTTTGAACCTCATTCCTCCTCAGCTACAAAGAAATATTCTTGAGGCGTTCAACAGAGAACCATTCATCAGTCAAGATTCGCTCGTGTTTTGACTCCACGGTGTCTTCGGCTTTATCAGAGTTAGTTAACAGAGTTTATCAGAGCCGCAGTGTCTCTGTCTCTGGTACCAAGCGACTGTGGATCTGACTCATCTCTCTGTGACACACACACACACACACACACACACACACACACACACACACACACACACACACACACACACACACACACACACACACACACACACACACACACACACACACACACACACACAACCTTGCTGTCGGCGACTGTGTCCATACTTGCTCTTTCTGTTCCTTTCCAAATGACACTTTATCACTTGGATCCCCTCCACTGATCTTATTTCTTGTATCTCAAAAGCACACATTCCACTCCGGTGGGATGACTATCTTACATCTCCAAAAAAAGTCAACATTTGGAAACACTAAAAAGATCGTTTTCAGAGTGATAACTAAGTTTTGGCTGAAAAAGTTGTTCGTGTAAAGACATGAAAATCAGCAACAACCTAACATTCACTATGCAAACTTCATGTCCCTCACTGTATCCTATAGGCTTAATAATCTAAAAAATATTTCAGCACCGTACCCTCAGCCTCACTGTGGCCCCAGGATGTGGCCTTACTTTTCCCCCTTTGTACTGGGTGGACTGACTGTGCACGGAAAGCCTGCATTTTTACTGTAAGAGGGTCCAACACAGTCACAATAAATCATGGGCTTTAATGACCGAAGCAGGGATTTGTACAGTCCAAACCAATAAAAACCACAGGACAGAGCAGATTTACAATAAAAGAGTGAAAAAAGAGAGAAACTAAGCGAGACAAGAGAGAAGAGATAAGATAACTACATTCATGTAGTAAATCACAGCAGTTATGCATATGTGTGTATGTGTGTGTGTGTGTCCTTCTAGGAATGCTTTGAGCTCTATCATGGTACATCTGGAAGAGTTATTGAACAGAAAAAGAGACCAAGAGAAAGTAAGAGGGTAGATGTGCTGCAACTGGTACGACCAGACCGACTCCTATTGCTCCTCCATCTTTGCAGCTGCCTCGGCCTTGAAGTAGGAATTCACAAGATGTAAAAAACAAAAAACATAATAATTTCTTCCTCTCTGCTCTTTCTTTTCTTTTAATCAACTTCTATTTAACCAGTCCTTGATGTCAAGGCTACCACATGTCCATGTTGCCATTATCAGTGCTGTGTGTCAAAGCTGAAGAAAGGCTTGTTATCGGTGTGCATGAGTGTTTGTTTTTATCCAACCTGCTTTATTTAACTATAGGAAGGTCGTTTTGTAGTCAGATTACTCAGTGGTGGCCTGGCAGAATGCAAAAGGGCTTCGGACGGAAGCGTGGTATCATCATGAACGAACACACGACACAATTGAAAGATATCGTGTCGCCGGTTTCTGACCAAACTTTAATATGCAACTCACTCGTCTACAAGCACCAGGTTGACCTGACGTGACCTGTGCCCGCTTCGCTGCTCTCATCCCTCTGGTAGAGTTTCTGTCATAGTACAAAACAGCAGTGCAGTCATAGTGAACATACTGTAGCTAAGCTGCAGTCGCTTTGCTTCCTGCACTCAACCACAGGCATGCTGCTGTTACCCAATACCTGACATACCAGACTGCAGGGTGAGAATGAGCCGGAGAGGTAGGAAGGAGGGAGCGCAGGAGGGCAGAGAAGAAATGAATGGAGGAAATGAAGGAGGAGGAATGAAGAAGAGAGGGTTGTTCTGTTTACGAGTGGAGGCTGAAACATGCCTCTCTGGGCTGCACATTCAGATCTGAACATTCCTTTAACACTTGTGTGTTGAGCATAGATTTACACGGTTTATCCTTTCTAATGTGAAACCATAGCAAGAGTTATATTGTTTTATGTAATTGCATGACAGACAGCGTTGAGATTCTGCAGGTATGTGTGCCGGCTGCTCTGTGCACGGTTTGTCTGCAGAGATGTTTATTTGCAGAGGTATCAATCCAGCTTTATCGGAATGATTAGAATGTGGCAAGACAACTTGATGCATATAAACAATAGATCCCTGCAGAAATGTTTTAGGACACTTAAATTACAATATAATAATACAATATGAAATAGAGATAAAGATAAAAAGATTAAATGAAATCTACTTTTTCCCCCCCATTTAAAAATCCCAAATCTTTGAATGTAATAATATTTTGTTTTCAAAAACGTAACTGTTGCTCGAGGCGAATACAGAGTGAAAACAGCCTTCTAGTGGGAAACTGCACATATCATCATTCTGCATGGGGGGTATTAACATAGAACTGTTAGAAAAAAGAAGAATGAGAGAAAGACTACATGCAAAAAAACCTTCTCATTGTCTTTCACCTCAGTTAATGACGATCATGGGAAAACAGGCCTTCTAAGTGACTCCCTGAGTGAGAGAGGGACGGGAGGTCACCCTTGTGACTTCTCAACCCAACCTCTTCCCCTCCGATCTCACCCCTTCTCTTTCAGGCCTCACTCCTCTTCAATCTCTCTTATCTGAGAGCAGAGATAAGCAAAAACCCCTCACATTTAGCTCAAGAGAGAACAGATAACCAGCCAGAAAACAAAAGCAGGACACAACAGCCACACGTGTGCGGTTTAAAACACTTAAAAGGCTAAACGGCTCGTTGCTATAAGAGAAACATGCTCTACGTCTGCTCCAGTAAAAACCAGGATTGTTTCAGGATGCATTCTTCATCCTTTCAACAATAAAACGTGCACTAATGGCTTGTCCAGCTCTGAGGCATGCATGTCACAGCTGTGCTGTCTGTTTCTGTCTCTCTCCTTAATGAGAAGTGCCAGTGCGCGCAGAGTCAACAGACCAGTAAACCTCCGAGTGAACTATGGTCTGACCTCTCGAGGCCTCCGTGTGTTCGCTGTCTTTGCCTCTTCTGCGTGAAACAAACAGCTCCTGCAATCGCTGAGACTCGAGTGCACAGAGATCTTTGTGTCAAGGGCCACTTCATCAACCTCAGTAACATGAACAGCTGACATGAAACTCCAGGTTTATTCAAATGAGGTCATAATGACATAAGGGCCAAAGGAAGCCATATTTAGATTATTATTATTAAAAAACATTTTTTAATGACAATCTGTCTCTGTTCCCGAAGCAAAGCTCGTTAACACCGCCTGTCTAACCCAACTTCTGACAGATAACTGCCGAGAGAAGGCAAAATTATATCTAGGGTGAAAACCCCAATTCCTTTATAGAGCCACACTTTATAGAGCCAGACCCAATCTGGATAGTTGGGGGCAAATGCAGATACCATTATTAGGTATTAGATATTATAGTGGCCGATATAGAGATTTACATTTTTTTTTTTATTATCAAACCCTTGTAAGAAAGAAATGTTATCGAGGCTTGACATTCTACAGTTAAATCATAAACTTTGTCATAAATATAAATAAACACGTAGAACCAAACCTGTTTTTTGTTAAATATAAACATAAATGCACATCTTTTCTGTATTGTTTGCCAAACACAAGCGCAAAAACTGATATGTTTGTGTAAAGCTCATATCAGCTGATTTTTATGGGCTCTGTTTTTACGAAAACTAAAACGCAAGTTTACTTTGAGTTTAAAAAAAGATGGATTGTGTCAATAAGATCATAAAATATACACGTATATGTATATACATAAATATACAAAGGTTCCTCTATTGAAGACAGCTTTACGAGCAACATATTGACTTATTATGAGTAAAGCTGGCAAGAGACAGTGGGTGGGAAGAGTCAACATTTCCCTTTTATCTGAGGCAGAGCATTTGATTTTAGTATTATATGTTTGTTATCAACTTCTGCTTTGAGTTCACTCATTACTCCTCTCTCTCTCTCTCACTCTCTCGCTCTCTCTGTTGGCCATAGTTCTCAGCCTCATTCAGGTTCCTATAGCAGCCACTAATTAACCATGCACGTTCCTGGTTTCTCCCTCTCCCTTCCCACACATAGGTTTTCATCCTATGGCTGCCGGGTGCTGAGTAGCTGTGGGAAGACGGGCAGGTCTCACAGCAGCCCACACATAATGCCATCAGAGCAGATTTAGGTGTGACGGGGAGACACACAGAATAGATGCCACATGCAGACACACTAAACACTAAACACAAGGACACACAGAGGCTGGGAGAAGAAGGAGCAGGTAGGGGAAGCATTAGAAAATAACCCAGGACAATATTTCATGCCTTTAAACTCCACTTGTAATTAAATAATGTAAAAGGAGAAGTCCGGTAAAACTCCTCCTCCCAACTCACTTCTGTGGGCCTAATTATTTTTACTGCAGTTTATTAAAATCAGTTTTTATAGTTTTAATAGTTATAGTGAACTTAAAATAAATAGTGTAAAACTTACAATGTATCAAGGAGGGAAGAAAATAAGTCAGAAATTGTAACGCTAATGTGCGAGAAAGTGGAGCAGCCAAATAACAAATGGGATTAGGGCAAACTAGGGTGGAGGAAAAAGAAAGTGATGAAAGTCGGGTTTATGAAATACTTCAGAACGAGTTTGCGCACAAACATAACAAACGTATGCAAAATACGCGGGAGGCGATGAAATGAAACTGGAAACAAAGAAGAAATCCCTGTCACCTCTGTGTAGCTGTGGCTGCTGTAAAAGCCTTTAGCTTTGAACTGTTGTCTGCAGTTGGCTCAACAGCAAACCAGTGTTTTACAAGTTCCCCTGGGCAGTGGTGGGTGGCACGGATTGGATGCCGCCTCGCCATCTTTTACCGAGCCAGGGTGATTAGGAGCCCAACGTGCTGACGGCAAAGGCTGTAATGCTGTTTACAATTCTGACCGAGCGCCTGCGACTGTCCTGTTATGTACCAACAAGCAGGACCTTTCTGTTGAGGACATGATGAGTGTTTTATGCTGAATAGTAGGATAACATAATGTCGATTCAACACACATGATGAGTGGAAAAATTCTCCACGCATTTTCTTCAAAGTCTGTTGAACAATACAGTGCTGTGTTGGTTAAGACGTTGTTATGTTGTCATCACATCTCGTTGTTGTTATTTTTAAAGAACTCGCTTTGTTTCATTTTACACGCTAATGTGAATCTAATTTAAATGCCATAAGTCAGGGGGGAAATGTTTCTTCATTTTAAAGCCTCATTTAACATAAAAATAATGTTTTACAGTAGTAAATTGTACAAGTGGAAAGTGCAGATTCTCAGGCACATAAAAACATCTAAGTGCCCATATTCCAATTTTTCCATTTCCTTTGTGGATGTGAAATATCTGCTAAGTTACAGAGGCCAAAGTCAGCGGCAAAGGGAGCCAACAGAAAACGCTGCTCCTGGTTTATTGGCTGTCTCAGCCTGATTTTTTTACATATACGACTCAAGCTCCAATTGGTACGACAAAAACAACAACACCGTAGTTGCCGTTGCTCCAGATGCCTCCAGGTTGAGGAGCGTGACATTTCTGACATGCGTTCTGAACAGGTGACAAATGACAAAACTGTCACATGTATGCTTGGAGGCAATTTTTGTGGTATTTTGAGAATTGGAGCATGTAAAACTTTTCTAGTAGACCCACGAATTAAAATGATGAAGCTGTAAATGCCCACCAAAAAATTTGCACTTTAAATATCAACACCACAAAGCTTTTACTGCATCACCAGGGACACGAAGGGGGACATAAAATCTACAACTACACACAAAGCAGGATTTGTTATGTCTTTACACATTGAAACCGTTTGTATCACCTTGAATCAAATAGTATGAAAAGTGAAAAAAGAGGTTTAAAAAAGTGAGGAAAAAGGTTATATCACCATCCACAACCGTTGAATGACAAATCTTTTGACCTCAGCACTGGTGTTGAAGCCTGGACACAGTTTATGTGTATTTACGTAGAGAGCGAGGGAGTGAATGAGGGGGAGGAACAGAGAAAGAGGAGAGCACGAGCACTGATGTTGAGGCTCATACGTGTGTGATAAAGTACAACAGGGTAAGATTTATTTCTTACCCCCCCTTTTTTTATTTCTCCTGAACACATTAAACTCGGTTGTGGCTACGACTGAGAAGCTACATCTGGACCCTGTGGGGCAAGCGTGAAATCATTTCTCTATTCCTGCAATTTACAGTAATGCCTTACAGATGATACCCTGTGTTTGTGTGTGTGTGTGTGTGTGTGGTGCGTGAGTAATAAATCTTATACAGTAGGAGCAGAGGGGGAGCGAGCAGGAGGAAGGCATGAGCCACAGACTGCATGAGGACTGATATCAAAAAATAAACGGTACAAACTCATAAGCTCGACAAGTGGAACTAAAGTGTCCCTTGTTCATAGGACACAGAGGGTGAGGGTGTATTCAGGAGACACGTGCGATGGCCTCCGGGCCAAAGAGGAGTCTGTTTGTTGACTTTAGTTCTTGTTGGCGTCGCTGTGCCTTCAGAATTACAGTGAATGACATCACCCAAAAAAAGGAAATTTGGGCTGGTTTCAATTATTTTTCACAGTTTTATCGTCAGCACGTGGAGAAAAACAGAAGCTCTTCAGGATCTTGCTGCACGGGCGAGACCCATTCAAACATAAAAGTGCTGTGCACAAGAGGCTTCGGGGTTCTGGTTAATTCTGCGACATGTGGCTAAAAGTACACACCAGAGGTGACGCAGTTCCTCAGAGCTATCACCTTACTGTACCTTGTTGGGACTGGCTGACACTCACGTAGGCCCCCAGCTTCTGACGGGTACTTTGTCACAGGCGTCTGGAAGTATTCAGTGGCTTTCTCAGCTCATGTACACATGTACACTGTTGAGGCAACAGACTTCTGCCAGTGTCAACCATGTCATATTTTCACTGAGTAATGTATTTATGTTTAAAGGGTGTGTCAGGTAATTACACAGTTTGATTTGTGTAATCTAGTCCTATATAAGTGTTTGTTGTCATTATGCTGAAGCCTTACTCGCTTATCTTTCAGCAGAGGGGTAAAAGGAAAACTTAAAAAAGCACAGCAGGCTGTAATTAGGGAAACAGTCATTCAAATGAAATGTAACCGACTTCTCTGCACGGCGAACGACTAGACCCACAATGTCTCAGGCTCCAAACAGGTCGTGCAGGTAGGCATTAACGATCTAGCGAGACCAGCATGTCTGTGGTTCAGCGCTCAGCCAAGGCTGCAAGGTGAGTTGTGTGCAGCTCTGTGCAGGAGCGCGCTCCGCCGCTGTGCGCCGCGCCTCGCTCCTCCCATCCCTGCGCTTCAAACTCTCCTCTGTGCTCACCAATAAAGCGCTTTTTGTCCGGGGAGGCAGCACTCGAGCGCATTCCTGGACGTGGAGGTCGGTGTACCTCTCTCCCGAGGATTTGATGAGGACCGTGTACGTTTGAGAGCTTTTTTTCCTTTCTTGTTAGAGAGAGAGAGAGAGAGACAGAGAGCGCATATTCGGGGGAAACCTACGAAGACTCTGGAGTTATTTCGGCGAACTGCTCCGCTTGGATAAAGACATATGCGCGACTGACTGCGCTCCCAACTTTACCTCTTCGAAGTTCAGGGTAAGGAAGTCCTGCTCCTGGTTTATAAATGATTCGGGATTTAACACGTGCAACAGGAGCGAACCGTGCGTAAAGACGCGTCAAGGGAGATGTGTTGACGAACTATAGGTTGATTTGCTTTGGAAACACGTGAATGCACCGATGAGCAAAATCATTTCCCTCATATATTTAAAAATAAGCTTCAATTCGTGGAGTTTCTGTCTTCGTTTAAAGACCGGTGCTGCTCGTGGAAGTTGTGTTTGTGTATCCTGACAACTCCCTCAACGAAAACTCAAACAGACACTTTCTGTTTTGGCTCAGCAGCAAGTTGATACAGTTGAAAACACATTTTAATGCTTTCAAAGGGCAGAGTGTTACTGTAATAAGACGTTTTGCAGATGTCTACATTTGTTTTGGGGAGTTTTAACTGCAAATCAATACTCTGCACCACTGACATATTGGATGCAACAGGTTTTATTGGCTGTGCGGGCGCCGCTGATGCCTCACATCACCAATGACTCACAATAAAAGTAAAGTTTGTCAGTGTTTATGAAATGCGTAAAACGTGGAGCGTGTGCGCGGTGCGTAAAAGGACTCCTCTGGGCTGTAATGAGGCGGGCTGGTGTCGGACCGCAGGACGCCGTACAGCCTGCAGAGGCCGAGCCGAAAGTCTAGACCGCACCGAGCCGCCTCCACCACAGAGGACGGCTGCTCCTGGAGCCACACGGGGGAAAAGTCCCACAGCGGAAAGTTCAATAAGACACAAGCGTGGTTGTTCCACGGGCGGTCAGAGAGGTCAGATAATGAAAAGTCAACGCATTTGTTATGTTAGCAGCATGAGGTCAAAACAGGATCATCTTGACAATGGTTTGACTGTATTATACCTGGAGACAAGTGGAGGCAGTGCTGTTTATTTTGATAAAACAGTTTTGGTGCATCGCTGCTTTAAAAGCAAAAACTGCTGAGGAAAGGAAGTTGAGCAAAGATAAGTGACATTTCCAAGGCTGATTCTTAGTAATGCACTGACTTGATGTGGTTTCAAAACTGCTGACAACATCAGCCGATCTTGAATTCATGGGGTAGATGACAAGTTTCAGCTTTGTCAGCTTTGTACCGGCGGCCAACTTTCAGTTATAAGCGTGATGGGCGATACACTGAAGTATCAAAGACGTCCATCAACAGCTGCTACTGATATGAAATGATTCCACGAGGTCAAACATCTGAAAAACTCAAAGTGAGTTTCACCAATAAACGAACATCCAATAAAGTGACAGGACACGACGTGTTCAGACACGTCTCTATTCTACAAAGTTAAAAATACAAATCCCTGTCAGAGCATTTGTTCTTTTTCAGACAACACCACCTCATCTTAATATTGTGCAGATACCGTGCCATATAATAAAACTTTTTCTCTGAGAGGTATCATTAAAAAAGTAGCTTCATCTGATACTTTATCACCGAGGAGCTTTAAAAGTGTCGGTCTTTAAACTCAAGTGTTGAATGAAATATTTATTTGCTGGGCTGATAACCACAGAAACTGGATCCCACTAATCCCTGTTAAAGATATAATATCTTTGTGTTAACACAAAATGTAATAACGGGGAAATTTAATTTTAATTTATTACGCGAAAGACACAGTAGCCCCAAGACACAACTGGAAAATTAAAATATAACCAGATTATGACAAATTATATATATCCGCTTTTTGAATGAGAGGCTTATTTCATGAAAGAACAGTCTTCTGACCACAATCCTTCCCGTTCTTCAGCCAGATTAGCATCTTTTTACGTGGCTCCATAAACAGGCACGGAAAATCGACCTACTCTTCCCCGGGGGCAAAACAGGCGACGTGAATTACTCCAATCATCCTGCTATTAACCCCTACACTGGTTTCCTCGCCATGTGTTTCCTCACAGACTGTCATTATGCCACAGGAGAAGCTACCGTGTCATTGACAGTGTATAATGGTTGTAATTGGTTTATATTAGTCCGCCAGTCACAGCTGAGCAGCCCCAGGAGGTCAATTATCCATCATTATTGTGGAGAAATTTCAGGCTACTACGTTGCATGGATTGCAACACTTATAGTACAAGAGATGAGTTGTGGGCAGAAGTGGTGCCAATGAGGTTATTTTCTAGAGACGATGAAGCTGTAGTGTTCGCTGCTCCAGTGTTTTCTCTGTCCGTACGGCCGACTGTTGTGTTTGTACAGTGACTTGTTGACCCTCCCAGACTTCTCACTGCTGAGAGAGAGAGAGACTGAAACAAGTCTGAGACGGAGAGAAAGGAAAAACGAGGTTTGCATCAAAGTTCTTCTTTCACTTGTGATGTAAAGCTAAAGTCGACAGCTGATCAAAATTGCTGCACAACACATGGCGGCACTTTGACGATAAAATGTGCAATTGTGCATGATGGTGTGAGCACTAAGCGGGACACATGTGCACGCTGGGTGGATTACCGCTCCCCCACGGGACATTTCTTCCAGTTAAATGTTGGTCTGTGGACGGAAAGGCGAAGGAGCCCTCTGTCATAAAACCCAATTTAAACAATTAAGCACAGGCCTACTGTCACACCGCCGTGACAGTGACGTTAAAACCACACTACCCAACCAGGATCCGGTTACGGACATCGTGTCAGTCTGTACTTTCATCCGTTTTTTGTTTTTTACTAAATAAAAGCAGGCATTTCATTATCCCTGCCAAAGAACTCGGGAGGAAAAGAGCTCTGATGTCTGTATCTGTTGGTGACGGTTGTTGACTGAAAGATCTGCCGGACATTTCACAGCAGCTTGTGGTGCCTGTAAATTTATTAACACAATAAAGTTCACACTGAAAGTTGCAACTCCTCTGTCTCTGAACTGCAAAGAGTAAGGGGATTTTCACATCCTGCCTAGTACCACCGAAGCTCAGTTTTACACCAATTAGGGGCAGTGACTGAAGCATCTTACCCAGTGCATCCAAGGGATTAGAGGGTTAAAAGTCAGGTGCTGAGGCGAGGAGACCCGGGGGAAGGGAGAAGGGATATAGGGAGGTGGAGGTAGGGGTGGAGGACAAGAGTGGGGCACTCTCAAAGCCGGCAGAAAGAGAGGGGGGGGGGGGGGTTTCGACAGGGCAGAAAGTTTGAATTGGTGAGTGAATGTGAGCGTGTGTCTGTTTTCCTCAAGGCAACATGAAGCAAACAAGAATTCAAGATGTACCAATCCCTCTTCTGTCAGATTAGAAGGCCTCCGTGTGTCCCCTCCTCAGGTGATGCACATCTGGGGGGGGGGGGGGGGGGCAGCGCGTTCCCTGGTTGACAACCAAGGGCCGGTGTTGCTCTGTCGAAGAGGCGTCTTATATAAAACCCCAGCTTCAAAAGCCCTCAGCCTCACACTTCAATGCTGACCCAGCGGTATGTCGAGGCAAACCCCAGCCTGCTTCCCTGCCAAGCTAAATTGAGGAAGAGCTCGCCGATGCAGCCAAATGATGCGTTCAGAAGAACCACTTCAAAACCTTGCATAAATATACACACACATGCGAAGGGAGCTGAAGGCTTTGGAGTGCCCCAGCTTTGAGCGCAAACCCCAAATAACTGCCGTCGTCCATGTCCACATCCACATCCAGATCCACACACACAGAAACACACTTGCTGGTTTGTCTGTCTCCTGAAGCAGATTATCCTTTGGATCAGTCACAACATGAAAGAAACGACTCTTTTTATTAAATTAAACTCTTGGTATTTTCTTAACCTCCTCACTCTGGTTAGAAAATCTGCATAAGCCAAAAACAATCCCCCAAATTCCTAAACTGACTCCAGTGAAGTAAATGGAGGGAGAGACGCAGAGTGAGAGACACAGATGGAGAATAAGAGAGAGAGAGAGGGAGGGGATGAGAGGGAGGATGCTCATCCCAGAAAGCCACCACAAATTGCTGCATTTCAGTGAGCCCATAAAAAAAAGAGAAACTGCTCTTAATCTTAGGTTGTAATTACCTCAGCCCAGCACTGTAATTAGGAAATGAGCCTTGAACTAGATCTTAGTGGGCAAGAGCAAAGCAAGGGCACACGCGCATACACACTCACACACACCTACACTATTTGACCAAAACCAGAATTAGCGAAGACAGATCTCCCTTTGAGAATAAAGTATAATGTTTAACCACAAGCTATCAATGACTAATGAAAATTACACAAACAACCAGTGAGATGAACATTAACTCGTAATGTTCCACCCAACATGGATCGAAGGATAAGAGCAGAGTGAAGGCGAAGTGTGTACCTTTGGGTTTGTGTGTGTCCTGAGACCTTGTTGAGAGTGGTGACATTCAGACGCACTCCTTACAAACGTACTCGCCTACACGTACTCGCAGTCCTCCATTACGTCAGTTAGTTGTTCTCTCGTGCCCTTTTTTCTTAATGTCTATTTCCGTCGCGGCTGGAGGACAGCAGATAGTGTCGTTATCTGCTGCTGTCCACGCCGCGAGAGCACAAGGGGCAGCACGAGAGGGCAAATCTGTGCATGTGTACGTGCAGATGCCTGCATGTGACACCGCGTATCAAGCCAAACTCTCAATCACTCAACGCTGCAATCAACAGGCGAGCGGTTGTTACAGTGCCACAAGTCACGGCTTGTCACCGGATTATACGAGAGGCATCTGAGTGTCACTTAAACTACCGACTGAGGCAGCAGATCCACAGTGACTCATAAAGCATCTTCTTCAACAGGTTCAGGATTGGGGCTGATGTTGAGAGCCATGATTTGGACAAATTGTTGGCAGTTTTAGATGATGGCTCTACAAAGTGGTTCTGGCATTAACTGCAGACTGTTTGGCCTTGGAAGAGATTACACCAGATGGGGAATGAGGGAAAGGGAGTGACACAAAGAGAAAAGGAGAAAGAGAGGAAGAGGAGGAGGAGGGTGAGGCGATATTTATGTTCAACAGATGAACGCAGAAGAAGAAAGAAAATTATAGTGGGCAGAAAGGATGAAAGGAATCAGAGCTCTAAAAAAAAAGGGAATGAGGGTATGGCAGACAAAAATAGCTCCTTCAAAAGAGAATAAATATGAATATAAACCAATAATTGTCAAAAGAGAGAAAACATACTGGCAGGTTAAAAGATACCAGTGTTCTGGCAGTGCTCAGTCTGCACAAATTAAAGACCAAATGTCTCGTGGAAAGATCTGGAAGAGGCAGTCTGGGGTATTCATGCATACCAAAGCAGGAATATTGTTGTCAGCAGTTTTGTCTTGAAGAAAAGTACTGAGGTTGTTCAAGAAGCCTCGCGGTAAAGATGATTTGCATCTATTTCGGGTGCTGAGTTCCACTTTGAAAGCTAAATATTTACAGTGGAGCCAGGGGACCGTCTGAGAGGGAGACACAGTGACCTCGGGAAACTAACCGCGCGGCAAGGTCAGCGCAAAAACAATAGCTACACACAAGTTGGTCACACTCACCCCTGCATTTACTCTGTCCCTGTGCAGGTAAACACGATTAGGTATGCAAATAATCGACAAAAACTCACAGTGAGCACACAAATGACAATATGCACAAACACCTCTGTGCAGCAGGGTGAAACACTCAGGCAAATAAACATACATGATGCAGAGAGTGGCCGTAGCTTCGAGCCAAACAGCCCCTGGACTGTAACAGGTTCATTTCAGATGCAAACAACGCTCTTTGAACATGACGTGAGGTTTCAGGTGTTACATAATGGAATGCCGCATGTGGCGTGGTAGTCATCCACGTTCTGGTCTCCGCCTCCACACCCTGACTCAGAGCTTAGGTATATGAAATATGGCATAAAAAGAGCACTTAGTTGGAAATGTACTGGGAGAGTGAGACGAGTATATCCAGTGCAAACAATTAACCGTCTGTGCTGTGCAAAAGGGAGAGAAAAAGCTAGAAAATAATGTTTTGCGTCTCAGCAAATCATCTTCCATGCTTTGTGTGCTTTAAATCAATGATAAACCCTAAAGTAGTGAGCTATTAGAAAGAAATATGGAAGCTGCTCTTGGCAGAACGTCTGTGTTTGGGATTTCCGAAAAAACAATTCATATTTGAGATCCCATAATCACGTTTGAAAATAGCATTCAGTATTCGTAAACAATGTATTTACACAACGCAACACACACACACAAACTTATGCATGAACACATACCCACGTAATTCTGTGGTAGTGAAATATGAGACGCTGTCACTCAAACAGCGAGGGCAATCTGGGCCGTGCCAGCCGAAGATCAGTTAAATAAAAGCTGTTGGGGCCTGTGCCACAGGGCCAACACACACTTCAAACGCACACACCTGATTCAAACACGAGGAAAAGAAGCACAGGCACGGATCCAAAATGGAAATAAGTATCGGAAAAACCTGATATCTTCTCTGTAATTTTAATTAAATCATCATATGTAGCCACATTTTAGTCTTTGCAGGCCACGTCAGTAAATATTATCCTAACCTGAATGACCTTTGATTCCCTCCTGAGACAATACCTCATTCATCAGCCGCCAAAGAGGGCGAAACTGACCGAATCTCGCTGCTCATACCACACAGCACACGTGCAGTAAACTAAGTACAACGTATAGGGGCCATAACAAAAAAGTGACTGTCTTGTGTCACGCTCAAGTCACTGCTCGGCGCACACAAAAACATTGGGCCCACAGCTGATGGGCCGATACCGCAGGACAAGGAGCTGACAGAGCGGAGAGTGGTCGGCCTGCATTCTTCCCCTCCCGCTCTGTCATTCTACTGCGCTGCCACACAGCGCTCAGCACGCTCCCGCACACAGCTGGAATCCGACCAATTAAGAGGAAAAAAGCTTCCTGTCCCGCTTGTGGGCCATTAACTATGTATGACAGGGGGCTGGATTCCAAATAAGTGGGCGGGGAGAACATTTCAACAAATTAAGCTAACAGGTACAACTGTTGTTTTATTTGCAGGGAAGGGAGACGTCAGATCAAGGACAGTGGAGCGGGAGTAGAGGAGAACGCTTCTTCACTGGGTGAGCATTACATGAAATCTGACAGTTTTATTGGTCGTTATGAATAAGATGTGGTCAGCTACCATGATACAAACAACAGAAATAGTTTTCATCACAACACAAAACACAGCGCACCATAGATTACATGGGAAAACAATGTGTTTTTGACACTTGTCATAATAATACAGTCCTTTGAATAATTGCACAGAGAGAAACCCCCGACCGCACGCTGTTGGCGGTCCTCACTGTGTTAACTGTAACACCCTGCTTCCTCAATAGGGTCCTTTCACACAACTCTGAGCCTCTTAACGAGACTGGCAGGAGAACAAGAGCAGCTCTCTTAACTAACACACGCACACGCACGCAGCATTTACTAGATACAGTGAGGCTGTGTGGGACTCCAGACAGGAGGGAAAAGGAAAAGAGAGAATGGAGGAGGTTCAGACTGAAGTTATGGAGCTGTGGCAGAGGTGGGCAGGAGGTAGACTCCTCAGTGTGTGCCACCCTGTATACTGTATATCTATGAATTCATCTTGAATTCATATGGAGTATCTTCTGTTTACAAAGTCTGATGTAGATTATCCGTCAATGACATAAAGCTCCATTGTTCTCCAAAGAGTATTTGAAAACACATGATTGCATCACATTGTTGCACTGGGTGACATGTTTCGTCGTGACCACAACCAGGGGCACTAGTTTATTTAGAGTCAATCCCATATACGCATTCCTGTTGCCATAAATACTCACTAGAGCGGCAAATGTAAATTCAGCCACTGCCGAAAATAGTCCGGAACGAATGCAAGATGTAGTATTATTTAATAAAATCTACAGTGCTCTGCTGCTTTAGGACGTTACTGAGTTTCGTTACAAAGTATTCGTCATCTAATGAGGCCATCTCTCTAAGAGACGCATACCGTAGGGAAGGCTAATTATTGGTGGCTGAACAAATAGTTGTTGGTCCTTTTATGGAATGCATTTGCAGCAATAAAGTTTTTGATGGTGGTCAGCTTCAATATTTACAATTTTCTGCATTGATCACTTACAGTTGCCAAAGTCTCTTTTTTTTTTTAAGAGATACATTTGTAATGCATTGCTTGAAAAACAAAAACAAAATACTTATGAATTGATACACTGTATGTGCTGAGGTCTGGTTGTTCAACTTGACACCCCGACTCCTTTCTGACCCCACACTCTCTGTCCTGCCTCCTTCCTGTGTTGTGCTAGTTGCCAATGAGCTGTGACAGTAGGCTGGTAGAGAGAGAGAGACAGACACACACTCCTCCACCTCTCTGTCTCTGGGCAGCCCACTGCTCCTCAGGGACACTGGGAGGAGGAGGAGGAGGAGGAGGAGGAGGAGGAGGAGGAGGAGGAGGAGAGAGTGGCGGCGGTGCGGAGCTCCCTTTCTGGGGTTGAGTTTTTGGTCCTAACACACATTCCTCAGGTGAAGGGGTTTGTTCAAGGTGTGTGTGTGTGTGTGTGTGTGTGTGTGTGTGTGTGTGTGTGTGTGTGTGTGTGTGTGTGTGTGTGTGTGTGTGTGTGTGTGTGTGTGTGTGTGTGCTTGCTTGCTTTAATATATTTGCCATGCAGACAATGCTTGAATAACAATATGCATACTGGCTCTGCGTCTGCCTTAATGCTGGGGTTTCAACATCAAAGCTTGCATTCACTGCCTCGAATTACAGCACAATCTGTCAACCTGAGTGTGTTTTACCTGCCGACAACACATCCATGCCACACCTACATGAGTGCATTTAAAAAATAAAGTAAAACTTAACACACCAAATATTGGCTTTGATTTGGAATGGCTGTGCACCGTAGCTGTGTGTTAAACTTCTAGACGGCCCAACACAACAACAAGTGTATACGAATGTCAGTTTATTATGTTAAAGGGGACAAAGAACAGCAAACAAGGGTGTTCCGTGATATTGTTCTACTCTACTGCACGTACACCGCACATGCACACCGCACACACACAAATAGTACATATGTGTACACACAGGTAGGCATTGTGCGGACTAACAGGTCGGCTCAGGAATCTGCTCACTTGATGACAGTCTGAACAGATGCGTTTGATGCACACAAACAAGCTATTCTTTATTCAGACCAATGGTAATTCACTGCTATAACAACCAGCCATCACTGTCTCACCCTCGCTTCCTCTCTCTCTGTCTGCGCGGCAGTATGTTAAGTCGTCTCAGGCTCTCTGTATACGACAGCGTGACTAGCCCATGGAGCACATACACACGGACACACACCTCCCGTATTACGAACACACAGAACTAGGCTTCCTCGAAACCACACAGAGGAACCCTCTTTGTCCTCATTCAGTCGTCAGTGTGAAGGCATCAGTGGTTTTTGCATGTTCATCTCGAATAATGCAAATCACATTTAATTTACATCGCATTCATTACTATGCAAACCCTGCAGCTGAGTTATTTAGAGTTATTTGTGTTTTCTTTACCATTACATGCATCCATTGGTGACCATTCATTTTTTTTTGCAGCATTAGGCAAAAAAACAACTTGACGGATATATAATCTGTTGTTTAAGAGCCTAAACTTGGAAAAAAGTGCCATGGTCCTTGAAAAACAGGCCTGGAGTGAATTTTTAGATTGTTTAGAGTATTTCTCTTTCTATCTGGCAAATCCTCACAAAGGTTGGAGATGGAGTCATAGGTCCCCACTTCCTTCACTCTTGCCCTGTTTGTGCTGAATACGAGGAATCTCTGCACACCTGCTGCAGGCAAATTGTTGTGTTGAGGGTCAGGGTGGATGTCTTAATAGACTGTTGCTGACTGATGTCTCAACAGTTGTCATTGTGGTTGGGTTCACCTGTTTAATCAGGGGTTGGCATAGGCTCAGTGTCATTTCGCTGAGAATTCTTTTGGATCGCCTCACCCAGAGGCATGTCAGATTTACTTCAGAGTCGGGATCATAAATTATTTCAATTGAATTCATTATTTGTAGGCCGTGATACTAAACTACACATCCTCATAGGCTATATATATGCTGTTAGTCAGCATTCGAAAAGATAAAAGTGGGTGACACAATTGAACACATCAGACATGTGTCTAAGAAGGCACTCTGAATAAAAGGCTGTCATAATAATACTGTAATAAATACGTCAGCATGTCTTTGTTCAGGTCATAATCACAGGGCACCTGAGGCCATGGAGGAGAAGCATGTCAATGTTTGGGACAAAATCAGAGCCAACCTCCTCAGCACTGGCATGGTACCAACACAGTTTCACAATAAATTCCAAAGTGACAACCTTATCTGTACCAGTGATCTACGGCCCAGATTTATCCCGTGTGTGAGGCACATGTCTGAGGTGTTTTTTTTTTTTTAGGGAGAAAAGCCTGCAGGGAAGAATGACGGTAAAAATGGTAAAAGAGGGAGGGAGGCTGAAAAGCAGGTCTTAAAATGAAGGTTGTGATACTTGTTTTACAACACTCAATGTCACGAGCTGAATATGGACGTGACTCAAACCATACTTAAGTGTAGATCATTTGTCAATCCACTTATCAATAAATTACTTGCTTCCTTCCTCTACCAGACATAACAAACATCTTTTAATGACCATTGTGCCCTTTTCACAGCCGACATGTTGACATGTCACACAATAAAACGCACATCGCTCTGTTCAGACTTGATATTAACGTGCGTCTCAGGTGATCCGATCACAGCCATGCACAGTTCTGGTGTCGCAGTAAAACCCCACCAAGAGCATGAAAAGTAGTGGGACCCTGAAAGTGAGGTGGCTAACTTAAATAAGCCAACATGTTCTATCTGATTCATTATTTTTTTTCCATCTCTGCATTTCCTGCTGTGACAAAATATGTGAAAAAGGTCTTTAGGGACATCAAACTGCCTTTCCAGTACTTAGGACATCAACTACACCTTACACCAAGAGTAGGTGCATCGAGAGGTTTTCAACCTTATAATTGTTTGAACATTGAATATTTGCTTAGTCCAATCAAAAATATGCTCCAAGCGAATGAAGTGGGAGTTTGTATAAGTCTTCTCCAAGTTTCCAATACGGTGCTACTGTAATTTACCAAGGTAAACACGTTGTTTAACCGTCAGAATTAGCACTGCTCCGAGCTTCTGCTTACCGACCCCTTACTTTAGCCTTGAGCTTTCACAAGCCTAATAAACACTTTGACAGCAACACTGTTGCCACAAGACCCCGCAGGGCTGTTGTGGCAGGCGGAGGAGACAGGCCATCATCAGATTCCAGTCATACTCTCAACAGCTACATGAACAAACCTGAGAGAAAGAAAAGAGGTGAGCAGAAGAGCAAGGGGAGGAGAGGGCGCATGATTGACACAGCCAACAGGGGGGGTGTTACTTGTGTGATGTGTCAAACGTGTCACTTGTTAGCTGCTGGACTGTATGTTGAAATTTAGCATCAGTGCTTGTACAGAAATGCAAGTGGACGACTGTCAGTTCAGGTAAATGTATCCTTAGATACGATGTAACGTCAATATGTTTAAAGGGTGAGGTAAGACATTGAAGCCGTGCTGACAGATGAGCAGACAGGTGGACGGATATTGTGCGAGTGTTACCTCATTAAGTGCGTGTGACTCTGTTTGTCTAACAAAGACAGTCGGGCTGCCAGGCAGTCAGTGTGGCTGCCTGCCGTCTGACTCATACAAAAGCTCGGATTCAGTTCTGCTCCAGTTTTAACTCTTACACAGCTCTGTTGGAAGAAAGGTTGTGGCCCATTACCTGTTCTTTTAATACATCAAGAAGAAGATGGTTAGAGGGAACTCTCAGCAGGGTTTTTGTCGAAGGTGCTGCACCTTATGATAGTAGGGAACGACCTGGAGTAGCACTGCAGTTGTGTTTAGAGCTGGAATGAATGTCAATCAAGCCAGAACGTTGGAGTGTGAGCACAGCTGACTGATAAAACTGGTCCATCCAGCCACTTAAAACCACAAGCACACAGTGCATGAAAATGTTCCTGTCCCCACCAAGCTCACTGGGGCGTTTTGAAGAATGTCTCAGGAGACTTCTTTGTGGCTGAGACCAGCTTGCTTTTGGTTGTCCAGACAGCACAAGGGACGAGGCGAGGACAGTCATGCACGGGATAGGAAGGCAGAAGTCAAAGATTAGCGAGAGTCCAAGGATGCCGTATTTAGTGTGTCTTTGTGATGTGGTGCTTTTTGGACTCATCGGATCCTGACTTCTGCAATTGTGTGGTTTACTGCTGTGTCTTCCAGAATAGAGAAGGAGAGAAACGAAGACAGAGTGGGTAAGAATTGTTGTTTGTTGTTTTTATGCCACTGGGTTGTGACTGATCCATTGTTTTTTGCACATGGCACTGACAAAAGCTGTGGATTCAAACACCACAGAGAAATAAGAAAACTGATGAAAGACTAGGTTGTCAAGCACTGAAATCCTTTGTGTTTCTGTAATGTGAGAGTTCTGTGATGAAGATCTTTTTCCTATTAAGGAAACATGACTGTGACCCCGACTGATTATCAGTCCCAGTAGGTCACAGGGCTGGGTGCTCTGATGAAAGACGCATGTATCAGTGTTGAGACATCGCTCTGCTGAGAAAAACGATAGTAAACTATCTGTGGGCTGAGAGAAAGAGAGCAAGAGAAGAAGAGAGATTGTACCTCGGGCAGGGCATCCTGTAAAGTGCCTTTATAAAAATAAAATCAAGTCTAGCATCTACAGCACCATCCGTCATGTCCTTCAGCAATGAAACAAAAAGGAAATTGTCCATGTTTCCTTTTGGAACTCGGAGTGCTTGACCTCTGTGCTCTAATGCTCAGAGGAGGCCAGACGTCAGACATGCTGTTGCAGAGCCCAGCTCTGGTCTGGTCTGGTTTGGCTGCCCGGCCGCCCAACTCCGCCTGCTTCCTTTCTCCTCTCGCCTGCTCTGTACTCTTGAGGCTGGAGTCTGCAGCCGGCTGAGGCTTCAGCTTTGGCACAGGTCGCATCATTTACTTAGACACACTCCAGAGGTTTTGGGTTTCATGTTGCCCCGGAGGAGCCTGGAAAAGCACCTGTTGTGGAGACGAGGACCATTTAGCTTCAGGTGAACGTCTTTGAAACTGGAGCTGGGTGTGGGCCGTGTTTAACAGCGCCTGTTATCTGTGTTGTCTGCGCCACAGTTACAACAGAGGACACAGAATACTGAGCAGCAAGGGAAACACTAATCCAAGGCTGACCTCTGACCTCAAGGAGTCGGTCGCCGGTTCACTGGTTCATGGGCCTTTAGACTGATGCTATCTGACAAGATGAACTAGACAGAGCAATGATTGATATGGCTTTCAGGTTCCTCCTTACGGCTTTTGTGTTAATATTGTACAATCAAACATAGTTCTTTTGTACACGATAAGTAAACAGAAGCGCCAAAATGTAACTATTGACTTGGATCACAAAATCAGTAATTAAAGAGTTGTCCCATATCCCTGGGATATACACAGTTTTTGTGGGTTTTACAATGCCATTACCCGCCCATTCACGCTCGGACCGTATATTATGTTCTGTTTTAAGTCTTCCAGCTGCAGGCTCTAATGGTATAAATCCTGAGGTAAAAAGAGCCGCCTTTCACACCATTAATGAGCTGCTTTGCTACTCACCCAGACATGCACAACATGGGAGCATGGAAAGAGAGAAGGACATAGGGAAAAAGAGGTCAAGTCTGTAATAAAGAGGCAACGTGAAAGGAACCTGCGGGTTAAGTGGTTGTTTGCGTTAATTGCAACTACAACACTCTGACATCAATCAGCAAAGGCGGTGGTGATGTGTACGATGCATGTGGGTATTACAGAGTGGATCCTTGTGGCGAGGCTGAAATCAGTTGGAAAGCTTTGTTTGTACAGCACATTGTAAAACGACCATGGCCACTAATACCACTACAAAGCATTGCAATGATATTGTGGCTTCAAGATGAGTATTGCAAGTGACAGATGTAGTAAAACTATCATTCCGCATGTCCTTCTCTCCCCTGTCTGTGTTTGTATTCCGTCTGCTTGATTGACCTTGATGTGAGTGCACTGTTAGTGGAGTGTATTTTGGGATATCGTCTCTATGTATGGAAAGTTGTTTCTGACTTTACGTAAATATTTTGTATTATTTACTGTGACAGTTTAAAAAAGGAAAAAGCCATTTGCTTTTGTTTAATCAGATTTATTTTCAGAATGAAGACATCCTACCTTCAAAATTAAGAGAATTCATATTGTAGAACTTATACTTGAATGAACAAACGCTATGCAGTTAAAACCAGTGAAAGGATGAGAATGTTGATTCAAGTGTTCTATTACTCGTCACGTTTTCGGCTCTAAACACGCTTTGCTTTGTTTGTTCCATTCTGTTTGCATATCTAAGGTAAAACATTAGCGACATTAGCTCATGCCATAAACAAATACTTCAAAACATCCCACGCATACCAGCAGTCTTGCGTTAGCACGGCTGACATTTTCAAAAACATACTTTGCATGTTTCTGCTGTCTGCACAAACATGTAGCTTTCCCTCCTGCTCGTCTCTTTAAGTAATCTCTTTATCCTCACATATTCCACACAACTATTGTTTTTCCTTTCCAAATGACCCCTTTGTCAATGTTGATGGAAAACCCAGCAGGATTGTGGGTAACTGGCTCAAACTGTGGCATGTATGGTGCTGACATAGACAGGGGGTGGAAGTAGCGTTTGTAACACTCACTCCTTTGGTTCTTTGTCTTCTCATGAGGTTGCGGATTTGAAAAGGGGCAAACACAGAGAGGGCAAAAGGGGACATGGGAGAGAGGAGGGGGTCAGAGGGGCCACATCAGCCGTCATCACCAGTAATTCTCTGGGTGCCGAAGTTATCATTTACAGCCAATATGAATTAATGTTCCTGAGCCACTGCAGTAAATCTGCACGGGGAGCTGCTAGAGTAATATATGTTAGCAGTGTGCCCTCGTGAACCGAGTCGTCAGACCTACAACACTGTAGATCATACTTTAATGCACGTTTCGCAAGCCTAGTTGCTTAAGAAGATAAAGTCCCAGAAGAGAAGGGGGCCTCTTTAATGAGAATATGTACTCTGTAGTGTACAGCCTTATCCCCTTACTGTGACCCCCCCCTGTCGTCTCTGGCTCGGTCTGCTGAATTATGCAAGTGCACACTGACCTGCGGCTCCTCCCCACACGCACACACACACCACAATTTCTACTCCCTCTTGTACCCTTCACTGGCCCTCAGTGTTGGCCTTCAGCTCTGAAGATAAGGGCTCTTGACGCTCGGCCTGCCGGGATTTAATTGCCGAAGCCCACTTCACCCTCCCAAAGCCAGGTCTTATCCACCTCTCCACCCCTCTGCCCCCGCTGACAGAAACCTGCTTTTGTCTCTGCTGTTCCCCTGCTCGTGTTTTCTTTTCCTCTTCATCTTGAAAAGGAGAAAAAAAAAAAAAAAGTGGGATAAGAAGAGAGCTGACAGAGAGGAAAAAAAATCTTTTCTTCCTTCTGCCTCTTTAATATTTCTTTTCAAGGGCCTGACCATGGATTTCACTTAGTGTTGCGCAAAAGACCTTCTCCGCTCATTTCTTCATATTTTCACATCACTCTCTGACGCTCGGGTGATTCTGCATCAGTCAACATGTTTCAATACTAATACAACCCACAAACCTCGACTCGAGCATAAAGAAAACACAGATGTAGGAACAATTATTACATAACAGAACTGGGCACAAAGACATTTTTACTCCCCGTCTCATAAGCAGTGCAATCATTCATCCAATATATAATCTGTTTATATACCCAGAAAAACTTCCTGTTAATCTCTGAATACCAAGTCAATGAGACGGACCAGTTTACTTTTTCAAACTCAGCTGCTGCCTGTCTCAGGAATGTCTCAACAAGCACGCAGGGGAGAGAAAAGGAAATTACAACTCAAGAAGGAGGAGGGGGTACTGCTCCTTGTGCAGGATGACAAGCCTGTCTTTCTACTATCTCTCTCTCCAGGCCGCCCACCTCCACTCACTTCAAAACTTTTAAGTTGCAGCCACACAAGTCAGGAGTCACACAGCACCACAGTACACTGTGGATCCACTCTGTGGTGACGCCACGTTTGCACCTTATCTTACAAACTGATAAGACCCGCACAAGTCACTTGCAATCCAAAAAGCAAGAAAACAGGAGAATCTAACCTATCAAGCTCCGGTTTATCTACGATCTGGCAGTATGCACCGTCTGAACCCCTCCCCATCAACGGTTTCTCCTCCACTGGGTTATCAGATGTGCTGGCCTAGGTTGGAATGAGGCACACTCAAATAAACAATCTGCCCCGGGGAGCTATGGTAGAAACTCCACGTTGAACTTCTAAGACAAATATTTCATTCTATCTGCAGAGCTCACTCTCCTCTCATGTGTGCCTTGATGTTGTTATATGTTCTAGCACTGGACCCTTATACCTCTCTGGCCCTGATGTACTGTACCAAATGTAGGTTTCTTTATCACCGGAAGGAATGAGATTGGATTTTCGGAGTTAAGACACAGATAATTTGTCTTCACGACCATAGAAAGAGACGTGCGCTCACACGTACACAGTATCCTGCATTAAAATTGAGATGCAGCTTCCCACACACAGCCATGATATAAAAACCTAAAACCATCTGTAAGAGCTCAAGCTGTTTCTTGAATCTCTAAATCCCCTTCATCACCTGTTTATCTTACGAGATCCCTTTGTTTGCCTTATTTTGTTCTGTACACCCATGCAGCACAGCAGTCTTGCTTTCAGTCCTTCCTTTTCTCAATCCCATCTGCACCTCCATCATTCATGAGTCCCGTAATGAAGCCTACTTTTTCCTGCGTGACTATTTTAAAAGAATTTGGCTCTTAGTGTATACACAGGAGAAGGGAAAATAAGACATCAGGGAATCTTTCCAAGGAGGTTGCAAAAAGGAGGACCGGAAAGAAAAGTATGCTGAAAGAGAAGGAAAATAAATGCCATAGCCGTGGCGTGATGAGATGATATCCCCCCCCCTCAAAAATAAAACCCTTGATCTCCTCTCCAAGTTCTGACATTCGAGGCAGGGATTTTTTTTTGTAAAGAAAATGTTTCATTAAACAGTGAAAGGAAAGAGCTGAAGCAGAGAGAGAGTCGTCTCTGATGCTACTGTTACTGGCTTGAATGGATTTCTGTGGCACTGATACCTGTGAGTGAACGAAAAACATACAGCAACATATTATTTATTTATAGTGTTCTTCTACATACTACTTCAATCCCTGAAAAGCTAATAATATGCACAGTTGATAAGAAAAATATAATTACTGCTGTAACTTCAGAAGAAAAGAACATTTCAATTTCTTTGACATTTATGGGGTAACAGGCCACAACCTTAGCACTGCAAGAACAGAATGTTCTCTCTGTGTGTGCTGCATCGGTGTAAAATTGTAAGTCACACATACTTGGCGTATCATTCAGGTATTTGCGCAGTGCAGACATCAACAACTGCACCATTTAAGGCCCTAAAATTAGCCCACCAGCATTCTGTTTCTGTCGGGTGTCGTAAATGTTCAAAAAGTCAGGTTTGGAGATACATTAAACTTAAACTATGATATGAACAGAAGTAATTTCAGGACACCTAGAATTGGTTTTTTTTGCAGATTCAGACAAAGCACACCAGGGTGCCTCTGGTTAAGGATTAAGCACAAAACCCTGATGAGTAAGATAAGAGAAAACCACAAGCTGTCAAAAGAAGAGAAATGGTCAACAGAAAGAGATGTTGTCTCTTCCCCCCCCAAGGCCGTCTCACTTGAGTTGATAGCAGAGGATGATAAACTGCCGTAACTACTTTCTTCTTTATCTTCCCTCATTCCTCTCACCTTCCTCATTCCATCATCCCTTCCCTACTTTTAAGCCATTTTAAGTACATTGTTGACAGTCCAGTAAAATAGGATTGACAGCAACAGAAAATGTAGTTTCTGTATATTTCATTCATTTTACGGTATTTAAGACACTTGTTTGACCATCAATATGCAAATTGACATATAAGTGTGTTGTCTGCATTGCTCCATGGTCAGGGAAGCAGCACCAGGCTCTCAGAGGAGCTCCTCTCCAAGTTTAGAACGCTGCACAGTAAATCATCCACAGATGCATGGCCACGTGCAGCACGGCAGACACACAGCCACACAAAACTGACACGGTATGGTTATATGAAACTGGAGAGACCAGAGCAGTGTTTAGGGTGCAACATTTAGAGAGTGTGTGCAGAGCTTTTCACTGTTTCAGTAGCGCTTGCGAGACAGAAAAGCGTACAAAGTGACGCTGTGTTTTCAGTTTGGTGCACCGTCCAAACCGAGATAAATTTGCTCATATGTGTTTGTTTCATAATCTATGGAATCTGTTATAAACATAGGTGGAACAGTTAACTGTGCCCCCACCACAACCACAGAGCGTGTGCAGTAAATAACGGTGGCATATTGCTGACACGCATGCACACATTCTGCATCTGTAGGATCATTACAGAAGAAAATAATGGAATTAAAATCCCACAGTGCTCTCTGTTACACAGATCATAGCAGGAAGAATGTGGCACCCTTTTAGTCAGAAAAGTGAGGCAGGATACCAATATGTCAATTTTTCCTCTGAAGCATGAGGTCATGACTGCAGCCCCATTGTTTGAGAGGCCTTGTGACAAAAGACCCCCTTTGATCACTGGCTATGCATAATTAAACCTTTGATAGTAATCTCCCTCCATGAAATACTCTTAAGAACCACAAGCTGTAGAACCACACAATAGCTGATCCAGGCTGGTTTGGAAAGAAATTTGACATTGTGGTGAATCCATCTCATTTCTTGATGCAACAGCAGGATGCTCCCAAAACTAAACATGTTCCACAAAAGTGACAGAAAATAGTAATATTATGTGTAGTACTGTTTTATCCCATTTACAATCTGTCAAAACTTGTATATTTCTCTGACTAATGTAAGTTACTAACAATATATATATATGTTCTCTTTTTTTAGGCTGAGCATGGAGCGAGACAGAGTCTGTACCATGAAGGTCTATATGACTCAACTGGTGCCCTTTCTACTCCTCCTCACTATCCCTGATTGCATCTTGTCCAGCGACTGCCCAAAGGACTGCACCTGTTCCACACCAGAGTCCATCTTGTGTTTTCAGAGACGTTCCTCTACCATTCCCAAAGGAGTGCCCTCATTCACAAATAGTCTCTATCTCTTTGCCAATGGCATTGAAGGCATGACATCTAAGGACTTTGATGGTATGGAGAACCTGGAAATGCTAGACCTCAGTCAAAATAAACTGACTGAAATTCCTGATAGGGTGTTTGAACCTTTGACCTCTTTGAAAAACCTGGATTTGTCATCCAACCAGATCACCCACATTTCAGAGGAATGCTTCCAGGGTATGGAACTGCTTGAGCGTCTTTATTTGTATAGTAACCTTATCAAGACCATTCACCCTGCAGCTTTTAACCGCTTGCAGCACTTGCTGGAACTCAAAATACAGGGCAACCAGTTGACATCCCTGCCTGCTCTCTCAATGCCTCATCTGCTGCTGCTGGACCTTCGCTTTAATGTCTTACACACCTTGGGTCCCTCAGACCTCCAGACCCCAAACCTGGAATCACTCAAACTGGGTGGTGTGGGGCTTACCAGCCTGGATAAGGAGCTCATTGGTAGTCTGAAGAACCTCCATGAACTGGACATTTCAGGAAACCAAATTGACTCCTTCCCCGCTGTGCTAAAGGAGACCCTAGGGCTGATTCACCTCAGTCTGGCAGAGAACCCGATGGGTCCTCTTAAAGTTCAGGACCTGCAGAACCTTGGTGAGCTTCAGGAGTTGGACATCAGCAGCCTGAGTGTGCAGGGTCTCCCTGAAGAGTTCTCCCAGCTCTTCCCCCACCTCAGAAAGCTTACAGTGGCAGAGAACCCCTTCAACTGCCTTTGTGACTTAGAGTGGTTCCCAAAATGGCTTAGAGCCCAGAGCATCACCCTTCAGAGAACAGAGGAAACCCGCTGCCATTTCCCACCTATCAATGCCGGGAAGGTATTGGAGAGACTGGACCACAGGGATTTTGGCTGTCCTACCACAACTACAGTCACCACTAGTACTGTCAAAACTACTACTATCCAGCCTGCAATTATCACCACCTTTCCAAGTACTACTGAAGCTGCTCCAATCCCTAGGGCTAGTGATGAACCCACAGACAAAGATAATGACCCTCCCCTGCCCCCTGTTCCTGCATCCCCCAGCAGCAGCAGCATGGACCTAGGAGAGGATCAGCATTTTTGTCCTTCTAACACCTGTCTGAATGGGGGTACTTGTCGTATAGACCAATATGGTCAGGTAGAGTGTACCTGTCCACATGGCACTTCTGGTTTGTATTGTGAAGTCCAAAACTATCACCCACCGTCACCACCTGAAGCTGGAATCCCCATGGCAACTGTGAGTGCAGATGAAGCAGACATTAGCTCACATGAAGTAACAGCAACTTCAATCCTGGTGGACCTTCACCGCTACATTGAAATGCGTCCTTACATCCGTGGAATTCGCCTAACCTACCGCAATCTCTCTGGACCAGACCGCAGGCCAATTCAACTCAGCCTGCCTGCATCCTTCCCAGAGTACAGACTCAGAGGCCTGAGGCCCAACTCCACTTACACTGTGTGTGCCAGTCCACTAGGTGCACCTAGTGGCACAGACAGTGTATGCACTGAGGCCCATACAGCCCCTGAAATCATCAGCAGCCCTGATGCACGGATTACTGACCCAAGACTGACTACTATGATTGTGCCTGCAGTTGCCATCTTGCTATTGCTGGTACTGATAGCAGTAGCACTGGGAGTAGTATGCTATCTTCGTAGAAAGAGGGCAAAGGGCCACTTGGAGCTAGACTGTGAGCCTTCCCAGCTACAGTTGGATGGAGTTAAGGCTGGTTTGGACAATGGGGCACTGCCTCAAAAACAGCCCCAAACTATGATCCCTGAACCTGCTGTTCAAAATGGAAATCTGGAATATGAGGTGTTGCTACTACAGGATCACTGTACATCAAATAACAATATGTCCACACACAAGCCTTCCTACTTTTGACATGTGGCTTTGACTACTCTAACTTAAAGGAGATTTTCATTCTTCAGCTCTGTTTTCCCCCTGGTGAAACACAGAGAGCAGCAACTGCTGTGAATGTGGAGGACACAGTAAGCCAACCAGCAAAGGAGAAACTGGACATATATTTAACTCAATGCTTTCTGTTTGTCTAAGTAGACATTAAACAAATTCAAAAACATTTTTGGACATCAAAAGCATTGAAATTGCCTCTACTCCATTTACATGCTGCATTCTGCTTCAATGGTATTTCTTCACTCACACTGCTGGACTGGCAACCTCTCAGCTTTCAAGCTATGGTGCTAGAACTGATGATGTGCTGTCTTTGGCTGAAAACTTGGGTTAAGGGACATAGTGACCCCATGCCCTCCATGTTATTCATAAGGGAGTGTGCACTGAAATGGGTTTTTGCTGCCTTCTCCCCATAACAATCGTCTAGCTAAGCACCATCAGCAATTCTTTCTGCTGCATGTTGTAACTCCTCAGTACTACCCCAAAGAGATCAGTGCTTGCTGTGAATGACCTTTTAGACCAAGTTAAGATGTGCAGAGTAAATAGCTGGTGCTTGTGTTACTTTATTTGGCTCTAAAACTTTTGGTTTTTGTTGGGTTTTTTTGTATGTATTTTTTTTATACCTGTGTCTTTGTTGTATTTTTTATTGTGCAACATTGTGTTAACATCCCTTCATATCCTCCACCCCCACCTCTTGTGACTAACAGACAAAACAGCAGATTAAAATCTTTGAAGATTAAAACGCGTTTGGTACCAGCAAAGTCAATCAAAGGGCTTTGCCCCAGAATGTCAGACAGTCTAAGTAGATGTGAGTCTGGACAGACTCAAGACTAAATCCCCCCTCTCCATTCTGAAGCCCTCAGCCTGCTTCACCACCACAAAGGGAGAAGGTAAGCAGGATTACAAAAGGTACACACCGGGAAGCAGTTGACTGAACCCATTCTGTTTCACTGTTGCACTGAATCATACCTATAGTTTAAAACTCACGTCAATTACAGTTAACACTCGTGCAACAACACCACAGAAAAAGATAACTTAAAAGACTTTATTTATTCTTTATATTCCCTTCAAGGGAAACTCAGTTTTTTCACCCTCAATCACAATTCACGTACAACATAGTATTCGACCTGACCCACAACAAGCAAAGCAAGTAGTGGTTGTGTATTGTGTTTCTCTTGAGTAAAAATAGCATGCTCGGCATAATGCTGTGCACAATTTCTCCTTGGCAAGAAGAGTCCCAGTTTTGCTTCCTTGCACCTAACCAGACTATGAAAGGCCAGAGGCACAACAGAGTGTTTATATTGCTGTGTAGAAGACAATGAGACTTGCAAAGTGGAAGAAGAGAGTGAGTGTGTTGGTCTGATAACATCTGTGATCATTTGGGTACATGTTGGGGCTTGAGCAAAGACCTGCAGACATCAGGTTACTTTCAGTCACCCCATTTATGAGCCTGCATGCCAAGGAGTACTTTAAGCTCCGAACAACTCTGCCTATAGACAAACACACCAAAGACACATCTGTGAATGTCTGTTAAGTTACTGTTGTAGTATTTCCACCATTAGGAGTTTGGTGCTGACAAGATGCCTTGGGAATCCACACAAGAAACAATCAACCAATGCAACTGGAATATTTGTCTGTAATATAGAATACATTGAAGATAACCAAAAGTATTTTCGATGTGATTGTTAATTTTTCCCTGTTTATTTTGGGAAGCGTTTCTTGTCATTCAATGTTTTTTTAATTATGTGAACTTATTTGTACAAAAAGTGATATTATCATTAAATGAATATCCAAAAATAAAACAGACCATGTTCTTTTTTTTGGTAGTTTCCACCTTTCTTCTTTGAGAGGAAGGATTAGATTGACAGGCAAGAGGGGTATTATGTTTGCCATTAACTTCCCTTCCCTTTTAAGCCATCACTCAACGGTGTGAGGGGAGAGATCACAGGGAGGGGGAGTCCGGAAAAGTTAAAAAGGAGGGTGCCCCGGTATGAATGCAGGTGTAATTATGCTGGGTATTAAAGACAGTAGTGTGTGTGTAAACTGGACATGTGCTTTTGTTGTGTGAAATAGCTTTCAATACAATACAGTGTCAAATCTCTTTATGGACATAAATGTGAGCATATATCAGACACCAAATGTCTCTCAGTTGTCTCTACAGTGTAATAACAAGACTCTAGAGAGTCTACAGCCAAGCTTGCTACACTGAGAGCCTGTGCTTTGAGCTCAATACTGATATCAGCCTGCTAACATGCTGACTGCTCATGGCAATTCCACAAATAGTTTTTGAGATATTTCAGTCTGGGCCAAAGTGGTAAACCAAACGACCGAGGGACCAACATTGCCGTCCCTGTAGGGCGTAACATTACCAAGTGGTATGCCGATTATAATAAATTGTAAGCTGATGTGAATAATAGTCAAATGTTTCAAGCTCTATTAAACTATTGGCACCAATCAAAACCATCTTGGTTAATGGGAATTTACACCCTGTGGGCACAAACAAACATGTTTAAAATTTGTGAAAATTCTTCTAGGAAAATGAAAAATTAGGTATCATCCAGTGAGGAAGAATTGTCCTCCTGCTCAACAAAACAAGAGAACGTTTCCCATTTTATAAGACAGAGAAAGAGACGCATTGTGTTATACAGGAGCTGACGTTCAGGACATATTTTAAGATGTCAATAGTACAAGTCCTGCTGGAGATGCTAGAGGCGCAGCTGAGGAGGCAGAGAAAGAGGCAAGGAGTGGATCTGAGGTGAGTTGTTGTACAAACCAGTCACTGTACAGTGTACAGTGACTGGTTTGTCACTGGTTTGTACAGTGTACAGTGACTGGTTTGTTTTGCAAAAGCTCAGAGAAAATGACCTTAAAAAAATATTACCACGTAATATTTGCTTTCTGTGTTAAAATACTCATGACCAACAGTTTGACAAAAAATATTTTGCAAAAAAACAAAACGCCCCCAGTGTATAAAGTCATGTGCTGTCACTTGGACTTCTTCCCTAACGACAGGCAGCTCGAGGCAAAATGGAAATAATGATAATGATTGAGAACAATCAGGTCAATGTAGAAAGTGGATTTAACCATTTATGAATGACTCACTGGTCCAAGCCTAATGGGCGAGCATTGTTTGCAAACCCACACAATAAACAGGCTGACCACCCATGTGTTTTATAGGTGGGTTGGTGGTAGGGAATTAATGCAGTATGCACGCACACGCCCACATCCACAAACAAACACACACACATACAGTACACTGGCTAACAGCCGGGAGCAGTTGTGCAAGGTTCCATGCTAACAACACAAACACATAAAACAGCACCACTCCTGTCATGCAGGCCCCATTATATCAATTTGCTCAGAGAGAGAAAACTTCCTGGTGAAATAAACAGGAGAAACAATGTACTCCCGCAGGAGGTCAATAGGCTTTAACTTCTTTCTCCTTCCTGCACTATTTTAATCCCCATGTGTCCCGAATTCTTGAATGTTCATTAACCCGACACACACACACACACACACACACACACACACACACACACACACACACACACACACACACACACACACACACACACACACACACACACACACACACACACACACACACACACACACACACACACACACACACACACACTTTTTAAAGGGAAATGAGTGGAGGAGTTTTGCTTGCTATAGCATCTTTTGCCAAATAAAAAAAAATGGAAGGCAATAAATGGGACTTAATTTTCAACATATGTGCGCATAATAGAATGGCCCCTCGTAAAAGGTCAGATACGATACTTATAGATGATATCAGATAAGACCTCTGGCTGTAAGAACTCATGCATGTTTTTGTCCTGTCTCTCTCCAGGCATCTGTAAATGTTCATGTATGTGAATGAGAAAAGGAAAGGGAGACCAGAGGGAGTGTGTGTGTGTGTGTGTGTGTGTGTGTGTGTGTGTGTGTGTGTGTGTGTGTGTGCTCCTTTCTTCCATAAAACAGTCTCTCTTTTCTTCCCCTGTTGTTAAGACAGACCTGGTCCCTGGACGCGAGCCAACTTTAACACTCACACTTAGCCTGCCCTGCTCAATGGCCCCTATTGTTGTTTCAAGGGACCTTTTTCCCCAGTTATCACCCCCCCTCCCCCCCACAAAAAAAAAAAATCCAAACAGATTATTACTAAAATTTACTTCTGAGCAAATATTTGTCTTTCACTTTTTTCACTCCTTCCCTTCTCCCCTGTCTTTTCGTTTTCTCCCTCACTCTGTATTTTTTGTTTCCAAAACGTTTCCAAAGCCGGGGCCTGCGAGGAGGCAGCCAAGGACAATGTGTTGATGTGTCTCCTCTGCACCTCTCAGTCTTTTATTCAGATCACTTTTTCTGTCTCTTTTCTCTCTTCTGTCCCTCTGTTTTCCATCCTCCAAATAACCCTCCTGTCCACACAGCACAGCTGACCTCGCAGTAACCTCAAACCAGCTCTCCAACCTCAGCCAGGAGTATTTACAGTCAGCAGTTGAGGGCATGAAATTAACTCCACAAAAAAATCATAAGATGACGCATTCAAGTCGTAATAGACCTGACAAAATATGGCATGCAAATAACTGAGCGATGTCCTCTATGGTCAATACATTTAGAGCACTCATCTTAGTTGATTATATTGAAACTTAAGGAGTTCAAGTCCTGTGAATAACCTTAAATGGCACAAAGGTAAGCTGTTAAATGCAATGTTAAGGTATTGGTTAATTTACAGCTCTTCTGTAGCAATGGAAATAGATGAAGGAAAACCCTGTATTGCAGGAAGTAGAGCTGTATCTTGCAATAATAATGGTGAGGAAAAAGACGGTGGTGGCTTCAAATGATGGAGGAGCAACACATTCATAGCAACAGTGTCGAGTCAACACTCGGATAAATCGTACCTCCGCCAAGGCTAACGCTCTATCTCGCCATGTTAAAGAAAGTTGAAAAAAGATTCTGCAACCGCACATTATGTGGATCCGCTCCACAGTTTGATGGGTCAAGCCCCACCCCTCCACCACAACCTGTTCAGTAGTTTTTGAGTAATCCTGCTGATTAACAAACAATCAACAATCATCCAAACACTGATGAAACATAAGAAATATAAATATAAGAAAAATGGGGTGTTCTAAAACTTGCTGGTCCCAACAACCCCCACCGTTTTAAAATATCTCCCATCAGAAATCATCATATTATTCTTGAGCATTCTCAACAACCACTTGGGATTTAAAATAAGAAAGAATTGTAGCACCAGAGAGTAAAAGAGCAGAAAGGGCTGAGTAGAGAGAAAACACACCACTTTGATTTTGGAACCTGGTTTTCTGGCTCCGGTTTTTGGCCTCTGCTCGCTTCCCTACAGCGCTCACCCCGATACGCCTGCCCCACATCCCACTTTCCCTCCCTCTACATCTGTCTGAAGTTCCCAAAGCAGATTGGGGGGGGGTGGTATGCCACCGGTTCCTCTCATGCCACACAGCTGACAGTCAGTGCCAGCAGGTGGCCCAGATGCTGCTCTGACTAAAACCAATGACGGGGAGAGATGAGAAGTGAGAGAGAGAGAAAAACAGGAAACGAGAGCACGAGGAGGATTTTGATTTTGGTTAGTTCTTGGCATCACACATTAGCAGACACATGCAAGTCATTTCATGTACTATTCGGTACATTATAAATACAAATGGCAGCATGACTTCCCCAATGCAGGTATTGAGTTCTATCCCATCGTCGTTTGTGTCAGTGAGACCGACACTGGAGATGACAATGCAACCTATGGTAAGTAATGTATAAGAGGAGTTAATCTGAGTATTGAAGTTGTATGAATATGAGTCGAAGCTGGCCGACTCCACATTCTGATTTAAAAATATGACACCTTATCCAATAGGCTGCTGCTTTCTTTTAATCTGACTGTCTCATTTTATCCATTTCTTTGTAGTTATAAATGTCCAGTTTTGCCAGTAACGACAAAAAAGTGTTATAACTTCAACTCATCATTATAAATGAATCACAGCTAGATTCATTTAAATGATTGATTATAATTAAGTCTATAAAATGTCAAACTACCCATCACAACTTGCCAGATCCCAAGGTGACGTCTTCAAATGTCGGTTTTGCTTATTTTGCATATTCACTTTTGCATTTATGCCGGGAAATGACTAAGAATTATTAAAAAGCTGCAAACGAATTAAATGGCTGACAAATTATTTCTGCTCAAATAATTGCCATTATTTATTAATGGTTGAGAGTCCAATTTTCAAAATCCTTGTGAGTAGATAACCTTGTGTAGTATAAGGAAAATTTGGTCATGGCAAACTTTGTTTAAAGACAAAAACAGATGCCGGGTCTTAACCACATACTTTTTCCATTGTGATGATTTCAAATTTAATGGCACACTGTTTGCTGAGAGACTTGACGTGATCCAAGTCTTCGGGAGACAAGTCAATTGGGTCACACGTCAAATTTAGTTAAAGTGCCCATTACATGCTTTTCAGAGTTTTCCGTTTTCATTTCATGTGTCATAGCTTTTTTATTCGTGTAAGTGTCTTCACAATTAAGCACAAGGTGTTAAGCCACGAAGCAAAAATATAAATCTAAATGATGAAACCCCAAAATGGATAGAGATGATCTAACCAGCACTGTAAAATAAGAAGGAAAGGATGGAAAGAATTAAATCAAATTAAGAGGTGGAGCAATGATGAAATGCTGGGGAGGTGGAGGAGAGGAGGTGCTGTTACTGGCTGAGCCCTAGCACGGCCACATGCACCGAAAAGCTTATCCGTCTTTGGAAATGTACTAACGAGAGGTACAGAGGGGGGGCAAATGGGGAGGTGTTGAGTGTGTGTGCGTGTGTGTGTGCGCGCACGTCCAAGAGAGAGCAGTGGAATTAAAGAGCACCTAAACAGAACCGCCTGTCACCCCTGGAAAGCAACCCGAAGTGCTTCTCATTTGAAAGGAATGGAGGGACAGTGGGTGGGGGGAGCTTTATTTATTCAGAAAAGCATAAGCAAACGAGTAATGTGGTATTAACGAAGAGGAGAGGAGGCTGCAGTGGACAGAGCGGAGGTTGCTGTGGATGGAATGGGTGCAGGTGGGGGTAAAGTACTTGCACATTTTGAGAAAAACTTCCATAATCAAGCATGCAGTCTGTCAAATCCAAATAAGCTCCATAAAACAGGCAGATGAAGCTATTAGCTCAAGCGTATCCGGCTGTCATTTAAACTAATCACATCCAGTTATTGCAGAATAAGCACGCGTATGAATAGTTTACAGCTCTCCCAAATGCTTACTGGCAGGAAGATGCAATTTCTTGGCCCATTCTTTTTCTGAATAAAAATAGCTGTAACTATTTGGATGTAAAGTTACAACTCATTGATGAGAACAATTACAATTCTACATGTCATTTCTCTGAGGTGAACAACCGGAGCGGTACATTTCAAAGCAAAATGCAGAGATGTACTGTGGTGGTGAAGAAACTTTCAAAAGTCCTCACGTCTGGATTTCAACAAGCCCTGAGAAAGGTTCTTCCCTCACACGACCTTTGCAAGAAAACAGCTGTGACGAGAAGTGATGAAGGCCTGAGCAGCTGTTCATGGAGCTAGTAGTTACAAACGCCGGAGGCAAGTGTACACTTCAATTAAAAAACTCTTCAGTGAACTTCAGTGAATGTCACCAACAGTTACAGTCGCCACACTGGGGTCTGGTAAGCTTCAGGCTTTATGCAATCCTTTCTTTTTTTGTCAGGGTTCCAAAACCTCAACGTTTCCATCATCTCCAGGCAAAGGAAACAAGAAAACAAGAAAACAAGACAAGTGGCAGTAAAGGGGAGCTGACCATTTTTAAAATCATCCTCTGGTTACAGCCCTGTTTGTTATGTGAAAGCAGTTTTTAATCACAACTGATGCACTGAATGTAACTTTTACAGACTGGCAAAGAAGTGAAAAGCCATCCATGTTTATGACCCTTAACTCTCAGCCTGAGGCCACAAAGAGACCAGGGAGCGGAACTAAAACACACACTGCAGTGTTTACACTACATATTTACTGCAGGTAAACACACACAGGGGAGCTCTGTGTCAAATTCTCATTAGGCAGCAGTGAAAATCAAGACAAAGTTTAAGAGAAAGTCAAAATTCCAATCATTTTTTGAGTGGATTGTGCGTTTGCGCCATAGACTGTATATAAAGATGGACGACATGACAGCTCCCCAAAAGTAAAGCCAAAGCATATTGATCGCCACCTGGTGGCTGGCTGCAGTATAGGTCACACCCCTTTTTCTCCCCCATGTTAGTTCAAAGATTTTTCCTGTCATTTCAGCTAGTTCTTATCACACTGATGTTTTCAAGTGTTCATTTTTCCTGTAAGTTTATTTTTAATTAGTTATTTGATGCTACTCCATCCCCTGATCGCTAATGCGCAGACTCTCGATTAAAATGCACAAGATGGCAGCATTCGTATTCAAGATATTTTGGCATCATTTCTGCATAGTGAGAGGAGGTGGATACTCACCATCCATCTTTATGTACAGTCTATGAGTTTGCACATAGACTTTGAAAGAGAATAGAAACAAAGGATGAACCATTCTTAACCTCCCACGACTTGACACAGCAACATATTAAAATGATCATGATGAAGTCATGGCTTTTGCTCATTTGTCACGGCAAGGGGCCTCACATGTACCAGATGAAGGCGAGGGGAGGCAGCAGCAGGGGAGGAAGATCTGGAGTCTGATCAGGCACTGATTAAAATAACATCACTCATCGCATTATTTCATTTTACCACATCAGCAAGGACCCATTCGGTCAACACATACAAACACTGGCACTTCAAATAAGGTTAAAATAAGGGATCTATGGTTGCGTGTGACAGGCTATAAAAAGTAATGTAGCATTGAGTTCAGCTCAAGTAAGCAGCTGCTCAGTCTGGGCATGCTGTTAAGCATTATTAAGCATTATTTCCTGTATATGAATCTAACTGCAGCAGCTCCCTGCTGTTGTAGAATTGCAGCCACAGCTAAATCTTAAAAACAAAAAAATGGCCAAAACACCATAAAAGCCACAGTGGAAAATACAGCTTTTGGATCATGATCTGCACATATTTAAATAGGAGACACGCAAGGCATCTGCCCTACGTATTGGAACTAATTTTACATGAACCGAACCAAAAATACTTTAATTTCATTCTTCCATTTCTTATATTTCTCAAACATACAGCAGCACTTCCAAAACACAACAGCCGAAACATGTTTAACTAACTTTATAACATAACTTCAAGGTAGCACACAAACAAGGAGCAAGCCAGCCGAAGACTCGGGGTCAGGCCCCTGATACATCCCCCTTAAGACAGCGGCAGACATTCATCAAACGCTGCTGTGTACACATCCTGCGCTAACTTTCAAACTCTACTTGCATCATGTCCGTGCTGTGTATACACATCTGCAGATTCCACATTGTTTGTGGCTGGAGCTCCTGTGAAAGCTCAAACTGAGCTGAGCTATGCTGGAACGTGGGTGGGCATATTATGGGTACTGGTAAGTAAAGAGAAATAAAAAATCCCACTCGAATTAAAAGATCTACTGACACAAATAGGAGTACCTCACATTGTCGAAATAAAATAATGCAGGAATGAGGAAACTACAGGTCGGCACTTATATGTGTATATTGTTCAAGTTGGATTTAAATCGTACACTAGAGGCGAATCCTGTGTGTGTGCTTACATGTGTGGTGAGTGGAGGGTGGTGACAGGCACGGTTAGTGTCTGTAATCCTTTTCATCACAGTAGGTGCTCATGTTGTCTCTGTGGAGAGGAACCCCTCCCTACATGTATACGTGGATTAGGAGTTTCTTGCACTTCCCTGAAGAGTTTTCATACATTACAAATATATGCTTCTGGCATATTTATAAGGATGACAGTTATGAGGATAACCAGTTAAAATGTGTAAAACCAATCTGTGCACGTGCATGTGTTCTGGTACAAAGCTTGACTTCAGTCATACACATCAGTCACGCTAATTGTGTCCCAAACATCCTGCTGCCACAGGGCTGAGGCCACCTGACCTCTGACCCCTGCATGTGAACTCTAACCCTACAAGACTGGACCATCAACTTCCGGCCAACAAACACCTGTTTGTTCCTCACGGTTAATAACACACAGAGGAAAGGGGGTGTTTTGGATTGAGTCATTATACTCAAACAGCACAAAGTGCTGATCTCCTAATCCTGTCCGCAGGGAAGGTCTGGACAGTCGCAAGTGTCTGGGTGCTGATTAGTGGTGATCTGGGAAATGGGTAGCAGACCAGGATAAGGCTGATTTTCACTGGCTGTTGTCTGGTAATTAGGAAGCTGGTTTGCATGTTCAGGACGTTTTGGGCTGATTAGAGACAAACACACAATCCTGGATATATTCGTCTACGTGGTCCTCTTTCAGAGCAAGAATAAGGTTCTACAAAATATGTTCAACGTGAACAGAGCTTCTTATGAAAAAAATGATGACAGCAAAAAACTAACTGTCATCTTAGATGAATTTCAACTTTGTCAAAATGAAAACACAGACAACTGTCCAAGTATCATATGCATTGTGATACTGTACATGGACCCCATTAACAATGGTTCCCAACTCAGTCCAAACCTCCTCAGGCAGCAAATAATTCAAAGTCCCAAAACATGGTGGAATAACTGTAAGAAACCGCAGAAGAAGAAGAGATCACCCCCTGTTTTGGATGGCTTAGGGCAGATTTATACTTTTGCACTGAACTGACACCATACGAACGGCATAGCTGTATGTTCTGGTGAAGCAGACTGCAACATCTGAGATTGGTCCATTGTCTCTCAGTGGCCAGACAAGCGCACAAAACTCACCCGTCTGAATCAGTCAAATGGTCGTACACAAAGTTGGAAGGCTGCAACAGGAGCTGAAAATGGGGGTAAAGTGTAGTGGACAAGGCTTTTGTCATGGTTTGTCAAAGTTCCAAAGTTACAAGTCCTTAGTTGTGAGCAGGGATTTGAGAGTCTGCCACTGAAAAGCATTTGAATAATAAGCATGTTCAAGGCACTACCAAGTGTTTTCAGAAGTGTACCTATTTACAGCTGAATTTACAGCATTGAAGCAACAATTACCTATTTTTTTTACATGAAAATCAAATGGTCTAAATGGCCACAAGAAACTATTAGTTATCTGATGCAAGTATCAATTCTATGCAAGGTAATTTTCATGCTGGAAAAAACAAGTCAGCCTAAAAATTTACGGTATGTTTTGGTAAATGATAGGAAGTAATTTTAAGTATACACAATTTGTATTTCATGAGCTAAAACACACAAAACCACCAGTATGGCCCTTTAAGTATCGCCTAAGCTCTTCACCGTATGTGGACCCACAGCCACAGCTGACCTGTGAACCAGTCCAGTGGCAGTGCCGGACGCCAAAGGCCACTTACAGCCGAAAACTGTCCCAGGGTTGGTCAGGGTCGGAGAGGGCATTTCTTGGACACAGGGTGGTGTGTCGGGATGGGTGGTGCTATGGTCACTACATCACAGTGAGAAACTAGCCACCACACAAGACAAACACAAGCAGGGACACCCGCTGGGCAGGCTGACGCCGCGTGCCTGTGTGGGTGCCTGCCAGCCCGGCCTGCGGCCTGGGGGGGTGTGGGCACGGCGGCCGTGCATCCCAGTAGGCACCCCATGTCGATGGGTTCACCCCAGTGGAAAGTCTGAATCAGCCTGCATGAAGCCCACTGTGGCTAACAGAAGGTAGCGATTCAACAGACCCCCCCCCCCCCCCCCCCAGCTAATGTAGCCAACACTTCCCAAGTGACCACAAGCTAAATGAATCCTCCAGGCACAGCAGAAAATAGCATAACTGTGGGGAGGGAGAAAGAGTAAGGAGAGGAGTGGGAGGGCACGAAAGTAGAGGGTTGAGAAGGACAAGGTGATGAATGGATGAAATAAGGACAGTTATTATGGTGTGACCATGGAGGGAAAACAACTTCATAAAACAATGGAATGAATATCGTGAGCAAGATAAGGAGGAAGTCCTGATGAGTGACACAAGAAGACATGGAAGGGGGGGTCAGAAAGATGGATGGAGAACCCCTGCAAAAGAGTGAACGACAGCAGACAGAAATTAAGATAGGAGGAGGGGGTCTCTACAGTTCAACCACCACATATTTTCCCTCGTAAGGGATATAATTTACACAAACCCACTAAAGGTCACGAGCAGAACATGCGGTGCCAACTCCGCCTCAGCAGCCAACACATTTTCCCCCCATTTCTCTTTCTGTCTGTCTCTCTTTCCCTCTGTCCCTTTCTTTTTCGGTCCGCCTCTCTTTCGGTCTCACCGAGCATCCCTTCCTTTCCATATTTTTATGGGACTTGCTCCAAATCACTGTGGATTTTTAGTTGAGGGATGCTCGTGTGTGTTCGTGTGTGTTATTCCAAGGCCATATGTCTTTTAACAATCTTGGTTTTTGCAGCATGTGGTTGGCAAGCAGTGGCCGTTCCACCCGTCTCAGTGTCTTGCATCCACTTCTTCAGCACGGTCAAAACAGAGAGAGGTGACAGAGGATGAGAAGGGAAGAAAAACAAGTGTGACAGCAAAGGCTTCGAATAGGAAAAGGAAGGTTTTTAGATACTTGGATAAAGGAAAAGCAAAAGGCGGAGAAAGGACAGTTTACTTCAGGGGTTCTCATGCCACTGTGGCCTCCCCCTCAGCCAAACAACCCCCCATTTACTGTCTCTACATGAATGGGTTGTGGAAAATGTCTGTGTTCCGGGAATAAAAGAGGCAGAGTTATGTCTCTGAGAAGGAGTATGGACGTTAACAACAACTATCATGGACATGGACCTCACAGTTTGAAAACCTCTGAAGGATAACTGTTGAAAAGCATCTAAAGCCACCTGGGAACACACCTGTTGGATGCCAACATTTGGGAGGACTAGAACAATTTTTGTAACTGTCCCGAAACCAATAATCAAATAACCAGTTTATGCAGAACCTCACCATGGTGTGCAGAGGTGAGAGGGTAGGAAGAATTTGACATTCTCTCTCAAGACCTTTAGATCTTTGACACAACTTTTTTGCGTATACAACCAAAAGAAATGCCTTCGAGGTGAGAGCAGCTCTCTCCATCCCACTATGATTGCAGGCTTTTCATTCAACAACAGGTTTATATAGCAATTTGGCTGTAAGACATTGTAAGATGACACGTTGCACAAAATCCCTTGCCTTAATACTACCAGCAGCTGTAAAACTGGGTATGAGAGTGGTGCAGGGTCAAAATGGAGCAAAGACACTTTCATAAAAGAGTAAAATCATCTCTGTCACTACAAAAACGCTCAGGTTCCACTTGCACACAAGCATAAAATGAGGCAGAAGATTCTGAAAGATCTTGGAAATGTTTTTCCAGAGAGGATTAGGGTTAGGGAAGCAACATGGAAGTTGCTATATCAGTTGAGAAAGATATTTTGTAAAAACTTTAATAAAAAAGTAAAATGTTTGGAGTGAAAAACAAAAAGCTACGGACCAACGCTGTTTCAGAGAAAAGACAAATACTGCTCCAGAAAACACTGAAGGGACATGATGTCTTCCTCTAACTAACACTGAACAGAGCAGCAGAGGATAATTTCTCAAGGGCAGAAGGTTGGATGAGGTCAGACGTTCACCACTTAGTAATGCTGGGCATTAAAAAAATAGTTGGCGTGATCGAGTGAATTTGTGCCTCTGTTAGTTTGCACAGTCGTTAGCTTGTAGCTGACCGTGAAGAGGTGCACAGCCTGCCAGCTCACAGCTGTGAGTCCCCACAGCTTCACAGCAGCAGTGGACCGTGGATGGACCATGATGGCCAGGATGTGTGGAGAACAATACAGAACACCTCATCGGGGCACGCGTCTGTACATTTCTATCGCCATTCATCCATCATGCCCGTGTTTTCTTCAGTCCAGTGCTGATGAAAAGTTTGTTTCCCTTGCACACCACCCAAGCAGGTCAGAGAGAAAGGCCCAGCAGCTCAGCAGCTTTGTCCTTTTGGCCTCCACAAGGAACAAGTGGTCCCTTAAATATTTCCCCGCAACTGGGCCTCCCTCTTTCTCCAAGCTAGTTCTTTGGACAAACATGTTTGTCTAAGGTGCTTTGTGGAGCTGTTACTCTTTCACCTTCTCACCAAGACCCAATCTACACAGCCTGAATATATAAAAAAAACCACTGGAAAGGAAAAACAGCAGGATACAGTAAATATGTACGTACAACACAGCAGCAGCACAATGTCCATTTTAAAGGGGATAAAGTACAGTTCCTGGAGTTGAAGGATAATAGAAATTCAAAGGGAGCTGATCATTTACTATTATTTATTTAGTTAGTCATTATGCTGGTCCCTCCAATCAATGAGAGTGGCACTGTGCTCCATCACAAAGGTAAAATGAATTTAAACTAAACTGAACTAAGAAAAAAGGGGTGGAATTCATGTGTGTTTTATGAAGTATCACCTATGCTCTACTTGAATGCATGGCTACACAAAGACATGGATGATTACGTCCGTGTCACTCTGACTGTCAAACCCCACTGAGTGATGATGAATGCTGTTTGGTGATGGTCTGTGTGTGCTGAAAAAGGTAAAGAAATGGCGGATCCGTCCAGGCATGTAAATGTGAGTGCGACAGCAAGTATGAAGAGGCGTGTGTGTGTGTGTGTGTGTGTGTGTGTGTGTGTGTGTGTGTGTGTGTGTGTGTGTGTGTGTGTGACTGTTAGGAGGAATGCAGGCCCTCCAGCTCACGGTTGGACTGCTGTGTGTGAGACACCTGTGCCCTACATGCCCTCATCACACACACACACACAAGCAGAATGTCCCTACATTTCCGTGAATGGCATTGCAAAATCTCTCATGCCTGATGTTCACCAAAACACAATACACTGGATAATGGCCCGGGGACAGAACCCACTTTTTGATAACTAGGGAGCTACAGGTGAGAAACCTCACACACTTTATGGGAGACAGCACACGACAGCAAAACACTTCTTCACAACCATCCATCTAGGTCTGTTTGCCTCCACCAGTGTTTGCAGAAACACTGGCACGTCCATCTTCAGCCTAAAACCCCAAATTAACATGTGTCACAGTACTCTGCAACAAAGAAGATTAAGTTGCTAAATTAGTTTTGAGGACACGTTAAAGTTAAACTTGAATCCCGGTTTCCTCATCATCTTTTTCTGCCATAGGAAACAAGTTTTGGACAAAAGATGGCTCAGGCACAATAGAGGGCTTACACACAGCTTTTGCAAGACTTCTACCTCCCAATTGTCCCCAACTCACTCCCCCGATTCCCCCCCTCCTCACACAAAGCGTCCATACAATAGCTGGCTGACTAATTGACCTCGCTGAAATAATGTTAGCTGGCCTCACACAGCGGACCTTCAGTGGATGTTAGAGACGAAAGGTCCACAGAGGATTCTTGAAGAGACTAAAGACCAACTGGAGTTCCCCCTGAGGGTCCTCAGCCTTTTCTTCTCTTCACCCCACTCTAAGATGCTTTGCACAATGGGGAAATTATTTCCTGGCCACCACCACCACTACCTCCTCAACTCTCCAACCAATTACATTTTGATGACATTTTTTAATCTGCTTACACCAAGTGCTCTTTCAGAGACCCACACACTCACACAGCTTTGGACAGAAAAAGCAGAGGGGCCATGCAGGTGCAGAGCAGCTTTTGTTGTCATAACATTTCCATAGAGATCTGGCGGTGATGCTGTTCTTTTCCTCTCTGTTGTCCATGTACTACTCACCAACATACATGCACGTATACACACATGGAGACAAACACATATAACAGTACACATGTGTTTGTATACAGTCTGCTGCATCAACACAATGAAAACATTACACACTGGGAAATTACACACACACACACAATGAGCAGCAGCATGCCTCAGCACTTTTCCGATTAAACTAACCGTGGCATATTACTCCTGCCTCACTGGCGCTGACATGTTTCCACAGTGTGGGCCGACAAATAGGGCCCACATGGGAAGTGACATCAGCGAGGAGAATGTTTCCCGGCTGCCACCAACCAATCGGGAAGCTTCTTTAATAAAGAATTTCCTTCTTTCTTTCCTCGAGTTTTCTTTTTAGACAGCGGGCCTTCCAAGGACGGTCCCAGGAACACTGGTTTCCATCATGGAAATCATAAAAGAGAATACAATGAGCAGACAACACACCTTGTCTGCTCTCTCTGTTAAGTGATAGGAAAAGACCGCTCACTCAAACTCGATTTAAACAATGAGGGAAGTCAGGCCGGTTTTGCTATAGTTCCAGATGTGCATGACTGCTGTGCCGATAATACACAGACCAGCTACGCATGGGGAAAAGTCATTGTCTGAGATATTATGATATTAACTTTGCCATCACTATTGGCAACTGGGATTGGCTGCAAGTATTTGGACTGTATGGCTGGATCTGAAAGTTAACAATGGCAACGGTGATCAAACGCTGAGATAATTGACTGCACGGGTGTGTATCACTTCATCACTAATTCATGCTGTATTAGGTTAAGGCTGAAGGTGAATCTATTACAGGTGTGACATCTCTTTAGGTGTAGGAAGATGGAAGCCATCATTAAGCTGAAAAAACTGAATTACATTTGTCCAAATCACAAAGTTGGTATAATTTTTTAGGAAACAAGACGACACTGCTGAACTCGGCAATAACTGGAACTATCTTTAGGAGAGGACAACACCAACATGATGGAAACAAAACAAACCTGTGATAAGAGTCTATATTAATAGTAGGAGTTTATGGTTTGCAAAGTAAGAAACAAAGATAAAAGTAAAAGTGATGAAAGTGACAGACAAGATTAAGATCAACCTTTGACAGAAAGTTTAAAGCAAGGAAGAGATCATGATCTAAGTCCTTCCCGTGTGTATTACCCATATATGTTTATATATAAAAGTCTACTCATATGAATTATGTGGACATGAACGACTCCTGCTTGTCAGTGTGCATCAACATTGCACTTTATATATTGCTCCCTTTGTACCCTCAATATTCTTTGCAATGCAATGAGGTGTGCAGTGACTGGGTGCCAATCTGCAGCAGTCCCAGAGGCAGCAGCAGAGGCCAGGCAGCGGGGCGGGGTGGGCGGGGTGCAAGGCATTGGAAACCATCTACTAATGGGAAACACACTTCTCTCCATCGCTCAAATCGTTCTTTGTACCACAGCAGAGAGGGGTGGCAGGCATCCAGGAGGTGACTGGCGTCCAGAAGGGAGGCATGATTTAAAAACAGGAGCTCTGCTGCGCTTCGGTTCCCGGGTCTCGTGAAAGGGACGACCAAGCGTTTCATTTAAAAAAAACATGTGTTGAAAGAGAGTTGTTAGGGAAAGAGAAGGGGTACAAAAGAACACATGAACAGAAAGAGAGTGAGGCATGGAGGGCAAAATGAATAAAAATACAGAGTAAAGAAAATTGTAATGAACGTCATGACAGGGATATACATAAAAGCTTGGAAAACAGTATATAATCAAATTAAGGATTACTGTAAAACAAATGCATTTTCTCAGAAACTACTACTGGAGGCTCCTCCACAAATACTATTCCCTTGCAGTGATGCTTATTTGCAGCATGTTTCTGTGCTGATTCCACTTTAACTCGACGCAAACCCAGACTTCCTTAGACACTCAGCTACTGGATATCTACCCCAGAGAACTGGGAGAAAAGTGCTGAAATGGACTTGGGATGGCAACTAGTTTGAAGGCTTTGGGTATGGCAAAGATCCCAAGTGTTTTTGTCAGTGCATTTTTATTAAAGGGGGGGAAAAAAGAAATTTTTCCAGATGTTCTCGAAAATCTGCAGCTGCAAGTGCACGTCGACTGCTGTATTTAAGGATGGAAAGTGAAGTCTGACACCGTCTTACACTCCAAAACTGGGACAGAGTAGAGTGATGATCCAGAAAAGGCCTTCAATTCAAGTCATTTGTGCAGTTACCTAAACATCATTAAGACATTCTAAGCTGCCACACAATGCAGAGCCCTTGATAACTTCTCTCCAACCTTAAAGGAAAATAAAGAAAAGTAAAGGTTAATGGAAGAAGAGAAGGGGGGAGTGAGGAAGGAAAGAGGCAGCTGAAGGTAGGAGGGAGAGACTTTTTCTATTTTTCCTTCTGTGGCAAGTTCACACAAAAGGGTCCTTCTGATCCCTGGAGTGCTGAGCACATACCTGCGGGATGAAATCAAAACCCTCTGTGAATTATATTAAACAACTGCTGCCAAACGCTCTGCATACTTGCATGTCTATTTCACCAGTTCTGAAAGGCTCCATTAAGCTCCGCTCTTAAACCGCCGCCCCCCCAAAAAAAACACTTAATTAGAATCCCAGACAGCAGCACCTTCAAAAGCTCAGCTCCCTGTTACCATTTCATCTGTGCAAGTGGGGGCAAACAGTGAAAGACAAAAGGTCTAATACGTGGCCAGCTGAGGCTAAAAAAAGGACTCACTGAAGGACAATGGCTGTATTCTTGACATGTTAATAGAGCCCAGGAATAATAGGACATTTGATCTTTAAGTTGATCACAGGACTTGAAAGAGATTTCAGGTGATTTCTCCAATGAGGTGTTGTGGAGTAAAAGAAGGTCGGGGTTGCCCGATGAGTTACCGTGAAAAGTTCATAAAAGCTATTAAGACTATATCTTCAAAAAAACATTGGACGGAATTTCAGAGCTCCCTCCTTCTCCGTTTTCATCCTCCTTTCCCGGTCGAACTCCCCCTCCACTGAATCACAAACTGAAACCCCAAATGACTAACAGATTCCAGACGCCGTGTTTCAACTGTCAGAGCGCAGAGTTCAGGTTCTTTGACAGAGCGTGTGCGGTCACATCTTAACCCTGTCCCATCCCCCCCGAGGCCATCCCAGAGACTTGACCCTGAAGATCACCTTAAGATTGTAGTTTTGCCGTTTTCTCTCCACCTTGAACACGAGTTTCTGAGCTGAACCCGAACAACAAAGCTCCCTTTTTCTCTCAGAAAGTGAACTTTGTAGAAAGGCGCGAGGTCAAACTATCGTTCAGACATTCTGTGGCATTTTTTTTTGGTCTGGTTTGGTTAGCAGGGCTGCAGCTGCACCTAATCCCCACAGGAAAGCCTTCAGCTGGGACTGATTTTAGAGTGCCTGGGCTGGGGTGGGAGAAAAGGGGGGACTGTTTTGTAAAAAGCTGGTTCCCTTTTGAGGCACAGGCCTCCTCTCAATCCAACTGATTAAAGGGAGTTTGGCTCAATTACGCCCAATGACTGGGCCCTGCTCTTAAGCACGACCCTGGCAGGAAAACACACAGAAATAGATTGTGGAGACTCAACAGAGGTAGTGAATCTGTGCTTCACACCTGAGGCCCTCCCATCCATCCCCTGCTAAACCTCCCTTGCTCAGGTAACAGCACAATCTGTCAACATTGCTTGCCTCAGAGGGACAGTTTTTTGTGTAACCTGTGACTGGGTTGAGAAAACAGTGGGGTCGGCTCTCCAGGGACAAGCTTATGTCTTCTCCAATTGGTGGGCTGGATACTGGGAGGGGGCAGGCACCAGGTCAGAGTGATCTGTTCCAATCAGCCTCATGGCAGAAGAAAGACGGGGCTGAAGAGGTACGCCAACGTTAGGGGTAATGGAGGATGCGTGTGTGTGTGTGCGTGGATGAGTTCATTTGTTCAAGTGCTCGAGTAGAGGAGCAGAACATTGGTAGAAACTGTGCACTATTACAGAAGTTAAGGTTAGAATCAACCCTTTCTCTGACGGTATCATTTTGCCACGCCGAATCCTCAGCAAATGACCCTCAGAGAAGTCACTGTCAGCTTTATAACACTATGACAAGCAGCTACACAGGCGCGCATCATTATGACCATGCCGTATTAACTCTGCGAGCGAGGTGAATCTGTGTATGAGGCTGCTAATGCGTGGGAGCATGGATAATTATTCTGACGTCTCAAACATTTACACGGCAAGCTGGTTGCAATCGTGCCCAGTCGTAAAGTTCAATGATTGCAGCTGGCTTAGACGCCCCAGTTAAACTCATTATTATAAATTAGCTTTATAGAGGGACTAGTTTGAGGTGAGAGAGCAGCACACAGAGATCCGTGCTGTTCTCCAGTGTCTGCCGCTTGTATGGAAAACAGGCGTGCAGTAATAGCTACCTTTACACAGTTAAAAACACCCCTTTCCATGCCTCAATTTTTCAGTCTCCATTTCAAACCCAACCGAAAAATAAACATTTCCCCTCCATTATTCGCCATCCAAATTATATTCCACCCACAACCCCATTTTACTGGCTCATGCGCCGGGGCCTCTTTATGTTGTGACACTCCAAAGAAAACAGTCCTACTGAATGTTGTGGACGAGCACAGCTAACCTGATACAAGCCAGTCCGCTGCTCCAATTACACACCATGTTTACCACGGCCATTATAATTAAAAACAGACGAGGGACGAAGAAGAAGAACAGATTCATCTTTATATGCAGAAAATGACAGGGACGAAAGGCCCTTCTATGGACTGGACTTGTGGACTGGACTGTTTGACTTTCAGCTTCCTCTGCCGCTCATGGTTTAATCTATCAAGTGCAAAGAGAAATGGAGACAAGGTCCCCTTTTGATTACTGCATTTTGTCTTCTTCATATCTGCAGCGTCGTTCACTGCCGAGCTGAAACTAAATTATCCACAGACAACCCTCCGTGAAAACACACATAACTCGAGGACGGCCCACTGCTGAAGGGAACGAGCTGAATGATGGAAAGTATTGGGAAGGCCCAGCATGAGTGGAAGGCCCAGACTACAACTCCAGATGCATAATAAAACACTGATAAAAGTAAGATAGAGTAAGTATACTGTAAGTAAACCTTGCCCTTTACCCAGAAAGAGGTCAGTCATTTCTGTTATCTGCGATTGCTGATTGCAGACTACGTCTAGAAGTGATTTAGCTTTAGAAGTCTATGTTTGGCCAGTGCTTAGATGAATAGGATGTAGTGAATACATTTTCCCCTTAATTTAACTCTGGAAGCCCTGTTTAATTTTGACAGTGTTTTGGATGCTTCCCACTCCAGAGATTACCAGACAAGAACACTGCCTCAGCCTGTAGCAGCAGCTGTAACAGCCTGTAAAGTCTAGGAAGGAACCACTTTTAAAAAGAGCAAAACGAAAAACAAGCAAGTGGATGAAATTGTGTAAAGTAAGTTTAAATATAAAGAGTCCCGTTTATATGGTGCAGATTAAAAAGAGCATGATGAGAATGGGGGGAGGAATCCATAATTGCTATACCAGAGTTTGATATAGCAGCATTGATGTTAAATTTCAAAGAGATAATCGTATGGATATGTGGAAATTATTCGGGGAAGAAGACGAGTTAGATGTGAGAGGGATGAAGGCAGCAAAGAAGATGTAAGAAATTAGACGGTATGGGGAAAATAAAGCCTGGCAGTAAAGGGCAAGGTCTCATCTGTCATGTGACTGTTACCTGTTTTATATCAATGCTGGTCCGCAAGCATCTGGACAGGATGCGGCCTTGGTAGTCAAAGCTCTGACACGCCATCCCGGCATATGATAGCATGATTGAAGTGATTTAATATGGGACATATTGCAGACGGGTCAGCAGCACACACCCAGGCAATTATTGTACGTTCAAAGTATCAAAATACAGGAAATCAAATTCAAAGCTAATGAAAATGCATTTCATAATTCCAAGATGATGAGATATTCTGTGGATTTGAGAATTGTGCAGACAGACTCATAGAAAACCAGACGGTGGCTGAGTAAGAAGGCGTCAGGAATGCTTTAACAGCTTGTCCCCAGATGAGCAGGACAATTTAGAAGAAATCCTCAAATTCATTATGCATTCAATTCGAGTTGGGCCGTCATCACACCTACAAAACACTGGCTTCAGGCTCTTAAGTAAACTTCAACATTCCTCTGTCTGCAAGCAAAGGCACTGCAGGGAGACAACCCTCCTACTGAAATTAACTTATTAACACTGTGGGTTTTAGAACACACATACAGCTTGTGTGATTTGGGGATTTTTCCAGACATCTATTATGAATATCACAAAAAACATTTGTCTTCGGGATAAGGAATTCCAAAAAACAAAGTGGCATCAGTGGCATCAGATGTCCTCCATTTCCAAGAAAAGCAGGCTGGCACCAAACAATGCGGTGGATTCCAAAGAGGCACTCAGACAGGCAACTATCTGTCTCACTCAAATGAAAGAGGAAGTGGAGGAAATGGAGATGAGTGGCGAGCATGAGGGCAGAGGGAGGAGGGAGAGCGGAGGTTGTTATTTGGGACCCTGCTGTGTCAACTCTTAAATGTCTCTCTCTCTCACTCACACACACATTCCAAAGGGAAGGGAAAACAATGAGTGCTTTCCTAAACTCATTATTTACAAAAATCGACCTTGTATACACCTTCTAACTTGTTACTGCTGCAACCAAACACGGGCCTGTACAGTACAGACTCTGAAATACCTGTGGAGTGGAACAAGTCTGTGTTGCACGTTACCACAGAAGAGGCAGAATGAACGTGCTACTCTCCCTCTTTTAGCTCAGTGATATTTTTGATAATAAACTTACTGACACAGCATGCTGCAAAGTCTGGTCAGTTCTGGTTTTCAGTGACTTGGCCCGCTAACCTGTTTATACTAAAATGGATGAGCTGGATCTGACAAAGGAGCCCTCACTCCAACCCCCTCTGCTCTCTCTCTCTCCTCCTCCATCCTTCCCTTCCTCTCCTCTCTGGAGCACGGCCACGCTCCTGCTCTCCTCCAGTCCTTGGCAGTCGTGTTTGGAAAAATAGGCGAATGGAGAAGGTCAGGAGGAGAAATGACAGGCGGTGAGCTGAGGGGAGCAGTGTCAGTGTGTCTTCTGCTGTAGCCCGACCCTTCACGGTGGTTATGGACATAGAGACACAGAGCACACAGAGGAAAGGAGTCGCTGTGTGTGGCTCTGACCCAGGAAATGGCAGAAATGTGGACGGACAGCGTCACAGCCCTGGGAGGTCTGCCTGCCCGTTCAGACACACAGCCGCGAGGAAGCTTCACAATGTGCGGAGGCCCTCCATACATCATTCCACATGGGCAAATGCCACACACTGTCCACATACCACACACATATAGTGTATGCTAAGCATGTCAAGTCACACAAAGGTGCCCTTTGTACTTAAACACACGACTTACTGACAAACATTAAAGTGAAACTGTCAGAGTCATGACTGGGTCAGTCAGTTTAGGTGTTGCACACAGATGCTGTACTCACCCGCTGGAAGTGCCGAGTGACGCAGAGCCGACAGAAGAGCTCAGCTTCCTGCTGTCCCAAAGCTTCACCTCTCGGCTCCGGCTCTTCACCCACAATAACACGAGATGTAACAGAGGCAGACAGAAAACGTCAACAGATTAGAAATAGAGTACATATACAGAGGTTTTGATGGTAATATACACTTACTTACATTTTCAAATCAAAAGAATATGCAAAAAAAACGGATTTTCTGGGATTTTTAAGTGTGTACATTTATTTGATTATTAAAAATGCTGGATAGTGATTTAATTACCTGCCATGATGTTATGTTCCACATACACATATATGAACTTGTTCCCCACAAGGTGTGAAAAACACCTTGTGGGGAACAAGTTCCTCTGCCAAGACTAAAACTCTATTTCAACATGTTTAAGAAAGTGGGAACAAAATCCTGGATCCGCCCGTTTATGCAGATCTTTTCCTAAATTTCATGGGTTCATCCTCGGCTCATGCCCCAATGCTCGACAAAACATTTGTGGAAATCGGTTCAGTAGTTTTTGAGTAATTCTGCAAACAAACAAATAGCAATGAAAACATAAACTCACCATATCAAAGCTGGTGGTCAATAAAAAGTCGTCTTTGGCCCACAGGATGCGGGAATCCTTGTTGCTCTGAAGACTCTTGGCACTCTAAGAGAAATGAGGCAAAAAATGTGACTCTGGAACAACCATGAGCATCACAATTAGACAAATCAAACACATCTTACTTAATGTACTCCTAAATTCAAACATAACCTTGAGGTCTAGATAACGAGGGGGTGGGTGATGGGTGAATGATTTGAAGGGAGGAAAAAGAGAGAGAGGAAGGAAGACAGACTATTCTCAGGTGCCACTGACAGATCCCTGTGGTGGAACGGAACAGGACTTGTCCCATGAAAGGAGCGCTTGTTTTTGTTGATGTAGCAGACAAGACGACTTCTGCCACGGGTGCAGCTTACATTACTGAGCTGTGACACCGCATCTGCCTGTGTGTTCATGGAGTCTTTGTTACCCCATTTCCATGGGGAGTACGTGTCAAAACAGCGCTGCCAGGCTTGGTTTGATAGGTGGTCCCCGAATCCAAACGACACATGTTGTCAGTGGTAATGGCTTAAAAACAACTGTGAGTGTTAAAAACAGAGAATGTCGGTAAAGAAAACATGCTGAAGAGAAGTCGGAATGTGAGTTAATTGGGCATTGAATGTATTGTACGCAACACTGGGCTGCCATTGAGTTAAGCCATAAATGCACCGTAGTTATAGGGCTAAGGACAAAAGACGAGACGAGATCCACAAGGCCGGCTTACAGGTTGTCAATCAACTACTATTTAAAAGTGTGATCGCTAAGTAACATGGATTTTAAAAAGCACTAAAATCTTGCCACTTGGAGCTTATCTGTCAGGTCCTAAGTACTCGTAACGTCTCACAGCCGCAGTCAGTTACCAAGCCCCCTGTTATCTGTCTACTAAATACTAGAGTTACACCCAGCTTTCCCAGAAGGCACGGGGGTCAACAATGAAGTTTCCGTGGAAAAGGAGCCGACGGCCCCCAAGCTCACTGTGTCTCCCCAAATTACTGTTGTCATTTTTATGGCCACCTCAACCAAACGGAGCGTGGCCTCGCGTCTGCGCATGGAAAGTAGACAGAGTTTGTTTTCTGCGACTTGACACTCAAAACCTTTCCACGGAGCGTGCCGCCTAATTCTCTTGTCACTGATAAATGTCTGCAGATGACAAATTGAAAAACAACTGGGGACAACTTGAGCTGCCATGTTGCACCTCAGAACACGAGGGAGATTGCTGAACAGAACAACCTCCATTAACATAACGTCAATGTCCACTGAGTGCTTGGCAAAACTACAACTGGAGCCAACAGCTGGACAAATGGGGATGAACGCAGAATATTAAATCCAGTTTGTGAAGAATATATATGCATGAAGGGCAACACATGTGGGCCCTATCAATTCTAATACAAATCCCACTTCCTTGTCTCTCCTCTGACTTTATATAAATGTCTTAAAACTGTCTAGATCTAATCTATGATCGGTGCTTGCTCTTCCCAAATCCTCTGCAGGGTGCTTCTTACTCGAGTACATGTGGACGATAAATGCCACACACATGTCAGGGGTCTGTGGAAGCTGCAGGATTTCTTTGGGGAAAGTGGAGGATAAGGGTGGTGAGTTTTTATTCTGGGGAACTGCAGTTTGTTTTATTGATTTAAATAAAGGGGAATTAAAAACGTTCACTCCCTTTCCCATGAGGGTGCTGTAATCACATCTATTGAGCAGATAAAGATACAGTATTTAGAAATGAGATGCAGATTCTAGGATGAGTCATTTCTTGAGCAACCACTTGAGGCAGTGACTCAGCACATGCAGAATCTCAACAATCATGTCCTCATATGGGCTGCGTGGTATGTGCCTCTCCCAAGACAATAAGTGACCACTTGATAATTTGTGGTTCTGTACAAATTAAATATACAAGATACAAATCAGTGAGCAACAGAGGAATTTGTAGGCCAACTTTTTACTTCTGGGCTGAGCCACACTTTATCTAATGCTAAGCTAATCACCTCCTGACTGTGTATAAAGATGGACAATGCGTCTTCACATCCTTGTGCTATCCAGAAATAAATGCAGAATGTCCTGGACTAAAATGGTGCATCTTGGCCTGTCAGAGTCTGCGCAGTATACAGATCGGGGATGGAGCCATGGGGGTATTGCAGATACTAATTAAAACCGAACTTACCAAGAAAATTAACACTAACATGCATCAGTGTGATAAGAACTACCTACAATGACAGAAACCATCCCTGAGAGAAAATAAGATGATGTGTACTTTGACTTTTTAGTTTGGTACATGTCCCATCCATTAACATGGAGGAGGAGGGATTTATAGAGTCAACTAGGTGGCGATTGAGACACTTTGGATTCACTTTTGGGGAGCTTTCATGTCGTCCATCTTTATATATACAATCTATGCTCTTAACGCACAAACACGATACTGGTACGACTCTTCTCGTATAATTTTTGGGGAGGATAGATAACATATAAGCCAGTTTTGTAAAGCTATGCTGGTCTGAGCATTTGCCTCACATACCTCTGGTCTGTATAAACTACATGAGGTGAATGCATATAAATCTTGTCTAACTGTAGGCTGGAGAGAAAACAAGTATATGTCCCAAACTGTTAGACTTTTTGCAAAATCTTCGGCTCAGACTTCTGCGCTGTAACATCCCTGTCAGAGAAGCAGGAATGAACAATAAATCGTCACCAGTCAGATGAATGGATGCTTATTGGAAAAACTGGTGGTTCGAACTGAATTTATCGTTCTGAGCTATGAGGTGACTTGACACTGCTCCAGGACGGTAGGTTGAGGAGCCCCCAGGAACACACATTTTTTAAAAAGGAAACTCTCAGATGTGCACTTCTAGCCCTTTTTTCACTGATGATACGTCTTTGTCCATACCAGTGTTTTATCTAATAACAACTGTATGTTATACAGATGTTTTCTGGCTCCTGGTGTGCTCCCAAATGACTTTACCCACTAAGAGGGATTAGCAAACACTCTACTGACCTGGCTCTCAAACACGTTTTTAAAGTTACGCTACCAAAGCACTGACAGAGTTGATAATAAGTCCTGGGTTGAATAAACACTTAAGTCGTGCCTGAGGATCATTTTTCAGCCGGCAGTCAGTCGGTATGCCTCGTGCAGGTAACTGACCTCATACTTTCCTTGATAAGTCCATGCAAGTCTCTCTGTTGAAAAATGGGCCAGATGTACGGGAGAGATCCAGAGTAAACTGAGACCTCCAAAAAAGCAATCGATCAGAAAAGAGCGGGGAAAGCAGAAAGATAGACTAAAGCCAGCACATTATAAACAGACATGGAGCGAATTCATTGCCACGGAGCTGTTCATCACCAGCACTGGCTGATTTCCTTGCAGGGGCAAGACAATGCACAACTGGCACTCTGACCAAACTAGGAACAAGCTGAGCGCAGACTATTTTAATCTGCCTGGGGTCTGTTTGACACTGCCACTGCTTTTAGGAGAAACAAGTGGCGTTTGATTCAGCAGCAGCAGATTCCAATTGTGTTCATACTACACGTGTAAACAGCCTAATCTCTGCAGCATTACTTTTGCCATATTCTGCTTGGGCACAGCTGTGTGCTAACATGCTCACCCTGATGATGCTACCATGCTATTTGCCATTTTGCACTAAACTCAAAGTACAACTGAAGCTGATGTGAATGCAGTGACTTTTGCAAGACTGTGGTCATAAACAACGGAGATCTCTTCTGGACGAATAGAAAAACTATTGCCATTGTACAAAAATACCACGGAATTACAACTGCTACTCCAGGTTGGTGCATAAAAGTTATAAAACAGTATATCTGTCGTGATGGTCATACTGTAGTGAATTGCAAAGTTTATTAATTCCTGGCAGCTATAGCAAGCATCAAAGAAAGAAAATGTCTTGATGAGAATCTTTCTGAAAGTTGTTGAGACCAATAATGAGAATAATTTCAAACTCATGGTGGCGCTAGACAAAAAGTCAGGGATCCATGACTAATACACAAAAACGTCAACCCTTTGGCGACGCTACAGGTAAGTATCATCAGAGTCCATAGGATTCTTTGTTTATACCATAGTCTGTATGTCTGAAAAAAAAATTCAATCAGTAGTTAGATATTTGAATTTGGACCAAAATGGTTGACTGAGAGAGTTGGCATCCCACGAGAGATGCCACCAGTTTGACTAAAAAGGCAATTAGGATTGTACACAAGCTTCACCATGCATCCATGGTCATCCTGATATCACACCTGGTAAGGACAGGAAGACAAATTTCCCCTTCAGGTGGTCAATAAAAAAAGAACACTAAAAAAAACAATATATCACCTTTCTGTGAACTGACTCTGAAGCAGACGGGCTTAGTTTCTGCCATTACAACATCCCCCAGGCCTGCACTGCGCTGCCTGAGCCAGACAGCTCCAGGGCTGAAGGCAAGCAAACGGCCTGACAGACCTCTCCCGGCACATGGCTATACATGCTCCATAGATCGCACTGCCATGATGTCATCCTTCACCCGGAGCTGAAGGCACGCGCAGCTTTGAGCCTTTTAACAAAGATGTCATCGGGGATTTGGCGGCTGGAGCGATACAAGTGCAACTGAGGATTAGGGGTCTGTGCTGGGTCTCTGCTCGCTCTTTCCCAATAAACAGTTTTCAGTTTAAGGAAGGGAGCAACACGAAACTACTGACACCGCGGGGCAGCCAGAGGACACAACATCTGGACCTTGTGTGTGTGTGTATATATAAATGTTGCCAAACAGTATCTCTCCTCTGCAGACATAAATTTAACTCAAATCCCATTCACACAGAGCCCACCCCCGCCCCACGGCTGAACCTTACCGGCATGCTAAAAATCGATCATGTCTCAACTTAAAAAACAGAGAGAAAAGAGGCAAAAAGAAAAGAAAGACAAATGTTTTCTTTAGCAGCAGAACAAAGAATCTGACCCGATGGAATTCACACAGAAGGACACAGAAAAGAGGGAAACGGTTCATGACTTGACAAAATACGCACGGGAGGTGTAAAGAATCGGTCACCCCTGCTCGAATGACTGGCTGCTACACAAAAATAACGGAAGGAGAGGAAATGACATCACATCTGGGAAAACAGTATTACCAGCACAGGTGTATGGACGAAGATGTAAAAAACACATTTTTCCGACTGTTAAATAGTGACAGTAGCGGAATGGGATAAACAGCTATTAAGAGACAAAGACAAAAAAAAAAGGTAACTGGCTATAACACTAAAACTAAAAATTATACCAGACAGGGTTTAGACTCAGCTTTAACTCTCGCCAATTATGGTTTTATGGGTCTATTAAATATCCTCTCCCAATATAAACAAATGAGGATCAGTCCATCTCCTTCTGTCCTTCTCCCTCAGCTTTTTAATCTGTGCACTTCAACAGACGGAGTGCACATCTGTGTCACTCACGGAGAATGTTGATTCACCCACCGGGACGAATATCAGGTGTCTGTGTGCACATATGGGAACTATCACAATCCCTGGATCTCTCTCTAGCTCTCTTTCTGTCGTTCTTTCCACTGCTCAGTGGATCAGCTCAATAGGGGTGTAAGTATTCAACAATGAGTGTCAGTGGTGCAGAAATTAATGTAGTGAGCTGGAAGATCAAGTGCTTATTTTCATAACAGAAGCTTATTTTCCTCCAATCTTATAATATACTACAATGGCAGATCTTCCAGTTTGATTATATGTGTTTACATTCTGCTGCTACGAAGATGGGCAACATGACGGCTCCCAAAAAGTGAAGCCAGTGTATCTCGATCGCCACCTGGTGGCTGGCTGCTGTGTAGGTTACAAACAATGTCTCCTCCATGTTCATGGTTGGGACATGGGTCAAATTAAAAAGTCATAATACATGTCAAATAATAGACTGACTCGCCACAACCTCACTAACACGGCTCCATTTGCAGACAAATGAACAAGATGGCAGCGTTTGTATCCAGGATCATTTGGCTTCATTTCTAGAAAGTGGGAGGAAGCTAAGTCGTGTCTTCCAGCTTTATAGAGTATGTGTATGTATGTATGTATGTATTTATAGTATATAAACTTTATATAATTTATAAACAGTATGGTTCAAACCCAGTTTTGCCTTCTGCAGGATTTTATCCATATACATATAAAACCAGTTGTGGTTGGACAGAGCCATGTTAGCTGTTACCCCATGTTTCCAGTCTTTATACTAAGCTAAGCTGCTGGGATCGTTCAACATTCATCATACAAAGGAGATGAGATTGTCATCAACCTTCTTATTAATTACAAAAAAGCTGATAAGTTTGTTTCCCAAATGTCACAGTTTCCCGTTAAGAATTCAGCTTAATTTCTGATAAAACATTTGATTGCAAGATTCTTTTTTTTTTTTTATCGGAAATGTGCGTATTTTTCCTGTGCGTGGTCTTCCTGCCTTTTTGTGACTGAAGTTTGCTGGAACAAAAGGCGTCTGTTTGCAGGTTCATCCCTTGTTTTTGTCCCCGAGTCTCACAGACAACACTACACCATATATAATCTAAGCGACAGTCACTCATCTATTCAACCTGCTCCTCATTTTCCCTCCTCTTCATCTTTCCAGTCTCCTCCTCTTTCCCCTTTGATTTCCCCTCCTATAATCAATAACTGTTGCCATGTAGCTTTCATCACTCCTGAAACAGACTCCCTCTTAGTCTTTTCATCCACAGTTAATTAGTCTTTTCAGCAATTACTGGGTTTTCTTCATCCTGTTCTGCCTTCACAGCTCATTTACATCGCGTTTCTGACTCAGGGTTCTCTATTTTGAATCTAACAGACAGGGTTTGAAAAATAAGATGGAAGGGGGAAACTTTTGGGGGAGACGGGGGGTAGAAAATGGAAATCAAACTAGCCATTTATTCTTTCATTTCCTCTGCTGCCTGTTGCCACTTTTTTTTATCCATTAATTGGAACCATCTAACATTTCACTCATCTCTTCAAAGAGTCCAGAAGCCACAAACCATTCTCTTATATTTCCAGACTTCTCTGCTCTCTTCCTTCCTGGAGATTAAGATCCTGAAAATTCATGTGCAAGGTCAGAAGCTGGGCAGGGAGTACAAATGACAACATGGACTAAACCCTTGGATGCAGCTGTAATATCAAGAATCTAATAAGTAATATGTTAATAGAGAAAATGTCATTCTGTAGATTAAACTATTAAACTACAAATACATGACAAAAAACAACTTGTGGCTTAAGATTTCACCTAAAAACGACTTTTATTGATTGAGCTCACAAACTGTTACTGTCATCATCCATTTTTCATATTTGCCTTGCCTGCAGTCATTCCCCCCCATCTCATTTCCTTTGTGTCAGCAAATGAAAATCACTGTACAGGAAAAACAAGCCAACGAGACAATGAGCACAGCCACTGGGCCACGTCCACACTGCAGACACCAGGCAAGCAAGCTGCTGCTCTTGGGGACGGTCCAGTGACACAAATTGGATTGATCCCCAGTTAAATATAGTGTCCGACTAGAGTGGAATAACCAGAAGGGTCTGGTTATTCATCTTTTCTACCTTCATACTCTTCTTTCTCAATCGGAACAAGCCTGGAGGGATAAAGGTAAGACATGGAGGTGGAAAAGAAATCGAGAGGTGAACAGTGAAAAAGTCAGATTCTTCACTCTCGACTTAAACGCATACACACATGGCACATTGATCATACAGGGAAATTTCCAGCACACTCTCCCAATACTATATATATCCTGTATCAGATAAATCCTATATTTTTCATCTGATGAGTCTGAAAGTCCAAAGGTATTTAGGTTTGCATCACATAGGACTAAGAGAGGCAGCAGATTTTAGATTGTGAAGTTGGAAGCAGAGAATTTTATTTTCTTACACTATTTAAATATATAGTTACAGATACATTTTCTATCTATACATTTTCTGCTATAAATAAAATAATAAATAATAATAAATAAATAAAGCAATCTATCTTTTTATACAACAAAACAACTTAAATTTTTTTAGAGATTTGTAGATTTCCGCCAGCTCAATCTTTAGGAAAAAAAAAAACTCAACCATATCATGAATTAATTCTCTGTGTCAATGATTACACATTTCTGGCCAACAGTACAGAGGTCTGGCTCAGCTTCTATGCTCCACGGAGACTTAGTGAGAGACCGACTGCCCGCCACAAAGACATCACCCTGTGTTTTAAGAGGGCAGGAAAAACTACTGGCCCCAGAAATCATTCTACCCGATGGACAAATAAATCAAAAGGGGGGGGGGGAAAGAGGTAGATGGGAAAGGGGGAAAGTTAAAAGAAAGAAAATGCAGCACAGGCTCAAAAGGAGATCTGGGCATGTTTTTGAGAATAAGATGTCGTTTGTCCATGGCTAAAAATACAGGCAGGAAAATGGAGGTTATGTACAAACGCTCCGGTGGCTGCAGTGCAAGAGGCCCAGCTTCCTCCCCAGTGTAGGCTTTCAAGAGCTGGCACCGTGCTACCATACGTCCACTGCTGCTACGCTGTTGGTTCCAGTTTCTTTTCTATCTTCATTCAAGATCATACACTTTCCTTAAATAAAGGCTATTTAAGTACCACATTTTGTTTATTTAAACTCCAATTCATGGGTAGGTCTCTTTAATTACCTTCCTCACTTCGTTGAATACTTGCCAGAATAAGGACCAGTGACATAGTTTGTATTTTACCAACACAGCAATGACACAGGGCATTATGGCACAACAATTGATGGTTTGTCAATTGTAAAGGAATCTTTTGAAAAGCAGACCTTTCCAGAATGTGTCAGGTCACAGTGGCAATGATCCATGCAAGTGAATGGCCAAAAATCAAATTACAAACACTGCAAGCACTGTGTGTCCTGCCAACTGCAATTTGGTGGTGGTGAAGTAATCTCATCCGGCGTTCGTGTTTGTTGAGGAATTTGTAAGCAGCAGGTGTAAAAATCATTTCCCTGTCCGACACTGCAGGTTTCATGTAATCCACACGTGATTATTTGCTCAACAGATCAAGACAAGGATCCATTGTTTTTTTATTTAGCTTTTTTTGGATGATAGATCGAGATACATTTTCAGACTCTTGAAGAACCCACAAACAGGGCCAGCTCAACTAATGGTGAAAACTGGAATTATGGGAAGTAAATGATGCCTCAATCACATGATGTTTTGTTGTCTTAGTAATAAATCATATCAGGACGTCATAAAATGTTTTCCAACCACTCCTCATGAATGTTTTTGAAAACTAGGTTTCGGGTGAAGCAAGGCAGACGACGTGTTGTGATTTTTGGTCAAAGCAAGGCGAACAAAACAGTTTAACTACTTTGTTAAGTGAAACAAAACACTGAAGTAGTAAAGACTATGATTATTGAGCCGCGGTGCTAATTGCTGCGTGTGGCCACTGTCAGAGATCCAGTCGGCCAGTGACGTGCCAGCCTGGGCTGTGGTCACCCATCTCTGGGGCCTGGGGGACAATAGGTTGGACCCGATTGCACCGCACTTAGGAGGGACTGGTCCCAACTGCACAGTACCGACTGGCAGCCCCCCCTCCTCCCCAGTGAAAACATATACCGAGGTTGCAGAGACTCAACTTGGATCAGAGCGCCATACTGAGCTAGTTGCTTCCTGGAACTACATGATTAACAGGACCGCTGAATTGCCAGAATCTACATTTCAGTCCAAGGGAAGCACCGGAGAGCCAGAGGAGATTTCAAGTGCTTCATTTGTGATCTCTAGAGCTTTTGATGGTTCTTGTGGTTGAGGTTCAAGCAATGAATATTCTCCAGATGCACATAGTGGCTTGGTCCTTTAAATCCAAGCAGAGATCGACCATGGCACAAGGCACAAACGCCAGACCTGCTCCATGAAAACAAAGGGATGGCTCTTTGGAAGGATTTTTATGAAGACAGGGTGTGATAGACCCAGCAGGGGCACACAACAAAACACAACACAACACAGAGCTACCCATGTTCAAACTATAGGAGACAACACGAAGCCCTCAGTCCCTATGGCCTGACCCAGCCCTTCAAGCCTACTCTTTCATAGCTGGCAATGGATACAGCTGGCTGACTTTGCTCCCTCCCTGAAACCACATCACAGAGGCTTCACATCTTCAAAGTACCCCCACGCAGTTGTGGAGAAGCATGAATTGTGCGAGTTGGGATAAGCATGTGTGCGAGGCATGTCGTGTTCATGTCGATTGCGTATAATCATGGAATCCCTAACCTTGTGTAAGTACTGCAGGCTGTTCCTTTGTTTTACAATCCATTCTTAATTTACTATTTGTTTGCTGTAATCAAAGTGTGAACTTTTGTATCAACTACTCGAGATGAATACTACATTTAGTAGAGGAAAAACAGGTTTGGTCTGATTTTAATTACACAAACAGGTTTGCCCTTAGGGACATAGACGTGCAATGAGATAACTCAAGTGTGCAACATGCAGCCAGTGCTGAGCCTTCTATCTCTTACACTCTAGGTATCAATTGAGTGCCCGCAGCCCATGTGCTGACCCCCGACTTACTGTATGTGCAGCAGCAGAGCATGGTGTAGCTGACTGACAGCTTGATTAATCACCTCATCTACACTGAACTAACAAACCGCTCAATCTCCTGCCGCCGCCCTCCAATGCTAACGTTACCCCGACACTCAACAGCTTCACTTTGGGTGAACTTCTATTCAGCTCTTGCATCAAACCACAAATTGTGGCGGGGCCTGTTGTCCTAAGAAACTCAATTAGTAAAAGATGAGCTGAGCCGGCTTTTGTTGTGAAAAGGATGTTGCATTTAAAAAGACATGTGCGAACCAGATTTCAGGGCCCCCATATGCTCAACTGCTTCCACTGTTAGTAACTCATTATGGTATAGAGCACTGCTCCTTTTCTTTGGCCTCCGACAGGAAAAACATTTAGCACCAATGCAGGTATGCACACCTGTGTCCCATTGTCATAGCCTGTGGTAAACAGCAGCTGTACTGCAGTGGATTCCTCTGTAATAACCCCTGCAAGACATTGTGGGGGGAATCATTTTCATTGGGGCTGTTCTAAATTGGACTTGGTGTGTTAAAACCAAACATTTACTTCAGGGTTCATAAAGTACAAGTTTGAATCACCAATGTGTTGAAATAGTCAAGGTGCTTTAAAATAGACTGACCCCTTATTAAACTGTACTTCTTTCTAATCGTTATTATTATATCAACAATGCTTCCACTTGTTCTCTTTCAATCAGATGCCACCAGTGATTTATGTGTAGAAGTTTGATTTAGCTTTTTGAGGTCTGATCTGCTTCTTTGCCAATCATCTCCAATTATAATAGAACTACTTAATTTCTTTACGGAATAATTTGTTTTAAATTACACTCAACAATGGGAATCCGAGCATATAGCCAAGTGCTTTGGCTATTCCTCTTCATTATAGTTGCTAAAGACTGCTGAAGTAATGGAAACTAGAAAACCATCCAGGATGATCAAGCTTGCATATGGAGGAGGAGACCAGGGCTGAGGGGCACAGGCCGTCCAGGATGATTGAAATAACACCAGTGTTTGGTCGAGCTAAGGTCAGCTGTAGCTTAACCATGCCTGGAGCCGAAGTGCACTTTATTTCCCTCTGAGAGTCTGAGGTTAGTCTCAGCCGTGTCTCTGGTCTTGTTCTCACTCTGAACATGGATTTATATGTAGATCTCATCTGACAAACAAATAGGTCAACTTCCTGCACATAGCATTATGTCTCTTTCAACTTAACATGATAACTCTCAGAGGTCTGATGCACATACTCACACACAAACAGCACCTGCTGGCTTTGTTGAGTGCTTGCATGCCCCAAAACCACACACACTAAACCAGTAGTAATTGTTCATTTGTAAAAGAACATAAGGTGCAAAAGATTAGAAAATAAACCAATTCACACCTCGTTCTGCTGTTCTGGCTGAGAGAGACCGAGAACAGACTGAATCCTCCTGCTCTTGTAATAACTCCAGGAGTGTCAGACTTTGGCCAAGCAACTATTTGCTGTGTAGAATAAAATGGATAATATAAGCAATGTAGTGCAGATGGTGGTTACAGCCACGTTGTAGTTCCTGAAAAAGGGAAGCAGAGATAAAGAGGGAAAACTGAGATGACATGGGAGCTGTGAGATGCTGAATTGAAAGTGCTGACGTTGGTGCTATGATTCATTTATGGTTACGATTAATTTGTTGCATCTATCTCTCACATTCAAAAATGATGATGCCATGATTTCAAAAGAAATGATTCCCATACCAACTTACATCATTTATCAATTAAAAATTATTCTTTCACTGATAAATCGTGATTGTGATCGGACAACATGTGACTGACATCTGAAGAAGAGACTAAGTCCCACAACAATGAATCTTCACTCTCGGCATATAGCAGGAGAAAAAACAAATCCGAGATCTATTTATGGTTCCAGGTGTCGTCCACATGTTTGCATAGATCCTTAATTAGTTGGAACACTGGAGTTCCAGAGCACCAGGCTCACTAATGAGGCCTCCGTTCACAAACAACACATGTGCAAAGAGCTCAGTCGCTGCCAGCTGGCATCCACTTTTACCCCTTTCCTGCAAGAAAGAAATCATTTCAGCGCCAGTCCTACCACACACACACACCACCCCACCCCCCCCCCCCCCCCACACACACACACACACATTGTCAGCCTGACCCAAAACCTAACCCTCATTTCAACCTTAACCTTAACCACTGACCCCAAATTCAGCTTTTTCCCAATAGGGGACATGACTTTTGTCCCCAATTGAACGAGTCACCCCCAATTTGCCGGTGTAAAGTCTGAAATTTGTCCCTAAAGGCAAACTTCAAACAAGGTCAGTTTTTATGCTGGAAAAAGGTCCTAAAGAATTAACAAAAATGAGTACACACACACACACACACACACACACACACACACACACACACACACACACACACACACACACACACACACACACACACACACACACACACACACACACACACACACACACACACACACACACACACACACAAAGCTGAAGCCGCTAAAACCCTTTCAAACTTCGGATCTTCTCCTTCAAAACCTGATCCCTGGATTTCTCGACCCCCTCAGTTCCTTCTCCAAGAACCACAATTTACATTCACTAAGCCACAATTCTTTTTATACCTCGACACACAAAACATAACATCAACCCAAACCAAGATTATCTCTATTTCCAAAGAAAACGCACACAGGAGGAGCTAAGTCATCAAACACTGGTGGATCCTTCATCATTGAGACAGTTCAGCGAATGCAATATCCAGATTTTACGCCACTGTTTTGCTGAGCTGTCAAGTGTGCAGCAAAAACTCCTGCTCCCTCATTAAGAGAGACGACTGTCAGCCATGCCAGATTTCCAAACTTTAACCAGCTCTGGCAGCGGGGAGGCCAGTAACACAGGGAGCTGAAAGATGGAGAAATAAAGGAGAAGAAACAGGGAGAACATCTGGGCTGAGTTAACCACTGGCTATTACCAGGGTCCTGATCCCTGCAGGGTCCAATGGAGAAAGAAACAGGCACAAAGCAGTGTGCATGGGGGTGATTGGGAAAGAGGGTGAGGACAGAGTTGTGGGAGAAGGCAAGGAGACACAGAAGGAGACGTGTGTCCACTTAGCTGTGGACGAAACCTAAACAGATTGTCAAAAAATGAGTTACGTTAACGCGCTGTATGAATAAATGCATGACATGGACTTAAATGTCAAACCAAGCTCTGAAGGTGCATTTCTATCACCCCCGAGAAGGTCAAAGGTCAGAGGGATTACACTGGTTAGAGGGGGATCATCCTCCTAATTGGCAGCTTGACCTTGGTACGATCAAAGACATGTTTCTTGCCAGGTGCCCTTTCTCTGGATCAGAACTTGGGATTTGTAGAAGCAGTGGAGGATGTGATGTGTGTTGCAATGAAGAAAATAAAAGCAAAAATACGCCTCCCAGTCGATACTCGTAAAGTTCGCTGGCACAGTCGTCTTGCGCTGCAGTGTTGAGGCATGTGCTTTATGCCGTCACACATCCACAGGGGAGCTGAAACTGCTATGAAAAGAATGCCACCGTGTGCACGGAGGAATATTTCTGCTATGACGCGTTTACATTTGAAAAGAGAAGCTGATGTTGAACACATATTTAGCAGGAACACGTTTTTTTTTTAATCCATTGAAGCCCTTAAATCACGTTTTCACAAGTGGTCTCATTCCTGCCAGAGCATCATGGCCTTTATTGGCTATGCAGAGGAACCGTTTTTTAAAACACAGAAGCGTGTTTGGCTTGGTTTAAGGTTAAATTATGCAGCTTGTGCATCTGGAGTTCGGGGCTCAGTGTCAAGTAAGCCTCTGACATTTCCTTGGACTGAGCTCCCGTTCTTTATAGACACTATGTTTCACATTTCACGATGTTGACTGCGTATGTCTGCGGTGTTGGTATTAGACATTCCCCAATCACTTAACAAGCTTCATTCTGCGGGAGGAATCAAAATATCGCTCTCTGCTATTAAGCACCGACTTTCTGTGAGAAGAAATCATTTGTTGGTAAAACACCAAACATTTTTTCATACCGAGAGAGGAATTTCCACATCTGTATCTATTACTGATGCATATTTTATGTGATACTCTTTTGAACCTTGGGGGAACTGCTTTGTCCTTGACCACCCACACACCCACACCCACACACACACACACACACACACACACACGAGGAATTAAAAGATATTTAAAGAATATTTTGAGGTAAAGTATCAGAATAATAAAAACTATTCAACAATATTTTTGCCAATATTACCTCTTCATTATATGAACAACAAATCTAAACCAATAAAATCCTTTTCTTCAGGGTTGTCTTAAAAAAATGTGGTTATAAAATACATGTGTCTGAATACGTATGTGTCTGAGGCAGGATATTTAAATATTAGCCTCAATATAGAAGATGTTGTAACAAGTTGTATTGAAAATGATGCCTGAACATAGTATACGATATCACACTGCTGCTTCTTATTGCATCTTTGTAAACATATGGATAATTTCAACCTATCTCTCACAAATATAATCCTCCCCAATACATCAGTTGGGTTATTATCCAGATATCACAAAGCTAAGACTGTGACATCTGTACCACGCAGAGGAAAACATACTAAAGTCAGTTCAATTCAGCTCATTCCTTGTTTCTTGAAAATGGACTAACAAGACTGAGACTGAGCAACAGTATCGAAGCGTCAGAATATAGAGGAACTTCTTCCATTTCACATCATCTCTCCCAATGCTTCTCCTTCATGGCTCACCCCCTGGGTTTACATCTGTGATACAAACCAAACTCTTCTGCTCCACTCAAAGAGCTTCATTGTGCTGCCAGTACACACACACTAAGCTCACCATGCCCGCTGGTAGTTATTTCTGCCCGTAATGAGAAATCTGAGTATGGACACACACACAGACACACACACACACCCGCCTTCCCCTTCCCAAACACACTTTTCCAATTATAAGAATTCAAAGACACATAGATAACACAGATGTACAAAATGTAGTTTATTATGCCTGTAACGAGAAATCCAAGTATGGACACACACACCTACCAGGGAGTTCAGTCTGTGTAATTTATGGTAGGATATAAAAGACGATACGACTGCTGCAAGCAGCCACCTATAGCAGGGAAACCGCTGTGCTTTTCCTTGGCCCTGCCCAGCGTTCCCTCCTCAAGTCCAAACCCACTCCAGCCCGTGGTCCTCTCTAATTTCACCCAAAGCAGCAGAAGCTTGAGCTGAAAAAGAGGAATCTGGCCCCCAAGTCCAGCAAACTTTTCCCTTTTCCTGTCTCCCTCCTCTTCCACCGACCACAGATCGACAGCTCTACGGCCAGCACTGGCCCAAAACTATGAGGGGTATTTTCAGCACTGTAATTTGAAGCACACATGGTACACACACACACACACACACACACACACACACACACACACACACACACACACACACACACACACACACACACACACACACACACACACACACACACACACACACACACACACACACACACAAAATACACAGACTTTGGGGATAGATCAAAAGATACAATAAGACAAGAGAAAAGAGAGGAGACAGCAAAAGTCCACAAAGGCACGTGGCTTTACATCCATAAAAACACCATAGGGACCAGGTCAGTGAATGTGCCTCTTCTCATTGTCTTCTGAGGAGTCGTGTGGCTCGGTACAGGAAAGCAGGGTGGAGGCCCGACTACATAGAGATGTGAAAGAAACGTATCTGAAAACAAGAGGCCAGTGTTGGGATGTTATGACAGGGAGGGCAGAACCCACTGCAGCAGGAGAGGGTAACAAAAAAGTGATTTAATGCTGCGTTAACATTGAATGTTTATCTTGGGTACTGGACGAGTCGCTTGTTCCCTGTACACTGTGTGTAATTTATACCTGGAAAAAATTGTAACGTCGTTATTTTTAACTTAACAAGTGCTTTTTTAAGCTTTTTACTTTTTCCCCTCAGCTTTCACATAAGTGGCCCATGACCAAATCCGTCATTTTTAAACCAAGAAGAGATTAAAGTTGAAAGACGGATGAAACATACTCGCTTAAATGTTTACTGGGGAACGAATAGACAACAAAACAAAACTCTAATCTGAAATTCAACCCAACCTTCAGTGCTGGGACAGGGATGCCACATGTGCACACTCTCTCCCATCTGAGCCAACTATCTAAATACAACCGTCTGTATGCTTGTGCACATGCATATACACACACACACTCACTGATTACAGATGCAGTATGTACTGCTCCTCCTGTCCAAGACCTTAATTACCCTGCACAGTCTTATTTCCCATAAAAATACAGCGAGAGCAGGGCTGTAATTAGAGCCTATTTTTACCCCACCTGTCTAGGGGAGAACTCCGCTCAGTGCCGGCCACAGGGATGAGCCAGCCCCACGCCACTACGCTGCCATGGGTGGAACCAGGACACTGGGTCCAAACTCATGGGAGAGGATGAGGGGGGGTTATACCGAACAATCAGCTAACTGATTTTGATTAGGACGACAACTGTGGCACCAGTTGTCGTCCCAAACATTTTGCAAAAGAGAGATTCGCCATCTCGACTGTATTCAGAGAATCTTTTCAAATGGAACAGCGCTGTTTGACCCATTACGGCAAAACCAGCTTTGTAACTTAATGAACTTTCACAATTCGACCTTCACACACATTTCACGCAGTCTTTTTATTTATTTTTTAAATTTGTATTAATTTAGCACCCAACAATTTGCGGCACTTTTCAAAAGTACAACCTAATGCAACACTATGTCTTGTCTTCCTGGGGATAACGGTGCATATCTTCAAATGATAGTCTTAGAAAGTAGTTCAGTTGACAGTTATTCAACTGAGCATAATTCCACCATTAAAAAGGGAATATGTGCATATGTCCTGTAAAACCTATATGATTGTTTGATAGACCTATAGATTGACTTTACAAATCAAAACATGTATTACATGCAAATACACAGGTGACAAGTCTTTAATCTCAGATAATCTTTGTTTTTTGGGATATACACTCTCGCTCTGTCAGTTTACTACAATTCAAACTCTTTCCACTTCAAAATAGGGAAATTACACTTCACTCTAATGCTCTGCAGCATTCATGAGATATCCTTCACCAGAAATCTTTTCAGAGAGGACTTGTGGCTTTTCTTGATGACGTCTACTGACCGGACCTCCCAGCGAGGTTACATATTCAAATAGTTTGGACACTTCCTTGCCCCTCTCTATTTACTTTTGTGGCCACGCTGGTCTTTCCCTGGTATCACATCACATCTACAACAACAAGCTAAGCAGAGAGGAGAAAGTGATTGAATTCTGCCTCACATCAACAGCACCAGTCGCCTTTAAACCAGCCAAATGTTGTGTTATGTTATGTTTTATGGTGTTAAACATTGCTTAGCGGGTACATGTAGGAATTAGAGTAACACACTCTACCATGCATCCAAATTACTGCCTTCAAGTTGTCATGAGTGTGTTTAAACTTCACAGACTACACCCGGTAAACCCTCCTTCAGCAGATGGAGCGTTAATAGGAGTGGCGGTGTGCTCCCATTCTCCAGGGAGACGGAGCGTTAGAGACGCACATGAAAACTGTCAGGGCCGAGGCTCTACCCACTTCAAACTGCAGCCTCCCACAGCAGGACCTCGCGTATTTGAGAGTCAGGAGGGGAGAACAAGAAAGAAAGAGAGCACAAAGCCAGAACGGGAAGAGCAACCCTCTCATAACTTTGATCTGGGCCTCGGCTCTTCTTCGATTGGAGGCGGTGAAGCCATGTGCGGCGTTGCAAGGGAGGCCAGTGTGCTGACTCAGGCTTCTGCTCTCCTCTGACTTACGGTAGTCTCCGTGCCAGTGAGACCAGGAGGATTAATGAGAAAGTGGAAGACAAGAAGAAAGAAAAAAGAGAAAAAGAGAGAGAAAAAAAACATGCTGAAGAGAAAAAACAAGAGCTGAGACTCCGGCAGACTTGGCTGGATGGTCCCTCAGTGTCCTGGTGACCCAGAGCCCCTTGTTTTGATATCACATTTTAAATGGTCTGTATTTATATAGCGCTTTTCTAGTTTGATGAGCACTCAAAGCACTTTACAGTGCAGTAATATATTCAGATCATTTACTTCAGTAAAAGCAGTAATAGGCAAGGTAAACAACTGCATTTAGTTGAGTACGTATACTTATTAACAGTAACATTTTATTTTGAACGTAACAAATAAAATAGCCGATTGCACAGCAGCATGGACCCTCCCATTGTATTACATTTTATGAAATTATTACTATTTATTATTAATAAGCTGTATTTTAAGGTAAGGCTAATATTAGCTACTTTCTATACTGTTGAATAGTATAGTCAAAACCAATGCATTGTAGTTTTCATTAATCATGTGTTTATGTAAAACCTTGAGTTTGCAAAGTAAATTAGCAGCCAAATAAAAGTAGTGGAGTAAAAAGTACAATATTTCCCTCTGAAATATAGTTTTAATAAAGTACCTTAAAGTGTACTTAAGTTGTACTTGAGTATATGTATTTAGTTTCAAGCAACCACAAGAGGCTCAGGGATGGGGAACCACTTGTCTAATGCATATACCAAAAAAGCTAAAATATAAAACATATTCCTCATTTCAAATCTAACTTAAGACCTTAGTCACATCAAATTTTCCCTTTCTCCCAGAGATGGTCTGTTGTTCACCACTGTCGACCATCAAAATGAAGTCAAAAATGCCATAGACTTGGCCGGAATGTCCCAGCAGCTCATCCCACCGCCACCAGTAACCATTGGGCTCTGACTGGAGACGCCATTTCAGACATACAGACAACCCAATGCTAATTCAGTCTAAACTAATAAGGCCCTTTGGCTGCACTAAGTGATTTAAAAGGAACTTCAGGGCAATTAAATCCGACTTACTTGAAATCATTTTCTAAACCCAGACCTGGAACAGTGATTATTCAGGCAGTGTTAAAAAGCTGTGATGTGTAGTGAGAGGCTGAACATTCAAATAAGCTGCTGAAAAGCTGCTGTGCATTAAAAAGTACTTTAACACAGATACACCTGATGTAACCATCCAACACGGGAGAGGAGCCAGCTGACTCATGTTAGTTCAACAAACACAGACACACATGCTCTGTACTCACACTCCGTCGTGTAAAAAGACGGACAGTTGTAAGTGTGCCGCAAAGAAAATAATCCGCATGATGTTTTTTTTTCTCCGCTGGCTCCTTGCCCGTCAGACTCAGAGTGACATCACATACTTCTGAAACAGTACACCTTTCACGAAGGTGTGGAAAGACTCAAAACACATACAGAGCAACACACCGGAGCCCATACACAGAGTCTAGTGTAATAAAGCGATCCGTTCAGAGTGAATGCAATTAATCTGCTGCAGCATGTAGTGCTTTTGCAGGATTCCTTGAGAGAGCCCACGGCCTGAGGCAGCCTGAGCATCTCCGTAATCAAAACCCCCTGGGAGGTCCACCGTCGAGATGTGTGAGGATATCTGCTCCACGCTGACCAGTCTCTCACAACATCCTCTTCTTCATCACAACACTTCATCCTCATCTGCCCTCCACACACAAATGTCCCATCCCTCTTTCTCACTGCTGCTGCTTGTGACCGAGGCCTTTTTGGCTCAGTCCTGGTTGCCATTGGTGAAAGAAAAAAAAAAAAAAAAAGGAGTGGTGTGAGTGGAGAGGTTCATGGTCGCACTGGTTTGCTGTGGGATGGGTACCCGTGGGAAGAGAGGAGCAGAGCCTGCATCCATAAATCAGCTGTAGATGACTCACTGAGAGGAGCCAGCGGTGAGCTCTGCGGGTTAACATCAACATGTTTATCACTAAATGTAGTGTTGAAGAAAAAATCTGTTTACAGTAAATGGTGGTGGAGTGACGGGACCGATTTACTCATAAAATACCTAAATTTTTGGATGTGTTTTAAATAGTTCTACATATATTCATGTAATTCTAGGAATGTCGGTGTGTTGGTTGTCAGTCCATCCATCCTTCTGTCCATCCCTCCGTGGCTCGTACATCTCTAGAACTGTTCACACTTGGCATGAGTATTGTTCAAGGGCTCAGGAGGTGCAGTGTCGAATTTTAGGGCACCTGATATGTTGAAAATTAATAAACTGTGAATAAACAGTTGCTCTGTAGCAGCGGCGGCTAGGACTCATCACGTCTCATTCACCACAACAGGGCGCTCACAACAACAGCGTGTTCAAAACAACAGGAGCTTTCCCGACAACCGATTCTCCAGCAGCTTCAGGGTCCTGCGGACCGAGTCCTGCAGCCGGTCTTTACTTGACACGGCTCAATGTCTGCAGGTCACTTTCACAGTTTGGGCAGGTTTGGAAAGGGCACTGCACAATAAATGTTTTTCTAAGATGGAAAGGTGCATCTGATTTTCGGAGCAGATAGTAGTAGTGTTGGGTGTTTTGACAGTTTGGTGAAGCCTTTATCGGAGAACTTACCTGAACAGGTGTCAGCTGGGCTCTGGGATCAAACACTCGCAACATCTTGTCCTACAGATACAAAGAGAGAGAAGAATCATGACAGAGCTGAAAGAACCTGGAAATGATTCATTTGATGAATGACGCATCATAAATCAGCTTTCGGCTGTCGGAACTCAAAACCCTTTTGTTTTAAATCACAGCTTGGTTCCTTGTATGGACGGCATGTGACGTTAAGTAATAACGTGCAAGGGCTGTGAGGCAAGTCTGTGGTTTACTGTAATTTGTGAGGAGTGTGCCTTTGGTGTACAAAGGAGGTTCAAGAGAGGATGCAAGGTCAATATTCAAGGTTCTCACAAAGAACAGAGGAAAGGAAGAATCACTTCATAGAAACTGAAATATGAACGTTAAATAGCGAAAACATTAGAATCCCTCCACCACAGTTCGATTCTGATAAAGAACAACACGGGTTCTCTGAGGTTTCCTCGTTTATCAGCATGATCTCACTGATTCATCGCAACCTCTCGGCGCCCTTAGTGCCTTGACCCCGGTCGGCTCGAACACGCATTCGGCATCAATCACGGCAGCCAATCAGAGAGGCTCCTTCATGAATGAGAGGAAATGGGCCCTAATGGGATCAGGCTGTGACCGGGACATGCGTGTCTGCAACCGTGTCACTCAATACGGCAGCAGGCCGACACAGGGGGCTGATAGCAGGTAATAAGTAAAAGGGGCTAGACTGAACCAGGCAAACACACTTAACAAATATATGTCAAAGGAAATCAGGAGGCTGACAGTGACACACACACACACACACACACACACACACACACACACACACACACACACACACACACACACACACACACACACACACACACACACACACACACACACACACACACACACACAAGCATTTTATTCAATCAGGCTAAATCCAGTGTCAGTTTCAGCTTCTCTTGGTTCTGCTCCTCTCAGCAGTTCAAAGGGGATTTATTTGCTATTTATTAGTTAGAATAGCAAACGCAGGTTTTTCCCTAATGTGCTGTTTTTTTTCCCTGCCTCTCCATCTGTGTGTGTATCGAGTATGTGTGTGTGTGTGTGTGTGTGTGTGTGTGTGTGTGTGTGTGTGTGTGTGTGTGTGTGTGTGTGTGTGTGTGTGTGTGTGTGTGTGTGTGTGTGTGTAGCCCACCCACGAATATGATGCCCCAGGGTTATGTCTTCAGGCCTCTGCGACCTGGGCCTAAGCCAAAGGCTCAAAGAGCGATGTGGGAACACGAACATACACACACACACACGTTTTCCCACCACATTGGCCTGGGCATAAGAACCCACCTTTTGCAAAAATGCCAAATTCTGGATAAAACCACCTCGCATTCTCTAAGTGTACCAGCATGAGACACCGATTTATTGTTGCAGCTCTTTAGCCAGCTATCATCTGTGCATACAATCCTACTCAAGCAGCTTCATTTCAACCCATCACCAAGTTATCTGCCCTTAACACACCTTAGAATAGATAAACATATTTCTCCCGTACATTTATGCATATACAAGTATACAATTCCCATATTAACTTTATTTATTGGCATTTTACCCTAAATAGTGTCATACAAACAACAACATATGAGAGAGGAGAGGCAGGCGATCACACAAATGAAGAACCACTCACATACAGATGTGTCCCCTAAGCAACCCCACAAACCCACTCGAGCAAACACACACACACAAAAGCCTATGACAATAGCCCGTACAAACACACACTCACACACCACATCGACTCATAAATGCACAGATGGACGAGCAGGAGATGTGTGTGCATGTGTGTGTACATATGTGTGTGTTTGTGTGTGTGTCAGCAGCTGTTTAATCACATTGATGGAGCCTCATTCTCAAGCTGCTGTTAATGAGTTTTCACTGCTCGTCTGCTGCACACAACTTTCACTTATGTGTAAACACACACACAGTCGGTGGGAATCTTCGGCCACTGATGCTGTCTTCACTCATCAAACACACTGGGCCGACACCCTCCCATTCCTAATCTCCCATGGTTACCAGCGCTGAGCCTGTTGCGATCGTGAATTTGAGACTATGGGATGCCTTCATCGTTTATTGAATCTCACTTCTACAGCCTGAGCACGGTTATAAGGAGCCGGTGATTTTTAAATTTAAAGGTGGACTGTGGACCATAAATCCAGCGGCACCCCATTTTTAAACAGCACACCGCCCAGGTCCGCCGGTCATTTGGATAAACACAGACTTTCCTCCATCCCAGCTCACAGTACCTGTGGATTCCCCTTCGCCAAACTGAATGGTGCCTTTCTCCCTCCAAGTGTGACATAAATATACATGTCTCTCGGTCCGAATGAGGCCCGTCATGATTCCTGCTCTTTGGGGCGGTGGTCTCCCCTTCATCTTCCCCCATCGCAGCCCTGCACCCCCAATGTTTACTCTACAGGAGGGCTGGGGGGGATTGGACCCACATGTCTGCAGGCCCTATTTGCTTTAATAAGCTGGATTGGAGAGATTGAACGGGGTCTTTTGGGTTAAATGACACCAGAGCCCAAATGGGTAAGAGCTTCAGAGCCGCCGCCCCCCCACCCGCTCTGTTCTTGGTTCACATTCCCCCCACCACGCTCCCTTTCCTTTCAGGTGCCTTGTTCTGTCAGGCTGCACTGAGGCCGAGGTTGATCTGGTGCATTACCCTGTCAGAGTAATTGTCATAATTTGGAGGTAGCATGTGATGGGCGGTGTAATTTGTTACTTGTCAGAGCGAAGACAAACAAGGGGGATTGGCCTGACAATCACGCCTGTTAAGTGCGCACATTTGTGTCAACGTTTATTTGGTCTCAAACACCAGTTAGTTCATCAGATTTTATCTTTCGTACACACCGGGGGCCGCTGTCTCATTTTAACATCAGTCTATGTGTACTTTAAAAAAGGAGTCAGATGGTTATGTTAATCTCCTATAAAACCAAATATATTCATGAAACAATGTCAACTCATAAACCCCTTCTTTCGCTGCCCCCTACTATTAAACCCACACCACCTCCCTCCTTCCTCCTCCTACACAACGCACTAACAACTTAATGGAAAGGCCTTCAAGCTCTGTGATTATATCCTGATGACACCAATGAGTACAGCCATATGGACGCATAAAAACCCAAGGAGACTTTCTCCCCTTCTTTAGCTTTTTCTCGTACGCCACATAACTACTGTGCACGTCAGAACAATTTGGTTCTTCGGTGCCTGATGTGACTTAAGCTTGCATCTAGGGACAGTTAGGTTTAAGAGGGTATATGGTGCTGTGTACTGTGGATAGACATTTAAGGTCAGGTGGGGTCAGTACAAAACAAAAGCCATGACAGATGTATCCTTCACACTCGGGCGTGTTCTCTGATTAGTGTCGTCATTGCCAAGTTACAACAGTTTCCAATCTCCACAGGCTCCCTATCAACCTCAGCCAGGATTTCTTTAACAGCTTTGTCATCACTATTACCATATTAAAACAAACTGGCTCTTAGGTATTTTACGTCATCAGACTTTCCAACTTTATTCTGTTTTTTTCCTGTAAACAACTGCTCACTAATTCCTAATCAAATGTATGATGTGACCTCCACCCTCTTTTATGAGCATCACCTCTGTTGACATTTGGAGGAAATAAACCTCATATAAACAGATAAGGAGCTGCAGAGTTCTAAAGTGAGGCGCGCTGCACCGAAAGTGAGCCAATGGCGGCATCTAGTGGTCAACCCTTGAGATATTCACATATGAAGTTTGCGAGGGAGTGAAACTAAATGCAGCTTTTTCACTTTATCACGCCTTTGCAATACATCAGGTGCAGTGTGAGTTGCCCTCACCTTGCAGGAGGAGGCCAGCAGAGAGCCGTCCCGTTTCCAGCTCAGACTCTGCAGGTGGTCACCGTGCTGCTCCAGAACTGCAGACGCACATGTCAACATTAGTGAGGAGACAGGAGAAGAAGGACTAGAGACGCAAAGCTCATGTTAGACAGGGACAAAATGGGGCAAAGAATAAAAAACATGGTAACACAAATAATTAGCACAGATTGACAGGGCAGGGAAGAGATGAAGCCGTAGAAAAAGCACATAAAAACCTGAAAACACGTAATAACACACCAAAGATGGGGGTGATACACATCAAGGAATGGATCATACGTCTTTACAGTTAAAGCATATGAGAGAGACTGAGAGCGTGACACACATTAGCTTGCGGTGCCTTAAGTGAGCACAGCAAAACTGGGGTGAATTGTTCAGTTGCACCAGTTGAAAGGAGATGAGAGGTACACAGGTTAAGACACAGACAAAGTGATGTGACATGAACTTAAATAGTAGAGATAAACTAATTTTTAACACAGATACACTTATTCAAATATAGATTTTTTCATCGTTCAGATCTTTTTCCTTAACCGCATATGAATGGGAGTGATGTAAGACAGTGTGTGTGGGTGGGGGGGGGGGGGGGGGGGGGGGGGGGGGAAGGCTCACAAAAAGTTTCATCAGCAGTGAGCAGCAGCAGCCAGGCCAGCTGTCATGGGATGGAGGGGTGCTTGCAGTGTTTGTAAGGGTGGGGTGGGGGGGTGGTGAGGCCAGAGGATAGTGACAACATCCTGAGGCCAGTCTGGGGAGACTGGGACCAGGACTGCAAACCAAAACATTACCTCTGCTGCTCCAGCACTTAGACAGAGCCACAGGGCTGTAAAACGTAGGCAGTGTCAGTCAGACAGTCCCCAAAGAAAGAAAAAAAAGAAAAAAAAAAGAAGAGGAAACCAACCACTTCACTCGACTTTAAATATATATTTTGGTTAAACACAGAAACAAAACAGGCCACAACAAAACTTAATGACTGACAGATACTAAAATGTTAAATGTAACAGACAGTGCAGGATGTGCGACAAAGACAGAATTTTCTTGTGACGTGTGTTTCAAATCAGTGCTCACGACCAAATGTGTGTGAGCGTGTGCAGCTCATGCCGTCAGCTAGCTACCTGCTAAGGGTGCGTCCTTGCGGCTGGTGTCCCAAATCAGAGGAGACTTGGCGGTGCCGACAGCCAGTAAGCCAGAGGAGGTGGGGTGGAAGTGCACCAGCTCCAGCCTGCCCTGCCCTGGATGCAGGGTCAGCTCGGGGCTGCTGGGCTGCTCCAGCTCTGGATCACACAGACGCCACAGTTTCACCTGTAAACACACAGTGGAAAATAAACAAAATGATGTGCACTTACATTTTATAAAAGCTTATAATTCATGATGGAAATAGTCCTCACACTTCAGGGAATTCCTGCTCTTTTGGACATCAAATGAAATGCTTATGATCAGTAAACTGAGGGTTTTTTACAGCCACATCCGACAAATCAGACTGGTGTAACCAAGATTGTGATTAGTTCTGCTGAAGTTGTGCAGGCCGGGATAAAAAAAGATCAGTACAGCAGGTAGCTAAGGATGCAGCATCAAACCAAGAGATGAGGAAAAGGTTTTAGGTTTTTACACAAATCTCCTCAAACTCTTCTCTCTGAGTCGAGCAAAATGAATACACAGAAAGTAGCATGCTGGAGTAGCCAGAGGGATCTACATCCAGATCAGGTTTGGATTTCTAGCTGATGGGAGCAGATGAAGTGAAACTGTATGATTATGTGTCAGTAAAATAAATCCCCGGATACATATTTCACAGGTGGGTGCATTCTCTCAGTCTGACTCTAATTTCACTTGCTCAGCACCAGGCTGGTGAAACAACGTGCCCTGTCGGCAAAAGGATGAGGAGTGAAAGTGAGCTGCAGATGCTGGGCACTGCGGACAACTCTGGTTTGTGTGCTAAAGGTCAATGTGTGGCAATAGTTGGTTAAAACAGTTATCTGAGGTAAACCAAGCTGCTGAGTCTGGAGATGCAGGCTCACACCCAGCAGATTCCAGTGAGCCGCGGGCACCTGGGGCTGAGAATAACGTGCCCAGAGCAGGGGAGTCATCATAAACTGAGCAGGTTTATATTGCATTTCAATTCCTGCCAGGAGCAGCAAAGCCATAGAGGATGGACAGTGCACTTCAGTTTAAGTTTACTGGAGCAAAACAAAGGCAGATCGATACAAAGAAAGAGAAAAGGCAGGAAGGAAAAGGTTAAAGACAGAAAGTAAAAGACTCCACCGATGAGCTCACCATTTCATCTCCGGAGCATGTTGCCAGCAGATTCTCATCGAAAGGAGAAAAGTCCATATCAGTTATTAAATCTGGGAAAGGGGAAAATAACAATTAGATCTGGATCACAGCTGTGTAGGCTGTAGGGTAATTTCAAGGTATTTGTTTTCCTAATGTGACTCAGTGTCCTGCCAGAAAATAGTGTGCTGATAAAAACATGAAGAACAACTACCAGAATGGCAGGAAATCTGAGCGACTGTCCATTGGCCATCTGCACCAGGTTTGACTGAAGACAGGCCCAGCAAACCTCCACCTGGAGACACAGGAAACATCACACAAACAAAACACAGACATTTCAAAATAATGTCCCAAAATCTTTCCCTTCCATTGAAGCACTGGGCTTTAACTGCAGACGGTGGATTCTTCTTCTGGTGCAAACCGCTGACCACTCTTTTATAGCCTTACCAGCCTGATCGGCGTTGAAGGCCACAAGCTTGGAGCTGGCTTTGATGTGGTTCCCCTGGGAGGAGAAGGAACCGGCGTGGACATTGTTGATCCACTCCTGGAGTTGGAGACAAAGATCGCACAAGTCAGAAAGCAGGGCAGATGACGCAGAAACAGATAATTAGGATCAGACGACACCACAGAGGGTAAAATAAGCAACTCATCAGACCACAGTGTATAAAATGCAACTTGACAGATGAGGAGAATCACGAGTGTGGACGTGACACGTGCAAACAGGAGAACACCAGCAAGCTGCACTGAGAAACCCAAGAGAAAAACATGTCTGGCTTATCAGTTTTTATTAAGAGCGCACACGACCACGTTGGTGTCAGAGCACACAGAATAAAAGAATGACATAAACAGGGAGGATCTAGTTGAGGGCACGCGAACGCACACACACACACAAGCTCCTCTGAAAGAGTGGTGAGGAAGTGGGAGGTCTCCCCCGAGTTGCACAGCACAGAAACTCTCAAAGCCTCTTTCATAACACGAACAAGGCAAGAGCAGCAGGAAGACAGAGTGTCCGCACAACATGCTCCAACAAATTCTCCTACGCGGCTCCTCAGAAAACTGTTACGAGACCAACCCTGACAGACGTTCGGCCTGAAGAGTGCAATTAACAAGAGGATGAATTGGAGGACGGAGCATCTTCTCCTGCATGGACAATATTAAGGACACCATCTTTTACAAAAAGGTCCATCGTTCCTGTGAAATCCGTTTTGGTTACTAGAAGGAAATAGAGTTCACACCTCGACCAATTCCCCTAAAGTCCCTTTATGAAACCACATTTGAATTCACCAAATTCGGGTTTTTTTTGTGATCTGCACCAAATTGAATAATATGTCAGTCCCCTAAACATGCCTGATTGTTTTCTACATGAATTATCTCTTGGAAATTAAGGAAAATGTTGAAAAGCGCCATCTCGCAATGTAAAGAAGGGGGAAAAAAAACAAATGGGTTCTTCCCTGACCAATATAACATCCTTCGACACAATTTTGTGATAATCCATTTGGTAGTTTTTGAGGAATCCTGCTAAATAACAGACACACAAACAAACAGACGAAAACTGAACCTCCTCGGCAGACATAAAATGTACAATATTTGGTGTTTTCGGCCTTTGACAATCAAGGCCTATACGCAGGAGGAATAGAATGGGACACCTTAGGGTCAGCCTCAAGAAAAGATGTCAAAATAAATCAATCCCTGTGACTTATCTCTCACCATGTGGAAATTTGAAGCTGTTGTGGGGGAAGAAAAAAAAAATCTATAATTGTCATATCTCTAAATCCATGTAAACCTCTTCTCACAACCTTTACACCGTCGCCCACATTTTCTCTTTGGACTGGAGCAGCCACAGTAACTGGCCTGTTGTGTGAAAGGGCCAGTTTGACATTCACAGCAAGCAAAGCACCACATGCTGCTGATCCTGTGCGGGAGATTGGAGAGAGAGAGAGAGAGAGACATACCAAGACCATCCAGTGTCTCTGAATGTACATGCCAAACATTTTACTGCCTCATTAAAAACAGGGCAGGGGGGTGGGGGGTGGGGGGTTACATAGTTCACCTGAGCGAGGATAGAGCTGCAGGCAACTTCCCACAAATGGATCCAGAGTGAGGATGATTATTTTAACGGCAGACCATGAGCCCTATAGTTTCTGTCCACACCAAAACTCCCTGATTACTGATTTAGTTTGCACATCTTATATTTAATTATTTTAGTCATGTTCCAACCTTTACCTTTGCAAACAACTACTGCAATTTTGCACGCTTGCCTCTTACTTTGTCATCTCTCAGTCTCTCGGTCTATGTGCAATGCCCTGGATATGCTGCTGTAACACAATCATTTCCCAATTTGGGATCAATAAAGTACATCCATCTATCCATCTATCCATCTATCTGTGTCTGTGTCTGTGTGTGTGTGTGTGTGCAAAACCCCTACAGGCCAGACAAGCTGCCTCTTGCAGCCAGCAGGAGAGCCATCACTGAGAGAGAGGCTTCTTCATACTGTCACATTCAAATGTTTTTTCAATGTTTTCATTGAGTGACACAGGAAATCTGAGCAGAAAGGCAGAAGGGTCCAATCAGAAACTCTGCAGGACAACAAGACTGCTGAGGAGCAAACTCAGTGATCTGTGGCATAATGGGACGGTTGTGATTTGGCCTCGTTGTACGATAAGAGGAAGCAGATCTGTGCAGACACACGGCTCCTTGGTTTTTCTTCAGATTCCGCTTCAGATCTCCCCCTGTGCGTCTCTCCTCCAGATGCAGGAAGTTCAACATCCCTTGCAGGCACAAACACGCTGAAGTAGCACAGCTGCTAATAACCAGTGCTAACGTTAGCTAGGAGGGAACATGTGAAACAACTGGCTCGACCCAGACGCTCGGGAGCTACTCACATCTTTCTTGGCAATTTTCGGAGTGGTGTTTTTGAATTTGGAGGTCTTAAAGCGGTTCATGCTGCCCTCTCACACTGACTGTCGAGCCTTCCGGGTGTGTGTGCGCGTGTGAGTGTGTGTGTGTGTGTGTCACTGCTCCGCTGTCTGCACTGGGATCAGCTGACAGCTCGCCCAGCCGCCTGTCTGCTCGCTTTGGTCACTGGAGCCGTCCGGTTGGGCGGAGTTCTGCTTTTCTCCCCCTCCTGCGCTGCCAAGTGCTCCCCTGGTACATAAAACGTGCGCATCCTTCTTGTACGTTATTAAGCACAACCCCATGTTCACTTGTTTCTGGTTCTGTTCCTCTTTTCAAATAAAATAATAAAATAACATCCGCTGTCGTTTCTCACTTTTCTTTGAATTTAAGGAACTTTAACGAACAACACGCAACAAATCGTGAACAAATAGATTGAGAGGAAATAAAACTAGGGCTACGTTATAGCACTAACGGGCCCGAGCACAGGCATTTTGAAGCCTGTTGCGGTTAGTGGGGAGAGCGATCAATAGGGCCTCCCACCGTCCGGTGCTCGGGCCCTAATTAGTTGCTTTTAATTGATAAGTGGTTTTATATCATTATAGACAGTAAGATAGATGAAATATTGCTGCCAATTCAGATGTAAAGTAAACCCTCTATAATTACGATAATTGCTCCTATATATATGTTGATATGTATGTATATATGTGCTTTTTTCAAAGTTATAGATCGTGTGTGTGTGTTTTTGTGTTATAGATTCTGTCAGTACATTTCCATAGATATGTTCCCTGCACTAATAGTTTGTTTTAATGGTGTAGTTCATTTGTGCATCGCTCCAGAGAACGAAGTTGCCCTGTGGCCTCCGGAGCCAGATGATCCCATGTGCTGCTGCGAGTGTGACATCTACCAGTACGGATGCTGCTGTGACTGTGAAGATCTGGACGAGGCCTTTAACAGGTTAGAAGAAGTATGACCTTTAATGAGACACAAAAGGGTCACAAGGTGATTTACAGACATCAAATACAATTTAGATGCAATTCTCAATATCATATTTTAGCCATAATTGTTCCAAAAGCTAAAAAAAGTACTTGTTAGAATAAAACCATGTGAATAACCATGCATGGTGATTATGACAGATGAGTGACAGCATCAGTTGCAGCAGGTCAGTGTAATTAATGAAATCAGAACAAAACAAAACAGCGCCAGTGATTTCAGACAAACACGTTTCGTTCAGAGAGCACCATCTTGAGTCAAATTGAACATCTTTGTTGCTGCCGGTGCCGCCCACTCTCTTCCGGACATGCGCAGTAGGTGCGCAGCGGCAGTCAGTGGGTGAAGAAATGATGGCGGCTGCTCGCTGCTCCTCACGCTGGGTCACAGTCTTCGTGTCCTCTGGCCGCCGCCGGGCCGCCGGGGCCGCAGTGGGCGCCGGTCATGGAGGAGTCCGCGGTGTTTCCACTGTGGGTGCGGATACAGTGTGGCGGGCGGGCGGCGTGGCGTGCGGCGCTGCAGGGAAAGCCGTGACATTGAGAGGGCTGTCAGGTGAGTGGTGCATTAGCCATATGGCCCTGGGCTAGGCTAGGCTAGGTTTCTACAAGTTTATCCATGTGACGCAGTTCAAGACAATAAAATTAGCTTTAAAGATACGAAGACCTTGTAACTCAAACGTTTTAGCTTCATGCTCGAGCAGATCACGAGAGATCAGTGTTGCTAACTGTGATCTGCAGTCATCAGGTTGAATTTGACCTGTCAGACAGATATTGCTAACATTTGTTTTTGCTATTGCTATTTACTCACTTATATTCTATTATGTTCATCATAACCAAGTAAACATGTGTTACTAGTATCTCCATTCTATCCATGCATCCAGCAAATTCACCCACAGTAAAAACAAAAACAATGCAGACATGCTGAACGACCACCTTTCAATGTGTTGTCTGTTATCAAGTCATGATTAAACAGCTCTGCTCCTCTATTTTCTGTGGTTAATGATGTTTATGTTAGAACTGACAGGACTTACAAACTACAACAGGAAGACACTTTTCAAATTAATTACATCGTAATAACAACGATGATGGAGCAAGACACAGCAGCAATAATAACAGAAAGTAAGAGGCAGATATTCAAATGCAAAATACTAATAACAATGAACTGAAAAGGAAAAAAACTAACCACCCATCTTTGTTATTTGCTGGCCTGCACCAGGTCTGATATTACCAGGCAACAATTGAAGCCATTTACTCTTTTATAATACTTTTCAGGTCTCAAATCACCCCTGGCAGTTTGCACACACTACTTTCACACGAGTGCTCCTGCGAGCAGCAAGCAGGACTTCTACAAGATCCTGGAGGTTCCTCGCACAGCAACCCAGAAAGAGATCAAGAAAGCCTACTACCAGGTCCGTTCCTGCCCGACACATGTCCACAGTTTGCGCAGGTTCTCAGCTGACCAATCTTCACAGTAGTTGACGGTGTGTTTGTTGTTCCTCAGATGGCCAAAAAGTACCACCCTGACACTAACAAAGAGGACCCACAAGCCAAGGAGAAATTTGCTCAGCTGGCTGAAGCTTACGAGGTTTGTTCTCACTCTTTATTGGTTGTTCTCGCAATGATGTGTTTCCTTTTGCGATGCACTGTTTAAACCGTGTCCCCGTGTTTCAGATCCTCAGTGATGAAACAAAGAGGAAGCAGTACGACACGTACGGCTCAGCGGGCTTTGACACTGGTCAGGCTGGTGGAGGGCACCACTACTGGAGTGGACAGGCCAGCAGCGTGGATCCAGAGGAGCTCTTCCGCAAGATCTTTGGGGAATTCTCAGGAGGACGAGGGTTTGGTGACTTCAATGCCATGTTCGATCAGCCACAGGAGGTTAGTGGGACACTGGAAAATAGGACTAATGTCAAGGGGAGCACTTGATTTTGCCTTTTGAGGAGCTCACCTGATTAAAATTTGGTATTTTTTTATCTGTTTATGCAGATTAATGAATTTCTAACTCTCTCTTGTTCTCTTGGCACAGTACATCATGGAGCTGACCTTCACTCAGGCAGCAAAGGGAGTCAACAAAGAGATATCCATTCAAATGGACGCTGTCTGTCAGCGCTGTGATGGTAAGGGCCACGAACCAGGCACCAAGGTCCAGCACTGCCACTACTGCAACGGGTCCGGCATGGTGAGAGCTCTGATACGCTGCCACTCGTAAAAGTGTTCACATATGTGTCGCATTACCAAACACGTGTATCGTCCCCACCTGCAGGAGACAGTGAATACGGGTCCGTTTGTGATGCGCTCCACATGTCGGCGCTGTGGAGGCAAAGGCACAGTCATTTCCACTCCCTGTCATTCCTGCCGTGGGGCCGGACAGACCAAGCAGAAGCAGACTGTGACGGTTCCTGTGCCTGCAGGTCAGTTACATTCCACTGCCTTTATTTTGGCTGATATACCCGTATTAATCCATTTTATATATCCATATGAAATACAGCTGTAGATTAATTATGCTTGAATAGAAATAATGGAAGAAAATGTGTCCAGATGAACATGCTCTGTGCTCTGCATTCTTATTTTTTTGCTTCTTTATCACCAAGTAACCATGAATATTAATGAGAAGCTGAAAATGTTCACACATACACTGCATGAGAAAGGAAAGTCATCATTTGGTGTAGCTTATGTGCACCACCTGACTGTTATTTTTGCTTTAAGGAGTGGAGAATGGTCAGACAGTCAGAATGCCAGTTGCTAAGAAGGAGATCTTCATCACGTTTAAGGTGAGTATCTCCAGAAAGAGTTCTCCACGTAGTGCATGCTTTCCTCGTTAATAGGATTGTGTTGTATGTCTGCGTGTGGACATGTAGGAGACATTGAGCTGTCTGAGCTCTTAAACTGAACAACCTGAGGTGTCCTGCTTTTTGAAATCCTTCTTTGTGCTCTGGTTTGGTGTCCAGGTCCAGAAAAGTCCAGTGTTCAGGAGGGACGGTGCCGACCTTCACTCTGACCTTTATGTCTCTGTGGCACAAGCCGTTTTGGGCGGCACGGCCAGAACACAGGGTCTTTATGAAACGCTCAACTTATCGGTAAGCTTACTAGTACATTCTCTGGGTAAACGTCAAACACATAATAAAAAGAATTGGCTAGATGGTTTTAATTTGAACTCTCCCATCTTCAGATCCCTGCAGGAATCCAGACAGACCAGAAGATCCGACTTGCAGGGAAGGGAATCGCCCGTGTCACCGGCTACGGCTATGGTGAACACTATGTCCATGTCAAAATAAAAGTACCCAAGTAAGACAAACACACATCTTGTTCATCTATTTGTATAACTTATTATAAAAAAAGAAAGTTTTCCAAATCACACTGAACAAGTAAACAGAAGTGGTTTTCCTGTGCAGGACACTGACAGACAGACAGCGAGGTCTGCTGATGAGCTATGCTGAGGACGAGACAGATGTGGAGGGGACGGTGACCGGTGTCACTAACACCACTACAGGTAAGAGGTAACACTCTCACTGACAAATTCACTATTTCTCTTACCTGCCAGTTCCTGATATCCTTTACTGAGATGGGGTTTAAGTAGGGCTGGGCAATGTGGCCCAAAACAAAAAAACAAAAAATATCGATAGTTATCTTGATAAATGTCAGATCATTGCTTCTTTCAGGTTTAAAGACAGATTTTTGCTCCTTAGGTAAAGTTAATGGTGGTTTTAAACTCTTCTTTATGGGCTGAAAATGACAAACACTTGCAAAAAATATATAGCTGTGTTAAAAGATTTTCAAAGTTGAGACAATGGGGAGATCAAGTTTTAAAGTTTTTATACACAAATCTCCAACAATTTCCTTTTTCTTTTCTTCAAGGTAAAAGATCCTGGAATTGAGAGACCCCACCTGCAGGTCAGCGGGCGGAGACGGCAGTGTAAAGCAAAGACAGACGCATCATGGAAAGGGGACAGAGGCTTGAGAAGCAGTGGGTGGTGGATGAGGACTATGAGGGTTCTAGATGGATCAGTAAGGACCCACCTATCACACCCTGCAGTGGATAAACAAGAGGATTACCTTCTCTTTTTATCTGCCCAAGTTGATCCTCCCAGGAGGGGATGAAGCAGCCACTCACCTCTCTGTCCAATGTCCACGGAGGCTACTTTGATTACAAAGACTGGCCATTTATAATATGAGTCTGTGCGTGTGGGTTTTCTGCTGATTGCCACAAGAAAACTAAATACGATGGTGGTTACAGAATCCATGTGCACAAAAAAATAATTATTGTATTGACAAAGAATAAGAATAGTCAAACGTTTTTATTTGGGATTAAATCGCCCTGATGCCTTTGTCCATCCGTATGTTTTTCTTGTGTTTTCACCCATTTCCACTTTAATTCTCAGCAATGTTACACATCACAGGTCCAACGTCGTCAGACTACATGTTTACTTCTGTGTTTTAAGTGTTGGACAGTGTGGGAGTGTCTCCACTGGTGATTTCTCGCTCTCTGAGATGGAGGATTAAAAAAATGGAGATGTCACTTTCCTGACACTCACCCTCATCTGTCGCTCCTTTAACTCCGGCATCACTTGGGAGTTTTGAACTGTAATTACATTTATACATAGACAGCCATAGATCATACACACAACAATGTGTCGTATAGAAAAGATATACTGCACAGCTATAATAAAGCTGTGGTCTGGATAAAAGCCTGTTTTCTGTAAATGTCTAAAGTAATAGTACTTAAATCTGATATATTTATCATATTTGTGAAGATACGTTTCAACCTCATTCATATGCAATCAAAACACAACTAATCTCCAAAGTCTAACATTACAAACGACGTGTAGAATTTCTTTTTGCAGGGAGATTGTATCGGATTGCATTGCATTGCACATGTGCACCTAATAAACCTGCATTTTTATTTTTGAATAAATGTAATATTATCCTCAGTGATCCTGTGTGGAGAAGTTAATGAGGTCACTTATTGTCCTATTATGTTCTGCTTTATATAACACGGTCCACTGGGTCAATAACTGGTTTCCAGAATATGAGGTGTGATCTCAATCCGCTATTTAAAGGGACAAATACATTTGTGACTGCAGTTTGTTAATACTTCTGTACAATTACTGCTGATTAGTTGTGAAGCATTTTATCATGAAAGATACTGCAATTTCGACCAGACGGCACAGACATCACCCGTGAGTGTGAATGTCTGTACCATACTGTCAGTGGTCTGTACCAAATTATACAGAAGACCATCCGGCAGACATTTGCATATTTCTTTTCAGCATACATATGTCAATGCCTCATGGTGACGAGTACATCTTTCATGAATGTCTCAACAAAATGTCCTCCCCTGCAGTCGGACAGCTTGGGAAATATTTTAATCTGAATCAAAGTGATGGACTGACAGAGGGATACAAATGTCACACTATTTGATTATTATTAATATTGGTGACATATCCTTGATAAATGTGTGGAAGTTGTATTACCTCTGCTAAGGAGGTTATGTTTTCACCTCTGGTTTGTCAGTCAACAGGTTTATGCAATAAACTACTGGACCAATAACCACAAAACTTGCTATAAGGAAGCTGCGTGGATCAGAGAAGAATCTATACGGCTCTGTTGAGCTCTACTGAGTGCCAGTCTAGTGAATGAATCTGGAATCTTCTCTTAAAAAACATTTTCCCCCACTGGGTTTGTAGTGTGAAGCTAATGAGGTGTTTTATAAAGATGTGATCGAAAACATCGGACCAAGTGAATCCACTTTATTTCAGCATGAACAGAAAAAAAAGGAGTTTCATTTCACCGTTGGCAGCACAACATACTACTGGATATTCACTCTCATACGATGAAGGTTACTCTATCTTGGCAGTTACTAATAAAGCTCTGTTCAGTTAGACAAACAAAGGGATATAAGAACTGGGGTTAATGAAAATGCAAGAGAATTCAAAATCAACACAAATTAGTCCTCCCCACGTAACACTAAGTTTTAATCAACCTGCGTCCCTGAAATTCAAGTACGTGTCCCTTCTGTATTTCCAAAAACACTTATAGCATTTTGACACAAAACACTGGCATGAAAATGAATTAAACATGGACACTACAGGGGTATATCAGGCAGTCCATACCCAACATACTATATTGTCATCTTTCTGCAGCATGAACCTGAGAAACTAGAACACATAACACATCAGTATCATTACTTAGGTTTTCATGGCTGTGACCAAACAGCTGCACTCCAGCTGTTGTCCTGAATGAGCTCTGCCAATGAAAGAATACTGCATAGTCACATGCAGTATGCGTTGAGAGCACAGCATCCTGGTTTAAACGTTATTATCAACACATCTCCTTTGGTACTCTGTGTGCAACAAGTCCAGAAAGCATGGAAAAGACAACGCAAATTCAATAAAATGTCATGAATGTGTCAGGGTGAAAATTAAAATGAATTACACTGCATACAGTACAAGCGACACAAAAGTTTTGTACTAACAGGACAAAACTTCCTTCAAAGTCATACACAACACAATATGGATGATGGGTACACAGTTGTAGCGATGGTAGATACTTGTGTATCCAAAACAAATGAGCTGTTAAAAGACCTACCTCTTACATAATTAACCGTCATGTAGATAAACTACAGGTCTATTAGAAGAATGTAGATAAACCATTAATATTAGAAGAAGAGAATTTCCTTCTCAAACAGAGAAACTGTCTCTGTTCACACCTTAATCCTAATATAGGTTAAAAAACCAAAGCAGAGAATTAAATCATTTCAACATGCATCAGTAGACATTCAATTATCTGAAATAGTTTTAATAAAACATGCACTTGTCAAAGTGTAGGTGTGCTATATCTTGAAAAACAACTTCTGATTCCCATCACTTGTCTGTGCACATGTGCTAACTTTCTGGAGGCCAAGTATGAATAACGAAATGTGAGAATGGATTTTTAAAAAAGAACAGAACTTGTGTAACAGTGTATTGTATTTTCATATTATGTTTGGAACCGTCATCAATGTGTACGGGGACGTTTACACAATACATTTTAATAAAGCACTGTTGCATTTTAACCAAACTTAATTTTAAATTTAAATTTTTCAATCAAATTTGTGCTTTTCTATGCACAGCCTCTGCATAGTATGTTTTAACATTAATAGGTGCATCATTGTCAGCTGTATAGCCAGTTACAGTTTATAAATGGGTCCCATCAAAAAGTCATTTCATGTAAAATTGAAGAAAAAAAAAAAAAAATCGAACTATTCACACTATGTGCTTTTGTGCTCAAATCAGCAAGCAGCTCCAGAAGGTTTTGAGGTACGACCAGACACTGAAGGGACACATCAAGGCATAGCATGAGAGATGGATGGAGATGATGTGCTAATAGTCCAATAAATCCTCCAAAGATCCAAGGATATTGCCTGTCAGCTTCCCTCTTTAGCAATGTGCAATATTAAATTAACTTGGACCCCTAAAGAATGTTTGTATTAAGCTATGAAATGGTCTCAATCTCCTTATTCGCCTTCCCTCAATGTTTCTCCTCCCTCTCCCTCAGCAGCAAAATGACAGGCTGGAGGCGGGATCACATCAGATACCATGCAGCGAATCCAGCCAGAGCAGCAATCCAAGTCGCCAACAGAACCTGTCCTGTTGGGTGTCGGAGTACGGCCATGGCGAGTTGACAGGCATATGCCGTTCCGCTCGACGCCGCTGGAAGCACAAAAAGAGAAAACAAACCTTAACAACAACAACCTCACAACAGTTGCTCATAGCAGCATAATGCATACAAAGAGAAGTATAAAAACCTACTCATTTTGGCAGCATAGTAGGGACATTTGCTGATGTCACCACCCGTTGCTCCGTGGACAGGCAAGCCAGCATCTAAAACATCCTCCTGGATGGTTTTCCCCATCTCTTCCAACTCCTCGAACACCTACCAGCACAAACACACATGCATATGTATTGTTATCAATGTTGTTTAGTACTCAAAGTATCATCATCATTTACCAAACTGATATAAAAAACATCGCAAAAAGGCAAAGACAAATGCAGTTAATAATCAATACAGCCCACCTCGGTAAAGGGCTGGGCGATAAAACGATAATTAACGCAAAATAACTTTTCCTTGATAGAAATATAAGACACGGTCAATACAACGTCGATAGAACTCATTCAATCCATATCACACAGTTAATCATAATGAGAATAGAGCCACGCCGAACCAATCATGTGGCTGGATTAGAGTTACAGCCACGTCAGGTTAGGTTGATGCACACAGCAGCCGGCAGCAGCACATGTGCTAATGTTTGGGCTCCTGTAGCCTGCAGCCTGATTACTGATTTCATTTACCTAATTTAACCACGTCACCATCACCACCTGGGAACAAATCACCCACCAGTAATTCCAAACATAGCTTTTCTATTTTGTTGACCTACTTTCCTCCTGCACTGCCTCTCACCTCCATGTTGAAGTTGAAGGCTTTCACAGCCTCCCCCACGAGCCTCTTCTTCGTTTCCGCGTCTAGTTCCAGCTCATTCATTCGGCTGCGGTACAGCTGCTTGAAAGCTTTGGCACTGTGGATGGCATCAAACTGATAGAACTCCAGGCCCTCTCCTGTGGGAGGAAGCTTTAAGGCCCTCTGCGCGACTTTCTTCAGCACCTGGCCCCCAGACAGGTCCCCCATGTAACGGGTGTAGGCGTGGGACACCAGCAGCACTGGGTCCTCCTGTCCCACATGGTGGATACGGTCCACATAGTGCTGGGTGGCCTGGGAGCAGCTGACCTGGCTCTGCCATTCTGGACCATAAAAATACTCAAGGTCACGGGCCAGAGCTTCATGGCGATTCAACTCTGCAGGAAAATAAAGCGGGGCAAAGTGGGGGTGATCCTTGTTCCTTTCGATCTCCTCCTCCATGGCCTTGTAGGTGTAGTAAAGAGCCACGGCGCCGAGCTGGAGAGTCAGGAAAGAAAAGTTAGATATTTTGCTTTTCTCCTTTTAAATTGTTCTTTGTTTTCTCTTTTACTTTCATAATTTATCTTTACACTTCAACATTTTTTCCAAACTGACCTTGAAGAGCTCTTTGCGGATTCGTCCCCTCAGGAAATCCTTCACAAACTGGGTGTTCTCCGCCTTTTCATGGACCTCTTTGGTCCCGGCTGCCAGCACCTCAGACAGGTCTTCAGGACTGGGGAGAGGGAAATAAAACCATAATAGGAGCTATAACATGTGTTTGACAGAAACAACCTGATTCTTCTGTAATGTTATTCCACATTGTCCTATGATAGACGGCAACACGGCATTTACCTGAGGCTGTCCTCTTTGTCTTCATACACAGGCCCCGCTCCATTGGACACACTCTTTGTCTCCATACTCTCTGCTGACATTAGTGGTGTGTTCTTAGTGAAAGACATAAATGTAGCAGTATCACATAAAAAAAAAATAATGGCATCAGATATATTTAAGTTTCAGCATTTTTTTACTCTATATATGCGATTTAATCTGAAACATATATATACACTTGACTACATTGGTACAGTTCGGATAAAGGTATTTACAATTGTACCTCGTGTAAGATTGTATAATGTATCCTAGTTTCCTTTGTTTACTGCTGTCTAAAAGTGGCCATGATTATATAACTCTTTGCCAGAATAAACAAGGGGACAGCAGAGAGTAGTCGCTGTGGTTCTAGAGGCACAGACTACTGCACAGGTTTTGTACATCACAGCAACAACAACACAGAACAGGCTACAGAACATAATGTACCCCTTATTTTTTGTAGAAAAACAGACTGCCACAATACTTTTTAAATTTCCTTTTGACGGAAATCATAATTTAAAGGCATAGTTCACCCAAAAATTAAAATTCACTAAATGTCCCCTGTGGTACAGGTGCGAACGTGGCTTCAGGGCAGGATAACAGATGCGATTAGGCTAAAAACATGGTGTAAATTACGTCTTTTGGAGTAGAATATGAATGTCTGGGTTTACGGACACTTGGATCCCACCACAGGAGCAGTATGGAGGCATTTTCTGTTGTTTTTCTGTTGTTTATTTAAGGTTTTAAAGAATCGGTCACCAGTTACTTCAACTGTATTGGATTTGGCTGCAACGCTGTTTACCCATGAAAATCCAAAAGTGTTCTGTGGACTTAAACCCTCCATCGGCATAGTGGCGAGTCGATAATGAGTAAACTTCCATGTTTGGGTGAACTTTCCCCTTAATGTCACAAATAACAGATAGAAAAGTCTCTTATGTTCCAACCCAGTCTCTGTTGACCCTTACCCAGGAGGAAGCAGTGATCTAAAGAGAAAAGGGGGGGAAGCTGATGTCACCCCACTCCTATTCACTGTAGCTGTTGATGTTGATGATGATGATGATGATGGTCAAAAGAAACTTTCCTTCTGTCAGTTGGTTGAGTTGCTTGAAACCTTCCACCTCCTTTACTCTGAAAGGGACACAAGGCAACGTGAGATTTAAAGCTGATCATTGTTTACAGGCTTGTCAACAACATCCACACACAGCCAAACAAAGCAGCTCGGGCCCTCCAACACCAACTGGTGGATGTAGCTGGTCAGAGATCTGTGCTTGGGTATCTACTGAATTTAACCAAAAGCGCAGCTCCTTGTTTCTGATCAATAACAACACTGTCACGTCGCCTCTCGCTTGCTACGAGCACAATTCTGACAACAGCTAACTTTACTAGCCAAGTTAGCTAGCGGCTGGCTAGGCGTTGCAACAAGCTAGCAAACTCGATTGAGGTCTGACGAGCGGCGTCACACTTTGTCACGACGGCGACGCGTCTGCTCGTCCGTCCAGTTCAGTTTCTGCGTCGCCACATCGGGAGGTTCTAGCTGCTGTGTTGACATTGAGCTCAACTCACCTTCACACCGACACGGTCCGTCCACGACTCACAGGCTGGAAGCGGATCTGTGCCGTCCGACTGCGCCTCCTGTCGGCCCGGCCGCGGTCAGGCGCTGGCTCCCCCTGCAGAAAGTGCTGAGGAGGCAAAAAAACCCCCCAAAAAACATATACACCAGCACAAAAGTTTTCACCTCTTACACAACAAAGAGCAACATGGAGTCACGCTGTGTTCACAACAACACGGAGTCGATGCGTTTCTCAATCTGCGTCATTCTCTGTACTCTGTGCTCTTGACCTCTTCCTCTTCTTCTTAATAAGATAAGATAATAAATCCTATATTAGTCCCACAATTGTGAAATTTGCAGTATTACATCAGCAAGAGTCAAAAAGACATCAGCAAGCAATAAGTAACATGCAATACTTAAGTGTAAGGAATATAACACAAATATATAGAAATATAGAAACATATGAAGGTAATTAAACTAGTATATACAGTGTAAAGACAGGAAGAAGTGTGAGGATATGTAGAGTGAATGGATTGCACATGAACCGTTGATATTGCAAAACCGATGAATATAGCACAGTGAATATTGCACAGTTGAGACTTAAAGGTCCAGTGTGTAAGATTTAGGTGAAATTGAATATAAAATAATCCTAGTGATGTTTTTTCTCTAGTGCGTTTCATCTAAATTGTCCAAGTTGTTGTTTTCTTTACCCTAGAATGGGCCCTTTATGTTTAAATACTTTATATTTACATCAGGAGCGGGTCCTCTCTACGGAGGCGGCCATGTTTTTTACGGTAGTCCACACTGGACAAAATAAACACCTTTTGAGTTTTTATGACAACTGAAGGCTACCACAGGTTCTCTTTCATGTTTTGAAGGGGAGGGGGTGAGGTGAGGGGTATTCAGCTGCAACATGCAACTTCACCACTAGATGTCGCTAAATCCTACACACTGAACCTTTAAATTGTTAGAGTGCAGTCCATAATAATTGTGGTGTTTTTACTAGGAGCAGAGCTGGTTGTATAGTCTTACTGCTGCGGGAAGGAACAACCTGTGATACTTCTCCTTCAGACACTTCTTCTTCTTCTTACTACTATTATTACATTTGTCACTGTTCCTCTTCCCCATTATAAACCAGGTGTAATTTAGTCCTGTGTGATCTAGTCTTAGTCTTGTTATAAGGACTTCCTCCCTTCTGTTCCTTTCTATGAAGTTCTTGGTGATGACTGAGTTTTGTATTTTATTATATCTCCGTCCTTTCTCGTCCTCCTCCCACCTTTTCTGCCATATCTCCATTCCTTTCTTCTTGATTATTGCTTTTCCTTCTCCTTTGCCAAGTGGAACCGATACAGATTTTTCTTTTTTAAGCGCACCATTTGCTAACTTATCAGGATATTCATTTATTTTTCACTTGCACAACAATTACATTCAGCAGTTGCTGGCAATGAAATGCTTGGATCACAGGGTCCCTTCTAGCCATGCTCCAAAATATAACAAGAGCAAAAAATTATAATAATAAAATAAAAAATAAAAAATAATAAAATATACACCTATATATAGATTTTAAAACTAAAATAATGTATGTTACTACTGAGTAGACTGAATGACCGAGTGACAGATTGGAGGGGTTTAGAAGTCTCATGGCCTGGGGGAAAAAACTGTCTCTGAGCCTGGTGGTGTGAGCCCTGATGCTGCGGTACCGTCAGACAGATGGCAGCAGGCAGAACAGTTTTTGACTGGGGTGATAGGGGTCTTTGATCATCGTAGGGGTCTTTGATAATAATGTGAAGTCTTAACAAACTATGGAACAGCTCAACAGGGTAATGTAGATTGTATACTTTTAAAAACAGCTGCTTTCCAAACAGTCTGTGGTCAGCTCAAATTAAATATCGCGATTAGGCAGAGATTCTGAGGCAGTTTCAAAGCTGTGACAACTTTATAATAATAACATTATAAACTTCTTTGGCGCTTATTTTACAAAATGCATAGAAATAAAACAACACCGAACTAAAGAAGACAAATTTAAGTTTGTCTTCTTTACCTGCATACATAACTAAAACATGATTTTATGGACAGCTAAACAATTGCACAGCAGATATGTACAGACACCACATTTTCTGAAATATTAATGAAGATGAACATATACAGTGCAGTTCATACAATTATATTTTGAATATAAAATGTTTAAACATTTTGGTTCTAACAGATATGATATCGAGCCTATAGTTTATACAGTCACTCTCAATTCAATATTTTCCTTACAAGTGTGTTTGTAGACCTTTGAGATCATTTAGTAGCCTACAGCAAAGTCAATTGTCAATCTAATCTAAAATGAGCTCCTGAAATTAACAAAAACACGGCTGCTCCATTTACAAAACCCTAATTTCTCCCACAAGATATGTGTCTAAATCTTTGCTGCCAAATAAATTACCTTTTAACATCACCCGGCCGCTGTTGCTCTCTGAGGACCTACTGGAATTATTACAAAGTTGTCATTATTAGAAAACCACATCACAACATTAGTGTAATCATTTAATTGTCTCTGTTATCATAGTTGTTTGGTTTTTGAATAAGTATTTAATAAAGCATTGATATAAAGAGACCATTCTTTCTTTTCTTTCCTCCTTTTCAGAGGGCTACCCGAGCACAACATTGTCAAATAGGCTGTTGAATTTAAATAGATTCATTGTTTTGCTCATTTAAAGCCCATTGTGTATATGTCAATGCAATGTTTACAAATATACAGAATTATAAGACTGCATCATGCAGGTCTTTAGAAACAGAGGCACCACTGAGGAGCCAACTTGTTAGGCTCATTCTCAGTATGTTTACCTACTAAACTTGTCATATATAACCCTTTTTCTATAGTAGAGCTTCACTAGAACTTGCTCAAACTGAATCATACCTTTCTCTCCAGCGTTGAATCATGACATGCTGCTCTGGCCCTCTCTGGACAAACAACACATGCTTCCTTCTTTACAAACATGTTGTGCATGTACACCACAGATCATGGTTTCATAATGAGTTTAGCAGGTGTCCTGTGTACAAATGATTCATGCAGGCTGTTCCTGATTTATGAACAAGGTGGTTGTTTGTGTTGCTTAGCTGATTGGTCCATTAGTGTTTGACTGAATGCAGTGTTTGTAGGCATATCTGTGAGTATATTGTTTGTGTAAATGCATAGATAAAGAGAGAGAGAGAGAGTGTGTGTGTGTGTGTGTGTGTGTGTGTGTGTGTGTGTGTGTGTGTGTGTGTGTGTGTGCGCGCGCGTCAGACAATCACAGCCTGCATTGTCAGATGCTTGGTTGACCCCACCCACCACCCCCACTGTGCCACTGAGCCACAGGGGGCTAGTGTGTGTGTGGGGGGGAGATGAGCTAACAGGATGATTCACTTCCCTCCAATGGGGCTGCCAAGCTGTCGCCATTACATTATATTGCTTTGGTAAGAGCCTTGTGTGCCACTGATGCAATTCAATGAGAGGAGGGAGTACTAGGGGATTCAATACTCTCGCTCTGGTTTGATCAAATTGAAGCAATATCCTCTCAGATGCTAGTTAGTCCATTTATGGATAAGAGCCTCGATAAACAATGTTTGACAACATTCAAATATTGCATCAAAAACACTAAATAGCGGGAGATCTTTTTTGGATATAGCAATAGGCATCTGTTGTTTGGATCTATATGTTACACTATGCTACACAAAGCAGTTAAACAACAACAAAGTAGCCCAAAAGTAGTCATATTCTTTCCTTGTTTTAAGCTTCACTCACAGGCAGTTGCACCACACTGTAAACAGGCTACTTGACTTGGCAACATGTTTACTCAATTTAATGGACGATGTGAAATGATCCACAAAGCTCTTACGGGTCATCACTCAACACTTGTGGTTTATAGATAGACTAGGTCACATTCATGAGAGCAGTACATGGAGAGATTCCCAAACAGAGGGCAAAAAGAGTAAGTGTTCTCATAGTGGTTATTGTGCCATTGCAATATGAAACATGATATTATTATTATTCTTATTCTTATCATTGTTGTTGTTATTATTACTGTTGTTATTATTATTAGTAGTAGTGGTAGTAGTAGTAGTATCAATATTATTTTTATTATTATTAGTTGTTGTTGAAGTGGTAGTAATACTATCAATATTATTATTGTTATTATTAGTAGTAGTAGTAATAGTAGTGGTATAAGTAGTATCAATATTATTGTTGTTATTGTTGTTATTACTGCTATTATTATTAGTAGTAGTAGTAGTAGCATTAGTAGTGGTGGCGGTGGTAGTAGTAGTATCAATAGTATTGTTATTGTTATTATTACTATTACTATTAGTATTAGTAGTATCAATATTATTATTGTTATTATTATTTTGATTATTATTATTAGTAGTGGTGGTATTAGTAGTAGTAATATTATTATTGTTGGTATTGTTATTATTACTATTATTAGTAGTATTAGTAGTAGTGGTAGTAGTAGTATCAATACATATTGTTGTACAAATCTACTTCTTTATCATAGTATGGTGTTAGACGTGGTTGTGGCAGCTGTAAAAAAAAAAGAAAAATACACGAGGCAGCTGTGGCACCTCTCGCGAGAACTCGGTCATTGTAAATAAATCAAAAAAGTTTCTTGTTTGTCGTGCAGGTTGTTTAAAACCATTGCGACATTTAATTCTAAAGTTACAGCAGCGTCAGAGCGATAATTACAATGTAAAACATTTATGTTGTTTTGCTCTATTCTAACACCGAGGAAGAAACGTGACTTCCGCATCCGTTACTTTTGACTTCGCGGGTCAACCCGAAGCAGCTCGCGTCACCTCGTCGTTTCTATGGAAATACACCGGCGGACCACGTGTTTCACCCACTTCCGCACGACCCTGTGGATTCTTTAACTTGTACAATCGTTGAATCGGTGTTTAAATCGAAACTTTTAACAGTCGGTCGATCGTGTCTGTCGCCATGTCAGTGCTGTCTGTGGTTGAACAGGCGATCAAGTCCTGCAAAGCGGAACAAACCAGGATCCACGACAGTATTCAACTCTACAGGGAATTATTACACAGTTTGTGAGTACTATACTACACTATACTACACTATACTACTACTTTGCATTTGAGTCATCCACCACACTGTTTGATTTGAGCTTCCACTTCTCGTTTACACGAAAAAAAAGAAAAAAAAAATTAAATTCACTTCAAGTCAATGCAGTGCTATGGGCCCTAATGAGGTTAAATACATAGTATGATCTGTCATGCCACGGGGATAACTGGTGCTGTGGCTTAGTTGGTTAAAGCGCCTGTCTAGTAAACAGGAGATCCTGGGTTCGAATCCCAGCAGCGCCTTTTGGTTCGTCACAGCAGGTGCAACTCTTTTGAAAAACTCCCTGTTCAATGTTGCGACATGTTAACACATTCTTAACCAACAGCAAAAAAAAAAAATTCAGCAAAACTAATGTGAGGATGTTTTGGAAAAAGTAAATAATAGTTTTTATTCATCAATTAACTTTGTAGTGAATCTCTATAGCATCAATCCTTCCTTCTATATATATATCAGACGTACCAAGGGCGGAAATAACAGCTAGAACAGATGTGGAAGGTGAAATGTAATATGATCCCTGTGATAGTAGCATAAGGGGGCTCAAGTTACCTCCCACAGCCTTTAACAACATGTAACAGCCTGTAACAGCCTGTAACAGCCTGTAACAGCTTGTAACCCCTTGGGTTAAACTGGGAGAGTGGATCCAGCAGATCCCAGATAAAACATCTGAAGCCACTGTCCAGAAAAGTGCATTCCCAGGAACAGCCCCGATACTGCGCAGGACCCTCAGACTCCCACGACCCGAGCTTGAGAAAGACATACCAGTCCCCTGTGTGTGGTGCGAAAACAATTATTTTTATTTACTTTTAATAAGGATATCAGTACTTGCCTATTAACACATATGTTTGTGCGTATATTACATATATTATGTTGCTGCTACTACTACTGATGCCTACGTTTGCTTAATGTGGGCCTCTTGGTTATTTTGAGTCTGTAGTCACATGAATTCTTTTTCCACAGAGCACCACATCACAACTCGAGCTTTGAGGAGGCAGAACATTCCGATGCTGCAGCTACAGGTAAACAACAACAATAAAAACAAACAGGACAAAAAGCAGAACAAAAAGGGAAAACAAGTCTCAAAGTCTCCACCAAGAAAAATGCAACACATGTGACATTATTTTAAAAAATATATAGTATTTTTGGTTAATGTAGCCTCGTAGAAAAGATGACAACACACGGTCACACTTCTCTCTTGAGTGCCTCCCACGTCCTTATTTAATTGTGCTATCCGTGATTTCTCTACATTCACTGTGTGCCCCTAAATGACTGAATGTTAACGACTCCATGCAGATGCTTTTGATTGCATCAGAAATTATGCATCTCAAGAGACTTACTGGTTAAACAAAGTTTAAATAACTAAACTATAACCACATGTTTCTTTGGTGCCGTTCCTCAGACACAGATACCGCACCAGGGGAGAAGGAAGATATAGAACTGCTTGAGCAAGCTCTGGAGAAAGCTCTTCGAATCCGCATCGGCTCAGGAGCCTCTGTAAAGGACCCAGACGGAAACAAGCCAGCTCGGCCTCTAAAAGATGTAGCGGAGTCACCTGCGTCGTTTACAGGAGGTCGAACAACCGTCAGATCGAGCTCTAAATTGGCCAGTCTTGACAGAAAAGAGCACCAAAAACCTGGATCATCCGTATCCTCCACACAAGGCTCCAGGCCCTCAGCTTGCAACAATCCTGGAAAGCCAAACACAATCAAGACAAACCATAGAAGCACAATCCAGAAGCATCCTGTCTCGTCAGCCGAGGTTGTGCATCACCAGGCAGCGAGGAAATTGCAGCAGGCCGCTTCAGCCTCGGGAACTCGCATCTCAACCTCGCACTCTAAAAACAGGACTATTAAAAGCGGCGTGCTGAGTGGTGGTGACCCGGGCAAAGCTGCTGCTATCTCCGCACCTCCTTCAAATAACACACTGCCTTTTCCACACACACACGAGGCTGCGGCTCATAGTTTGCTTCGACACGATGGGTATGTTTTCACACAGGGGGACTTTAATAATGGTGCTTTGTCGGTCACAGACGAAACAGGTGCTCCGCTATAATCCCTCTGTTTGCATTCGGCAGAAAAACGTCTGAGCAGATCACAAAATGGAAATCTTTAAGGAACAAGCAAAACAGGTTGGCTGAATTAGATCTGTGGATTTTATGAGAATACTACTCTTTACGCCACAGTTTTAGTTTGGCCCTAAGTTTTCTTCTCCGTGTTATCTTTAGGCTGTGGGAAAAAGTTGTTGCCCTACACAGGAATCCTGTGCCTGGGAGGAGTCACTTCATGGAGAGAATGAGAGATACGGTATCCTTCCTTTTTCTAGTACAGCCCATCACAAAGGGCCCGAGACATGTTTTCCATGCTGCGTAATGTTGAGCACTCAGTTCCACACCTGCTGATCACCAATACCCAGCTATTAGAAATCAGTATGTTTCTGAACAAATTTGAATATAGCACATTCTCTCATCGGCCTGAAAATTAGTAAAGTATAAATGAATAAATAAATAATTACCTGCCTACTCATCTGACTTTAGACTGAGTTAACCCTGCCTACCTAATTTACAGATGGACACAAAAATAAATAAATGTAGAAGTACAGTAATAAATAAATGAACAGATTAATAAATGTAGAAATACAGAAATACAGAAATGAATACATAAATATAGTGTAGAATAATCAAATTAATATTGGAATGTAGAAGTAAATATATACATATAGAAAAACAGAAACAAATAAATAAATACAGTTATAAATAATTTAGAAATACAGACATTGCCTTATTCATAACAAAGTCTATTTATTTTTGTATTTATGTATTTAATTATTTATTTCTGCAGTTATTTATATATATATAATTTAGAATAGCCAGTGTCTCATCCATGACCATGTTCCTTTGATCCCTCTAGTTCCCCGAGGATTCGCCGTGTGGCAGCCCAGATCAGACCGGGGCTCCGGCCGACAAGCTGACTCATCGAGGGCTCGACCTCACACATCACTGCCGGACGAATGAGCTTCTGGCCAAACCAACCCCAGAAACCACCTTAGTAAACGGTAACTGGCCTGAACAGAATCACACAAGCATGGAGGAAAAATAAGGAGTCGAGGAATGATGAGAGATTGATTCGATTTGTGACACACGTGTGTGGGTGAGAAGATGATAATTTGGGAAGAAACTGCAAGGGGAGTTGGCAGGAAGTGAATTTATGAGAGCTATTTAAACTGATATATGAGTGTTGAGCTTTTCCATCTGCTGGTGCTCAGTGCCCTGGACTGACCATTTGAAATATTCCTGTAATTGTTGCAATAACAGTGACCACAAACACAGAGCAGTTCAACTAAAACACCCGTGCTTCTGCTGCAATATCATTTATTTTATTTATTATTATTGCTTTATGTACTTCTATGCCGGTTCTAGGAAAAACAAGTTCCAACAGATTATATGTCAACGTAACCTTTGCTAGGCGAAGACGTTCATGAGCCAAATCAAGAACATCATTAGAATGATTTATTCCAAATAACACACTAAAATAACAAAGAGGAAACTGCTGGAGAAATCACGACCCTGCGTTTGACTCAGCAGTGTTTTGAATGATTACTCACTCTCTGTACAGATGGTATAATTTCCACTACCTCCACTGATACTGTTGTCATGACACTGAATGTCCAGAGATTTTTCCATTTCGCACCACTCAAATGACTGTATCACCTTCAGGAAAGGAGTTTTGTTTACGTTCACCAGTTATTTATTGTGATGGATGTGGCGTGCTAATGAGCTAATGCAGCCTCTCCACATCCCGGCATATGGAAAATGAAAACAGAGCTGCAGTGAAACCTCAGCGCCAGATCAGTACTTTCCTTGGCCTCGACAGATTCCCCCTCCCCGCGACTATGGGCTTTTAAAGCTGTCTATCCTGACGTGGCTAGGCGAGGGCCTGGCTATTTAAAGCTGAGGCAAGCAGGAAAACGTTTTAGGGTACGGTTGCTCACGCGCACACTCTAAAAATAACTGTATTTTTCGTCAGAGTTGGAAACACGGGATCGATGGAGGCCGGAGGGAGGTTGTCTCCCCCTGACTATAACCTACACCACGGAGGCAGAGCTGCGAGAGGTGGAGAAGCTGAGGATGCGGGTGGCACTGCTGCAGCAGGAGATGAACCTTGAGCAGGTCAGAGTTGTGTTATCAAACCACCTTTATAAACTATAGGTACTCGCATACTTGATTGTGCTCATCTTGGAGTCAATGAAGTCTAAGAAATAATGCACTGAGAGACTTTTCTTCTCTGTTTCAGGCTCTGTCGGACACAATGTCCCCTCAGCTCTTATCTATAGCACCAGGGCCTGGATGTCCCAGCGCCAGTGTGCTGAGAGGCATGTACTCCCTGCTGGGTGAAGGAGGGGAGCGTTTCCCTGCCACAGTCCTGGACTGTGAGCCTGACTGACCACAGAACATACAGTAATACACAGAGTTACCAGTGCATGAGGTACCCTGTCCATTCCCAACTGTGTACATAAGAGATATAAAATATTATACACACCTCTGAGTATAATACAGCCCAGACACTGTCAAATAAACTTGAACATAGCACACATGTATATATCACATCTTATTTTTCATATCATATCATATTTATACTGCACTAAAATAAGATTCATTGCAGAACCAGTATTTTGGTTTGCTTTAGAATCAATAGTGGTTGATAATTCAAGAACATTTTTATACGGGAATTAAAAAATGTCTGTCATTATTGTCAAGAAATGTAATTTGCCGTGACTCTATTTATTCAGTGTCTCATTCTGTCTAATAACTTGAATGTCTGAAGACTCTAATAGTTTATTATCTTTCCTTCTCTGACTGTGAAGTAGTGTACGTACAATTTTGTCCCTGTCCTATTAAAATCATGTACATACTCAAATACATTCATGTTTGAGTTGAGCTAAAAAAAAAGCCCTGGTTTCCGTATTGTGACAAATTTGTTTTCAAATGGTTTGTTTAGCTAGAGACAAGATAATGTTTTCAGCCCGTAAACATTGAGTCCTTTCATGTATCTGAAATATTCAAAAGAAATCTCCTCTGGACACAAACAGCCATTGCCAGCAGGGGGCAGTCAACTGACAGAGGAGGTCACACAGGCAGGTGAGTGATATCAACCACTTGTGTTGTCATTACTATTAAATCATAATCAATTAATGAATCCTCAGTTGGATCCAATTTGTGACCTAGAATCACACGAGGAAACGGGACTAGTTTTCATTAGATACTGTCTGTTTGCCACAAGACGGACCTGCACCTCACCATATACATTTGATTTCCATGCTGGGCTCTTTCGATCTGGCATACGTGAATGATAAGATAGTACATATGGAGCCCGCACTATGGAGACCACACATCCCTGTGATGTGTGAAAACTGGTAGTCGTGTGATGTGAGGGTGTATGTGAGATGCTGCAGGGCTTGGAGAGCTTGAAAAGACTCGTGCCCACAGATGACGTGTGGATGGCACGGATTTGTGCCAGACTGGGCGACAGGTGGCGCTGGGTTCACACAGCAGGACGTGGGTGTTTGAGCCCGGCTGCACCAGCCCTCATGTGCACACAAACTCGGGGACACGCACACCAAAAGCTGTTGGACTCACAGAGACAATGTGCTTCGGGGCCTGGCTCTCTGCATGCTGCAAGCTGGAAATGACCTGTTTCCCTGAGGGGAGGAATAAAAAGCAGATTATAAAAAAAATGACTATTTCAGCCTGACATTGTCTGTGCCTCAAACAGCAGGAGGACAATAATTCAAACAACGGCTCTAGGCTTAAATGTGTCTTCGCAAGGCCTCCAGTATCTCAACACTGTTTCACCATTGGTCGATTGCAGCCAATTGCTCTCTACAGGACTGTATGTCCCTGCAGTCCTGGATCAGTGTGTGTGAGCAGAGTAAAGGAGGCAGGGATGCATCCTTGAGATCACGTCAACCCTACACACAGGTCCCAGAGGGAGTTGCGCCTACGCAACTCAGCCTTCCTGTGACCCGCATGCATCAGTATCTGCCTGGCTCTGGCTGTCACCAACAGAGCCTTTCCCCTCCCATCCCCGTGGCCTGGCCCTGCCCAGGTTACCCATGTCTCACGCCTCTGTCCCATTATTCCCACGCCTTGTTTTGTCATCATGGCAGTTCGTCAGAAATTCTACTTTCCGTGGGAGACTCTTCGATTTCGTTTCCCTGACAGTGCTGCTGTATGTCAAACACACTCTCAAAAAGAGAACATCAACAATGAAAACGCTCTGCTTTCTCATACACAGACCTTCCTGCTTTCATTTACCACAAGACTGGACTCCAAGTACAAATCCACAGAAACGGAACAGTGCCTCCAAGAATCCACTTCTCTCACGTCTAATGAGCTCTAACATCTCTTTTCTCTTGGTTCAAACCTTCACAAAAACATTCCTCACTTTCCCTCTTCTGCTCATCTAGAGCTGTGTTACTGACTGGGCTACAGCAGAGATCATAAAGTCACTGGTCATCAGTTAGACTGCGGTTTGGGTTTATTATTTGACCCCACAGCCACTCAGCCGCTCTAAGCCAGCTTCCTCTGTCAAGTTGTCTTTTCTGAGAAGACAAAGTCTTAACTAAAGAGCACTTGTCCTGTTCCAACGGAGGCATGTTAGGCATTTAAATGAGAACACTAGTTAGCTCTTGAAAATGGTAATGTGTGCCTTGTGGCCATTATAGAGGAACAATCCTTTCACTTTATCATCAGGGGAAAAACCTGTTACCAAAATGAAGTCATGTCAGTGTTTTATAAATAAAAATAATTTTAAAAAACCCCAAACTATTCAGCATCACATCATCACAATTTTCCATGTACGAATAAGTTTTGAGAAAAGGAAGTGTTGCCATAGTAAATCTGCTAATGCCTGCAGATAAAAACAGACATTCAGCTGTGTACACACCTTTATCTTTCCCCGGCGTGTCTTTTCAGATGTAGAGGAGTAAGATTAGTGAGTTCAGGGAGAGCAAGCTTTCATGATTGATTTTCTTCGATCCTATCGGGGGATTAACTTGGTCGCCTTCCATTCGGAAAGGACTGGCACCAGCAGCGTGTGTGTGGGTGTATGTGTGTGGGTGGGAAATGTGTGGGGGCCATTTGTGTATTTTTACACGAGTGTCTTTCTGTCACGTAGGGGGGGGAATGCTCATTAGTGTATTTACAGTTTTATTACAGAGACAGCATATGTGCATTATTCTCCTATACAAACCAGTGTCTTCAGCGCGTGTACGTAAAAAGTGTGTGGGTGGTTCGAGGATTTCTGTTTCTGTTGACTTGATGTGGTGCAACAGCTCCTGTGTAATTGCCATATGGATGTGACACATATGTGAAGTTGCAGTGCAGGGTGAGACGCCTCCTCCTCTCATTAAATGTTCAGGAAAAACTGCGTTCCAGTCTGAAATATTGAGGGATCCCCCTTTATCCCCTCATTTCCAAGCAGCAGCGGGTTTCTGTGTCCCCCAGGGGAGGCTTTTATACGGGAGGAAAACAAAAAAATAGCAATTGAGAGGCAGTGATGGGGAGATGAAGACAAGAGGGAGCATTTTACTCCCCTCCCCCTTCCTGTGCTTCATCAACCCCTTTGATCAACCTCTATTCTCTGTGCTTCAGTGTCGGACGTCACCCAGTAGAAGACCAATCGGAAGCGCTTGGACTTCCCCATTTTTCTTCCCAAGCTCCACCCCCTCTGTTCCTTTATATATCCCCCATCACTACATTCAGCAGAGTGTACAATGTGCTGCCAGAGAGCCAGCAGGCAGCGTACAGAGAAACAGCCAGAGAGGGAGGGAGAGAAGGGGAAAGTGTGAGTGGATTTCCGCGCTGACTTCATCTGACACACTCCAGCCATTCCCGCTTCAGTCATTTCTCCGGTTTCACGTAGACCTCCTTCTCCTCCCCTCTGTCTCTCTCTCTCTTTCTCTGCCTTTCTCTGTCTCTGTCTGTTTCTCCAGGCCAGACTGCAAACGTGATCCAAGAGGCCAACGCTGCAGCCGGGTCTCCGGATCCACCAGCCCACACCATCGAGATGGGCTGTACAACGGGCCACCTGGCATGCCAACCTCAGCCCCAGACCGGCTCCGGGCAGGACAGTCAGGCCCTGGAGGGCGGGGGTGCCAAAGTCCCGGACGTGCTGTCCTCTCTGGAGCGTCTGTCCCAGGCCACTGGAGGCATGGAAAAGTCCTGGTACCGCTGCATCTTTCCCTTTGGAATCATCTCTCTGGTGATCGGTGTGGCAGGAACGGGGGTGACTTACACCTACAATGACCTGCCTCAGACTAAAGTGGTGTCTGTGGTGCTACTTGTCATGGGTCTTCTGTTGTTGCTGATGGCCACTGCCTGTTGGACTGCCCACAAGAAAAAGAGGAGGAAAAAGAAAGAAGGAGGGTCATTCACCTCTGAGCAGTGTCCCCTGTGAAGCACATGGGGAAAACAGTTATAGGAGCTCGAAAGCAGAGACATACCCAAGGCTGGGAGCTCATGGGTTGGCTTGAGAAGCAGCCACTTCACCTCCACCCTGTCACAAATCCCCTCTATTCCTTTTTACAGAGTTTGGCTCAGCTCATACCGGAGAGAAGTTGGACTGAGAAATCATTCAAAGTGGAAGGACAGATAGACAGGGCGCTGAGGATCTGTTTAGTCTGTAAGGTTTGGACCATTCTGGCTCGGCAATGAGGGATCACCAATGCCTCACACGCTCTTTTATCATCAGACAGCAGGTGTCCAGTGTCAAAACAACCTCAGAGGAGACACACACAAATATGCAGTGCACACTGCGTGCATATTTACACGCACAGATACATGGCCCTTGCAATCCTTACTCACATATGCGGTAGCAGTCACAGTGGCAGCTCGCGCCGACACCCAACACGCTATGCAGAGCTGCTGCTGGAGTCAGTGCTGGCGTCACTAGGCACGTCAGTCGCAACATTCCTCCGGCGAGGACAGGTGACTCTCCAAGAGGCCAGAAGTGGGCCAAAGACGGCAACTTGATACCCAGCCGAAAGAGCAGTGCACCCGCGTCAGGGACCAGCGTCATTCACTCGTCCTGTGACACCGCAGCAATGTGTTGGGGGCTTTTTTTACGCAATGGGAGAGTGGAACTTGAGTCCAGCAGGATCTTACTGGCATCTGCGTGGACGATGAGCTGGAGAGGCCGGAGGACCTACTGGGGAAGTGGAAGTTTTTTTTTTCTGTGCTCAATAAAGATTCTGTTGAAACTGTTGGACCTCGAACCTCGAACCTCACTGCGAAGGAAACAAAAAAAATTTGCACAATAATGGCCACGTCCATGCCAAACAAGAGAAACTTTTATTAAAGCAACATACTCTGAAAGGCCTTTTGTAGCTTCAGCTCCACATGTGCGTGGCACTGAGTGACTGTTTGCCCTCCTGCCAGGCTCGTGTCTACGTGGGGCACCCCAACTCCACATAGGGCAGACAAGGATTATTGAAGGACACTGCCTGAGGGGACATGCCACTGTAGGGACACTTTGACTGATCCTGCTCCCATATGGCCCCTCCCGCTTAGTGCCTTGAGCAAGCACTCATGGAAAAAGGCTCTGTCGCATTTCCCTTTTTCCATCTGAACTCCTGAGAATTTCCCCCCTGTCTCTCTGTACCCCAACAGCACTCTCTCCATCCATCTCATTTACTCCATCCCCAATTTCTTTTTTAATCCATCTCCTATCTCCATCACGATATAGCCCAGGAGAAAATGTCTATAGCCTTTTGACACAGAAATGATGACACACACACACTTCTCAGCCCCACTGTCATTTGTTTTTTTTCTCTCTCTGCGCCAAAGAAAATTGATCATAATTCATTGAGTCAGCTGCAAATCCCATTGTTAGTCTAAAAATATGGTACAAGCCTTTTCTCCTTGAATACTGATTCCCGTTTGTGCTCTCAGTGACTCTGGGGGTTTCCCTTTCCTACGCTTTTTCCTTCAGAGAGAGGCGGTGAATGTAGCTGCGCTCGGCTCCCCATCTGTGAATAGGTGCTCTCTGTTGACGTGCGTTCTCACAGGATGAGACACACAATGGCATTATATCCCTGTCGTAAACATACTGGTTTCTGTCAGTGAATGTAATGTGTGATTTAAACGCAAATCATGGAAGGAGACGGTGCGATGTACAGAATGTATTGAGTCTGAGAGGAGTCAGTGCCGGTAGTCTCCAGGTGAAGGACTGTACTCGCACTCTTGAGAATAATGATCGATCACTGTTTCATTGATTCTGACCACCAGACTGGTGGCGCTTGTTGTCGTGTAAAATGTGTCTATGCATTCAGTGTTAGCAAGTAACACACAATGCCAAAGACTGTCATGAAGGCCAGCTTGGCAATTATAAGGCTGCAATTGCCTGCCTGCTTCAATAGGCATGCAGTGGAGCAGTCCACTCTCACACCTTTTTTTAGAGTGCACTTATGACCTGCTGTATACTTATCATCAGCCATTCTCTGTATAGTCAATGGGGAGAAGGAAGAAATAACGAGGTTGTTGTGTAGAGGCAGACCCGGGAGCTTGTTCTTTTTACTGTTATCTGGGAGTAGGGAGTCGTCCCTGTCGGTAAATTGGGGTCAACCATCCTGAACAGAGCAGTTTCATGTGAAAATGCTGGATGTTCACAAATTAGGCCTTAGTGAGCCTTTTTTTATATGATCAAAAAAGACATAACATAGATTGGCCTGTATTTGCAAGCACTTTTCTTTAAGGTAGATGACAAAGGAAATGCTTATAAAGAGTATAAATCAGTTTGTTTTTTTAAGCTCGGCGTGGTGAGATCCTCTGAACAGTGAGACAGACAGAAGCCCCATACATTACATTAGATTATCACAATGACTGCGTCGCAGGCTGTGTCACTTCTCTATCTCCCAGCCTCCCTGTCTGTTTCCGCTCCCTCCAGAGCAAGGGATCACCACGCTCCACAATGTTAAAGTTCAATTATTAACAAGATCAATAATGTGCAGTGTTTAAGAAGGTAGACAGACGAGCTGTGGATGTGACTGCTCCTCTGTCTTTAGGTAATATTGCCTCTGTTAGAGCTGATTAGCCCTGTGCTCGGTGGTTTTTTTTTTCTTTTCTCAGAGATGTTTTGTAGCCCAGTGATCCAACGGCCGAGAGAACAAACGAGAGTGAGAAACGGAGCCGGCAAAAAAACGAGACAAGGAAGACACACACACACTTTTGCTTTGGCTCGATTATCAATGCAATTGTCACATGTATAAGTACACATGTAGTACATTGTGGTGGCATTATTGTACCTGCTATTTTTTTGTGCCAATGTTTCATCACAAAAAATTGATGGCACGTGACCAGATCTTTTTTTCTGTTTGTTTTCGAGATGTGAAGTGATTTCCCTTCTGCCTTCTGAAAAATATAAAAGGGAAAATCTACCTCTGTGCTGCGGGGGAAACACAGTATGTCCCTCACCCAGTAGACAGCCATGTTGTCTTGCCTATGCTGTTCGTCACTCTAGTGGGTGACACATGAAACACGTCCGTTTGTGCGCCCTCTAATATTTGGTGCTGTACATATGACTATTTTATATTTGTACTGTAATATTTCTACTTACATGTAAATTTTAACTGTTGTATTAAATAAATGTTATGTGAACACCTCAGTCTGTGATGCTCTAGTTTGTATCTACTTTACTTTGGGAGTGATGCTTTATCTTGACAGACCTGGAAAGACCCCCATCCGGCTAAATATACAGGAGACAGATGTATGGCATGCAGATTTTTTATTATAATTGTCACTGTACTACCATTAAAATTGAACATTAACTTGGTGGACTAGACCACCTGAGCTTCCCCTGTGCTTGAAATTTCGATGCTGTATATAGACACATTGCCATGTGTTGCCCTGCCAGCTTGGATGACTTGGTCAGAGACGTGTGGGATGCTTTGGTTGTTATGATAAACAGACTGGTCGCTACCAAGCAGAATGTATGTCACCCCCTACTGGCAAAAATGATAAAGATATTCTGCATCAGAGGTTTGTGCAACTGGAAAAACAACCCAGTTCCCCAGTTTATTTTATGTCTAGAAACTATTTTCATCAGTGACTGTGCTGGGAAACCACTATGGGTGTGGGGGGAAGAGTGCTCGGGTCTGGATGAAGGGTGGGGAGGCCAGCGGGGTAAAGTGCAGATGGTGTGGAAGTGGGCAGTTGGATTGCTGGGGTCAGCAGAGATTTACAGGAAACCAGATGGGAGCAACTCATCCGCCTCTCAATCTCCAGGACTTGGCTTCAGTCACAAGCATTCAGCGCTGTTTTGCCTTTTTTATTTTGTATTACTACTCTACAAAACTGGCATCAGTTTAAAAAGCAGACAAACATGACTTCATTTGGTCTGGATTCAATCCATCTGCAGTGTGGTTGAAATAAAGGATTACTGTATTTATTTTTTCCCTCAAACTCCTGATCAATAGCATCTGTGCAGAAGACGGCTCAGCCTACGTGTTTGTTTAGCCACTGACTGCTGTTGGCTCCGAATGAAACCTTTACTTTAAGATGGAGTCACCGTTATGCTCAAACAACTGTTACACACGTCTGGATAGACAGTCAAATGAAATTACAAACGAAAGGAAATTAAGAACAGTCACAACGTTGGTATCTTAATAAAAACTACTGAGATGAGAAGCTGTGGTATTAAATCACGAATAACACACTGAACACTGATTATTTCTGGATGACATAATAAAGCAAACATTTTCTTTAATCCCCCATGATTCATCCCAATCACTTCCCGTCTTCTCTTAATTTTTCCTCTGCTGTCACTCTGTTTCTTTCAATCTCACATATCAACGTTTCAGTCATCACATAATCTGATGTGCACATGTCTTGCCACTAAAAAAGCAAAAAACTATTTTTATTGACTTAAATGAAGTGTCTGGGCTGAGCTCATTGGTCTTTTACCACAAAGCCTTGTCCTTCTTTGGCTCTCAGTGTAAACCCTTAAATACTTATAAGGTCTAACACCTCACTGTTTATCCACTAACAACCTCTGCTGCTGCTGCCTGCCATGGTTGTATCAACAGAGTGACTCCCGCCTGCGTAGTATTGTGACGTATGTTGCTCTAGAGTAACGTCAAGGTCACATGCCTCCGACCTGTATCAGTTTTTGCAGGCTGAATGGAGCCTTAGTTTGCAGGATTACACAATAACCACTGGACGGATTTCCATGGAACTTGGTGGAAGGATGTGGGATGGGTCAAGGAAGAACCATTAAACTTTGGGGCAGATCTTGATCTGGGGATGGATCCAGGAATTATTCTTCACAGCCTTTAACATTGTGAGAAAGGATCTGTTTTCACTGTTTTCTCAGAGAATAATTCATGATATTTATGAGTGTGTTTGCAATTTGGTGCAGATCCAAATAAAAATGTGGATCTAGTGAATTTAAATGTGGTTTCATAAGGTGACTGTTAGACCTTGACAGAGGTATGAACTCCGCTGAGTGAAATTCTGGTTTAAGAGTGTAGGCCGTGCATCATAACATCACAACAAGCGGCAAAATAATACAATGTCATTTAAATTCAAAGACAGCAAAATGATAAAATACAAAAAAAAACAATCAACTAAAAAAGCCAATATTTGGGTAAACTTTTCTATAACTATTTTCATGTGATATTACTCTTTCTTTCTGGTCTTATTTGACTATCTGTTATATTTACTGTCATGATTTCCTTTTAAATTTCTTCTTTCTCCCTCTGAAATGTAATCGTTTTTAGAGTTATTTCTTGGACATTTGGACCAGAGGTAATTGATTCATGACTAGATTCGAACCCTTGTGGTCAAATCAGAACTATTTATAGTATGTTCTAATGTCTGTCTCATTAATTAATACCTTCCCCTATCAGAGGCAGTTCTTATGAAGTAAACTGCTCAGGAGGGAAGTCATCACTCTCTCATCTACTTCTCAAAACAAACTCAATGACTTCCTGTGGGAGGTTTTATAACGGCGCGGCTCATCGGTGAAATACTGGCTGCCTGGCAGACACAAATGATCGACTTGGACTTCACAGTCTTTGTGCAGTACAGCTTCAATGCTATAATTACTTTCAATTTAGGTTAAACGCGCCAACCACTCTCTTTTCCCTTATAGCCTCTTTGTGTTTTACTGAGAAAATGGTTGAGGGTGGTTGGGAGGTTTCTATGGAAACAGTGACTGCATTGAGGTGAGGATGTCACAGTCCCCTGCCCCATTTGAGGTCACCAGATAATTTGATAATTTGATCATACACTTCTAGTATGACATACAGCAAGAAACACACACCTTACTTGGTGCAGAGAAAAACAACACATTATTGGTGTTCTTTATTCACCATCATATGTCTAAGTTGTAGAAGAAGAAAAGGCCAGAATCTCTGAATTGACTTGCCCTGTAATAATTCGTATTGGGTGTAAAAAAACTGTATAAGATATAGATAAAAAAGACAACTATTGAAAGGTAGATGTAATGTTTACACAGCTCGTGTAGGTGATGATGTGATTGGGAGAGCAGGTGATCAATAGAAGGTCTGAAAAGGACAAATGATTACTTAGTATGGTGGTTTACTCAGCTCCTTTATGACCCTCTCCTAAAGACCAGCAATTAAGAGGACAGTATTCAGCAGAGTGAGTGGTGGTCTATCTTCTCACACTGGGGATCCAATGCCATTGTCTTAGTCATAATGTAATTTACTCAAGTGCGGCTGCGTCATCTTGTCTGCAACTATTGATGTGCATTCAGCAGAATTTTCTTTCTTTTCTAATTCTTTTCGAACTCGTGCTGAATTGATACTGATATGTTGCAATGTCTCTATCAAAAAGACAACTATGTTATACAAATAAAAAGGTGACGTGATTTTTGAAATGGAACCATCATGTTTTCCTTTTCGATTTTGTAGACATAACACGCTAGCGGGGGTGCTGAGTGGGGATGACCTCTGGGTTTCACTGACAAGATCTTATGCAATTCATTGTCATACATAATTACACATAATGAACTAAGACTAAAGCTAATTGAGCATTATTATTATTTACAATTGAGCTACAAGGGATGAGACATAACTTAATTACACCAATTATTTAAAACAAAAAAACATGTAATAATAGAATCCGACTCAGAATCTGGGTTTATTGCCAAGTAGGTATACACATACAATCAATTTATTTTGTGTGTTAGTGCAAGCATTAAATATATATATATATATATATATATATATATATGAACAGTATAAAAATATTACAAACACAAGAAACTAGAAAATAATAAAATGTATTTTTTTCATAATTAAATTATATGAAAATGCTTTTCTTTGATCACACATTTAAAAGCTCACCCAAATATATTTTAAGACTTTTTAAAAATGTATATACATAATCAGAAGTATGTATGCGCATATGGATTTATTTGAAATAACCAGAAATTGATAGAGTTTAGTGGCATTTATAATGATGATCGGCTATGGCCCTGGTTATTTACAACCATTATGCTTGAGTCGAATGATATACGGCTTAGGAGGAAACAATCAATTGCATTATCAACCATCATCAGCATTCTCTTGTTCACCTTTACCAAGTGATAGTGGTGGTGGATCACGCTGATGGATTGTGGGTCATGGTGGATCCTGATCATGGTGGCAGCTGATCGTGGACTATGATTACAACAAGACTGCTTGACAGACTCAGAATAACTCCTCAATACATTTGTCGTTGCGGCTCCCTTCATCTCTATCAGACATTTTCTTATGTAAAAATACTTGTATGACACACTTTTCACATTATGTTACAAACTGTTTCTTCTCATCAACATTGTAAACACTGTTATTTTGTCACTCTGAGGTTTCTATGTTTTTATTCCTGTTAATAGTTTGGTAGTGATTCCTTAGTCTTGTTGAGGGTGAAGAACAGATGATGTCGCACCTTGTTAATCCCTATGAGACGAATTGTGATCTGTGAATTTGGGCTAAATAAATACAATGTGATTGATTGATTTGGATTTCAAAGTGCTTTCTCTTGCTCATTGTTGTAGTTGTGCTGGTGTCGATCTGATTGTGCGCGTGTCCCTTTAAACGTGGTACCTTTAAACACGCACTTCCTGCTCGACTACACCTCCCACAATCCGCAGTAAAATGGGTGGTTCCTTCGCACGCGCTTCATAACCGGGTCAACCAATCGCACGCACTCCCCTGGCGAGCGCGTACTTCGAAATGCCGTCGCGTTGTCCAATGATCCGTCGACGTCTCACAGTTTATAAAATCTGACCAATCGCTGCCACGGCTGCCGGCGCCGGCCAATCGCGGGGCCATGGGACAGCCGGTGGGCGTCAGCTCCCTCGGCCAATCAGATTGAATCTGGAGTTTAAACCTTGAGCGCGGGCGGTGCTAGAGCAGCAGCGGGGGCGTGTCCAACAAGTGAGTAAGCGTGCGAGCATTTGAATTCAAGGTAAAAAGAAACTTTACGGTCGGACATTAGTCAACTTCTGCTTCACAGCGGAGACACGGAGCCACACTGTAGCGCGGCCTCGTCACAACACAAGCTGGAGTCACGAGCACGTCTGTTAAAGTGTGATATCGACGTTAGCCTCGACGTTTAAATAGCTGCTCGTTTGTTCCTGCTAACGTTACAGGCGTCGCTGCTCGAGGAGACTCCACTGCACTTGAAATGAAAGCGGGCGGTAAGTGACTTAAATCCACTCAACTTACCTTCCCCGCTATCAAAAAATACGCCACTGGCTTCATGTGTGATGTGTGTTGTGTGTTTGTGCGCGAGTGCTAAAATAGTCTGAGCACAACAAGAGTTAGCTCTGGTAACTAGCTGCTAGCCAGCACCAGGGCTAACCGATGTAGCCACAGATTTCCCCCTGAAGTTACCCCAGTTTAAAACGGGCTCATGTGGATCGTGTTCGCTTTAAACGCGTCCATCGAGGTCACGTTAAGCGTTTGTGTGAATGAGAAACGAGAACAGGAGGCCGATCTTGGTAGAAGTCGGGGGGGAAACTTAACTTGAGGGTTCGAACCACAGGAGGGAAATTTGGGCGCTCACTCGATGCGACTTCGCCCTGTCAGATCCTCAGCTCACCGACATTAAGAAGCTATTATCACCCACAACAATATCTAAGAAGATGTTCCGACCTTATTTTGTACTCGTCTGCGGTTTTCACCTTTCACCCAGTTTATACATTTTCCCATTCGAGCAGAGGGTTGGTCCAGAGCAGCCTGGAGATATTTGAATGTGGAGCCATAACCTCCACCTCGCTGTGCCTTGTTATCTGCTTACTCCCCACTGGCCTGCTTTTAGATGAACTGCAAATATTAGTTAGGGTTAACATTAACGTGATAATTAGTTTGCCAGCCCTGCACGTAGATGTGAAATGCTTTTTGGGTGATTTTGTTTGTGTGTGTGTGTGTGTGTACACTTCAACTGTCCTTAGCAGACTGCCTGTTTATAATATATGAATTGTCTAACACCTAATATTCCTCCTCCTTTGCTCCAGTCCACTGCCGTTGCTCAAAATGCTACTCGGTACCAGCACGGAAGCGGGTGAGTAAGCGAACTCCAGCCCTGACTTTGCTGTCTCTGCCTGAGGAGGTCCTCCTCTGTGTGCTCCAGTGCCTCTCTGCTGAGGACCTGCTGTCTGTCAGGGCGGTGAGTACACAAACTGCACACACTTTAACACTCCTACACAACCTCTAGCACGTGTTTGTGTCTTGCCATCACAGATTTTTTTTCATGGCTCCACATCTTGTGACCACTTGACCCTAATGGATCAGTTGGTCTTCTTTGTTCAAGGACTAATGGTCTTCTTTTGCCACAGGTTCACTCCCAGTTGCGGGACATTGTTGACAACCACTCCAGTGTCTGGGCCAGGGTCAGTTTCAGGGACACGTGGCCATCCCCCAATACCTTATGGCTATTCGAAAGGTACAGTCAGTTCTGTTCAAGAATAATAAAACTCACTAATGTATTTCTTCTGAATTGCTTTTTTAATATAAATTGTCTCCTCCTTCAGAGCTGCTGAGAAGGGGAATTTTGAAGCTGCTGTGAAACTAGGCATTGCGTATTTGTACAATGAAGGACGTAAGTGTAACACTGCACAAGGTCCAAGTTCAACCATTTCCTTCTTTTGCTGTGTTTCTGTAATACCTTGCATGAGAGCCTGGTTTAAATAAAGGTCAAATGAAATGAGATCTGAAACCCTCTCGATGCAAACTCAAAGTGATCACAGCACCTCACTCGTGCCATCTTTCTCTCCACCAGCGTTGCTGAGTGATGAGGGCCGAGCAGATGTGTGTGGTCGTAAGGCCTCCCACTTCTTCAGCCTGGCAGAGAGCCTGTGCCCTCCCACAGCAGATCCCTTCATCTGGGTGTTCATCCGTCCTCCGTGGTCGCCCACCGGCAGCTGCTGCAAGGCCGTGGTGTTTGACCGTCTCAAGGCTGAGTGTGAAACCAACGTAGTAAGTTAAAAGGGCAGACGAACATACATTTTTTTTAAAACGCTACCAAACAGCAATAATGTTGGACATGTATCAATAATTGGCAAGCAGGAATGATGGGCCTACTATTGATCGGTTCTGAAGCCAGTATGCAGAAATTACACTGTAACCCTGAGGAACATTTCACTGATACTTTCTTTCTTCTGACCATTGAGGTAAAATTCTCTTCCTGCTCCTTTTCTCAGAGGTCCGCCCACAAACCCTGTTGTTTTCAGATTCGTTTAGTTTTTTTTGTCACAGAACCAAACTGTGCTCTAAACAATGGTGATCGTGTCTCTCATTGCTTTTACTGGCATAAAAAGCTGCCATGATCTAACTTACCCTAACTGCTAGAGTCCACATGAAGAAGATATTAAAGCATTTCAAGTGGTTGATGTATTTTCTCTTGTCTCCACAGGAGAAGAAGGGCCCATTGTTGCACTGTTTGGCGAGAGTTTTGCAGCTGTTTGAAGTGAGTATGAAAGTGAGACTGAATCTGATTGTCTGGGTGTGGTCAGCCCAGTTTCTATCGTCCTCCTCTAGAGCTTTGTGCTGCTGTCACAGGACTGTCTGACTAGTTAATAGCAGTAGAAAAGTTAAGTGTTTTTTCTCCAGTCATCATATTACACAACTGTTGCCCTAGATTCCCTGTTGATTTCCTCATACACTCCGGTGGGCTTTGTCTTTTAAGTGCAACCAATTAATTCATGCAGCTTAAATGGAACCCTAATTTGTTTTCCAGGATCTTAACACATTCATTTGTACTTGAGAGAATGGGAGACTAACTGCCTTGTTAAATGTGCCGGATCAAAACATTTAGTCTGATATGCAAGATCTTTCATCTGGTATTACACCTGTAAAGCACTTTGGTCAACCAAGTTGTTTTAAATGTGCTATATTAATAAAATCGACATTGACATTGGTATCCTTTTTAACTTTTTTCAGGAGGGTGAAAAACACTCAGAGGCCATATCTATGCTGGAGGAGTCTTCGCAGGCTGGCTGTCTTCAGAGCTCCTACCTGTTGTGGGAGCACAACCGTAAAGCAGCTGTAAGACTTAATCTCCTCTTTAGTATTCTCCTCAGGCACACTCTTCGAAACATTGACCTTATTGATTGAACTTTTTTTCCATTACAAACTCAAACGTAGGCTCATTAGTCTAAAGTATTTGAAACGTGTATAAAAATGAAATGCTTAAGGTTTCACTGAACCAATAAAAAGCAGAATATTAAATGGGTTTTTCATATTTGAATTTCAGATGGCAGATCCAGGCCGGTACCTCCAGTGTGTCCGAACCCTCAGGGACTATGCTGGCAAAGGATGCTGGGAGGCACAGGTGTGTTAATGTACATATTGTGTGTACTCTCTACTTGCTCTTTGTTTTTGTAGTGTGTGTGTGTGTGTGTGTGAAGCACTTCATGACTTTTGTTCTTGAAAGGAGCTATATAAATAGTTATTATTATATATTCAGTCACTGAATGGCCTTCCCTGTCATTCTCAAGCATTATTCTTCCTTGGTTCACTGTAATAAGACAAAAGACATTGGGGTGTTTGTCCTTTGACAGCTTTTCAGCTGTCCTTTGACAGCTTTTCAGCTTTTTCCCCCTCATAATCTATTTAATTTTCCATTCTGACATTTATCCAGAGTTGGAAGTTGTTCTTAGTGAAGCAGTATAATGCAGAGTCAAGAGGTCTTGACAGTTGTTGACATATTTTGTCCCTCCTTAGCATTGAAAAGCTGTTGCTGCACAGAATCAGAAAAACTGTGACTCATCATAGTCACAGCTCTGTAATTAAAGTAGCAAACACTTGCTCAGTCAATCAACCTTATTGTTAAATTGTTAAATGGATTCAACCAGATATCAAGCCACTTTAAACCCTTCTGAACTATTTATTAAACACCATGTCTTTTTCTTTCCCCAGTTTTCCTTGGCCAAAGTGTGCAGCACTGGGAACCCACTGGGTTTGGAGGCAAAGGCCTGCTCTGACTTGGTGGCCCAGCTCTTTAGTTCGTCTAACCTGGCATCACAGCGCTGCTCTCAGGCCATCCTCAGACGAGGCATAAAGGACACCATGAGGTAGACAGGAACAGAAACGCTGCCACTATCACAGTCTGTTGGGGATTAATATCGGCAAACAATTAAATTTCCCTATTAGTCATTGTGATGACTCACCCTGTTTGGATCATCTTGCATTTCTTTAATGATGTTACCAAGAAGTAGATGAAACAGAACACTAGCACAAGGTTTCTCAATAAGTAAAACAAAACCTTTTCCCTGTAAGCCTGAAAAACGTATCACCGATGATTTGGCCATCATAACTGATTTATAATATCAAATACTGTCTGCTCCTTATGGGTGGTTGCAGTTAGATTTGACCTCAGATAATCTTAAACACAAGGACCAAAGACTTAAGTAATTTCCGTGTCATTTTTAAATTCTTTTTATTTTTCTGAATTCTTTTGGGTGTGGTCTTCAATGATCTGCACATGATCTTCAATTTCTACATATGTATGTTTCTTTCTGCCTTCGTAGGTACATCCTGGTGGACTGGCTCGTGGAGGTGACCACCATGAAGGACTTCTCCAGCCTCACACTTCATGTCACTGTGGGATGTGTGGACCGCTACTTGGCTCTCCGCTCTGTCCCAAAGGCTCGCCTTCAGTTATTAGGCATCGCCTGCATGGTAGTCTGTACACGGTGAGAACATCCCCTCTCATGTCCATCTTGTAATTATTGTTGTGGTGATAACTATCCAGATGTGTATTTAGATTTTTATAAAAAGCAATTTCTTTGGAGATTAAAATAGTTTTTTGTGCTTTTATGACACCCTTTTTTTGTTGTTCTTACAGCTACATGAGTAAAGAAATCCTGACCATACGTGAGGCTGTTTGGCTCACTGACAACACCTACAAATATGAGGACCTGGTTCGAATGATGGGAGAGGTCATCTCTGTGCTGGGGGGAAAGATCAGAGTCAGTACAACAAATTGAACTCTTAAACAATATATATATGTGTGTGTGTGTGTATTCTTTAGAGGTCTATTTTCCTGCCAAAGCATCTTTTTGAGGAGTCTTTAATTGTACAAAAATTAAATGGCCATTTCATTTATTTCCTTATAGAGCCCCACACTGCTGGACTATGGGGAGGTGCTCCTGTCCCTGCTCCCTCTGGAGAGGAGGACCACTCACCTCTTCGGCTACATCTGTGAGCTGTCTCTGCTCTACTCTGCTCTCGCCACACCGCAACCTGCCAAACTGGCCTGTGCTGCACTCCTTCTCACACGGGCACTACATCACTATGGTAATAACACACACGTACAACCTGCCAGATTGAAAAGATGCATAGAGTCACACTTTAAACACTGTCACATAGTACAAAAACAAAGCAAATTTACAACTTTAGTTAAGTGTAAAGTTTATTTTCACTTTAACGTATGTCTGTGGTCTCCCTCCTTGCAGCTCCAGTCTGGCCGGGCCAGTTGGCTGACTACACAGGCTTCTCCAAGCAAGACCTTGTCTCTCTTTCTGTGCTGCTCTATGTCAAGTGGTGAGTTCTCACAGCGTGTGGATTGGTAGTCAGGCAATTTGTCTTCTCATCCTCCTCCTTTATCCTCCACACTCACCCAGTCTGCCAGGTCAAGATATTCACACAGACATGTCTGCCTGCACAGACCGAGCACTTAAACAGTTTCTTTAACATGAATCCAAGGTACCAGCCATGATTAGATCAGGTATAAGAATTACATTGGTGTTGCCATGAACGTAGAAATTATACCTGTTCTTGCGAAACACAATTTTAGCCTGAAATTAACTAGAGTTTCACAGCGACCACAGAAATCCGTTTTCGAAATTAATCCCTTGAATAGGTGCAGTTTGTTTGGCATCTGCTGTGTTGCTACACGTTTAATTGGGTCTGATAATGATTCTCTTTTTGGACGTCATAGGAAGCAAACTTGCTGCTAAACCATAGCATTATCTAGCTTTCTAAAAGATGAAAAGTGTTAAATACACGGACTATGCACATTTTCCCAGAATAGCATTAGACCAAACAACAACCTCTGCACATACACAGGAGCTTTTAACTTGTACTGTGTGTGATCGTAAATAACAGGTCCATTAGCTGCTACTTGTGTACTGAAGTGGAGGTTAAACCCCTGCAGATGATCATTTGGCTCATTGTTGCTAAGGAACATTGTTGTACCCTCTTTGTATTTTACATTGATTCTGTATGTAGGTTCTTGTCCTAACAACAATGGAAGGATGATGATCAAATTAAGTATTCAACAAAACCCCTTTTAAAGAATACACAGATCAACTCATTACCCATAATACCTGGCTACACATTTCTAAAACCGTTTCAAGGAAAATGATTTTTACCCTCTCAGACTGGTTAGTTAGAATATATACATTTTTAAACATGTTTTATAATTTTTTTGCATAATCAAATACAGGCTGACAAAGGGAGGATAAAGAAGATTAAAATTATTGGGAATGTTGTACAGCAATGCAAATTCCACATCTGGTATTTGAAAGCAGTCTTGTTTGGCATGTTAAAAAAATCTGATTCTGTAATCACATAACTGAAGCCTTTCACAGCAGGTTGCAATTTTTCAAAAGTGATGTCATAAGCCTGGTGTTTGTTATTACTGAAACTTGGTCCAGTAATGACTTCAGCTCCATTTAATAATCTATGGTTTCCAACGTGGAAACAACACAAGAACAGAAACAAATGCTCGGACTTCTTTCAAGAAATATTAATTATTAGTCTCATTGATTCAACTTACTGTGTAGCACTTTCTTAAACTCCATTTTATAATGGGAAATGGATGTGTTTTTTATTTAAGATACTGAAATCATGGCACTCCATTTTTGGATCTCTACCTTGACTCGCATGGCTATGACGTCACTGTGCTTTCCTCCAAGAGGAGATAACATAAATGATTGGTGACGTGGCCGTTTCCTGCATGCTTATATAGCCATTGATTAGATCTAGGATTACCTATAATGTCTGGTGGAGAAGAAAATGCACAGCCAGTGGTGTTTTAAAGCATGTATGAAGCCTCAAGAGCTGCAGAATCATAAAGGACAGCAGGAGGCATCTGTAGTGTGTGTGTGTGTATAACCGTCAGTGAATCTCCAACTGAGTCACAGAAACGTGCCTCAGGGTGAGTCACTTTGATAGGTGAGCGTTGTATCGACAAACTAATCCTCAAATGGACAAGTAACAAGATTTGCTTCTAAGAGTTGATTATAGATAGGCAGGAAGCAAAGTGGATCAAACTCAGTCATTTTCTCTATTTTTTTTTTCTGCCACTCCTTTCCCTCCTCAGTTTCAGTCCAGATGTTCCCAAAGACTACAGACACGTGTCTCTGACTGGAGTCAAGCAACGGTTTGAAGACGAACTCTACCAGCACATCAGCAAAGAAAAGGTACTTATACTTTTCTCTCTAACAGGCATAGGAAAGCTCCTCCTATATTAGATTTTCTAAAAACAAAATGGCACTGCGAGTCTCCAATGCTCATGTGAATGTAACTGGTCATTGATTTTATTTCATGGCCTTCACAAGGTGATGGATTATAAAGAACTGTGTCAGATCCTGGAGATTCCTGAGGTGGAGCCTCAGATGGAGCCTCCCAGCCCGACTGGTCAACCAGCAGACCTCCACACCTTCCTTGCTTCTCCATCCAGCACCAGCAAGAGGTAAGCCAGTCCCGGACACACAGGTTCCCCATTACAACCCATTAGAGCTGAGTGGTGTATAAAGACATTTAAATATGATCTTAATGGTGCTGCAAAGGAATACGCAATGTAGGAAAGCTATGACACTACACTTACTGCATAATGCAGCGCACCTGATGGCCCCTTGGACATTTTATGTTTGTCATTAAATATTTTATGATTATGTTTGATTATATGGTCCCGTTGTGAGCATGCAGTCTTACTGGGCTTTCACTGTTTTGTAAAGGCACTGGGCCACTGAATAGCATCACTTTCTCAAACCTGCTATTGTATAAGTATTAATATTTGTATTAATTTAACTCCATTTAACCATTTGCATATAGTTTGCAATAAGGGCATGGACTGTGTGGAGAGATACACAATAATATATATATTTTTTTTTTTTTTTGCAATTACTGTTCATATTTGGATCCACAGTAAATTAGATGTGGGACAAGGAAATTGGTGATAGTTGGCCAATCGGGTAGAAACATTCACTGCTAATTTCAGACACCAGGAACTGTGAAATGATACTAGAAAGCTGAATGTAATGCAGCACGCAAGAGAAGAAATCAACTCTGATGAAGCTACTCTACGTGGCAGGATGACTATTACAAAATCCCAGATAAAAACACCTTTTCATATTTTTTACTATATTCATATCATAGGTTCCCAGCTTTATATAAAACTAGTAGAACCTTACTATTTAAGGCTCAAAGCTACTCACTATCGAACTGAAAATTGACCCCTGCCCAGACCCCACGTCTCCTCTTGCTCCTTTAGGAGTTCTCTATTTGTGCCGAGTCTCCTGTGCTGTGTGAGAAACACTGTCTTGTCCAGAAGGTGTTTGTTTGTGCCATCTGTGAGACGCATCGGTGACTCACTGTAACCCACTGCTTGTCCACTCTCTCTCCCAAGGAGACGCGATGACGGCATGCAGACCCACAGAGCCAGCTTTGTGGCCACGCCCACGGCTGAGCTATCCAGTCAGGAGGAGAAGCTGGTCGGCGACATTCTGGACTGGAGCTTGGACACTTCCTGTTCGGGTTATGAGGGGGACCAGGAGGAGGAAGGCGTTGGCGAGAAAGATGGTGATTGTGAGTGTTGGAAAAAAGGAAGGAAACTGGCCGCGCACATTTATTGATGTGTGATTACCAGTAAATTCTCAAAGGTGTTATTCTGTACAGTATATTAATGAGGTAATCCATACATAGAGGGGAAGAATGCATGAGTCAGTCCTCTGGTAGTATGCGACTAAAGATGACTCAGCAGTTGCAATGTCCCGCATAGTAAGCGAGTGCATAAATATAAGCTATAACTATACGCCGGCATTATGAATAAATGTGGATGAATGACGGCAGCTGCACAGACTAAATTACAGTCTATACATTTTTTATCAGAATGACTCACTGTCATTATCTTTCAATAGGTTCAATGATATCCATCAAGCTGCTCCCTCTGAACGACGCAGATGACAATGTCGAGCTCTGCAGGGCCCTGTCCAGTGATGAAGACAGTTTCTGTGAAGTGGAAAAGGAGGTGAAAACAGATTCCCAAGGCCAGGAACCCCTCTCCTCCTCTACAGACCATCATAGTTCAGGCTACTCCTCTGTCCAGAGCATTAGCCCCTCATCCACCTGCTCCTCCACCCCCCTTGTGCCTTGCACGTTTAAGACCTATATGCCTTCCTTGGGTGCAGCCTCTGCCAACGCCCAACCAGGCTTCCATCTTTTGGTGCCCATGCAAAGGCCCCGGGGCACGTCCAGCAAACAAGTGAAGAGGAAGAACTCTGCGGCTCATAGCGGAGGCGAGATCGAAAGAGAAGAGGATGAGGACAGGGAAGAGGACAGGTATTCCAACAGTGGGGGGTTTCTGAGCCTATAGACGCTGGTTATTTTCTCCTCCAGCACTTTCCATTAGTTCTCGATGTTGATCCTCTCTCCTCTCAGTCTGCACTGGTCCGTCAACTGTGCGAAGACCAGGACATTTTGAGTTTAAGACAAGTAAGGGAAAAACATTATATACATATGAATTACCTAGAAACTTGCTGTTTTACAATACATTTCATTTCCTTGTTTACAGTTATTAGAATACCTCCCATGAACCTAGACTCAGTCAGCTCTTAAACCACTGGAACATAACTTCATTTTCCTCAGGACCCTGGTACATTGGTTGCCATTTTTTATTTTACAGCCTTCTGCAACAAAACTCAAAACATGTCATGTCACAGACTTGTTTGGGTAAAGTTTTTATTGTTAAAATCATGTTTTGGAAAGCCTAGCTGTCATGTCATTGTGACAATCTTTGGTTACCGTAGTCTCTGGTATGCACTGTCAGGAAAATAATGTGTCGTATTTGGTGAAGGCCATCAATACGCGACTACTCGGTCATCGTCTTTGTTGATGAAAATGTCTATCTGATACCTACAACTTTTTTTTTTACTGTATTAGTAATTGTTCAGTTTTGTACTAAGTTCTATTTGTGTTTGCCAAAGGTACTGTGGTTGTGTCATTTTGTGTTTTCAGGGGCATCTACTCAAAAAGAAACAGCTGTGAAATTAGTCTTTTAGTCGTCTGCATCTTCTGTAGTCTTGTACAAATACACCTGATGTGCTGTTATTGATATTTTTTAACAATATTACCTTAACGGCATTGTACCGTTGTCAGGAACACCAGACCAACCTAAGGATGTTAACTATGGAAATACTGACACTCTGTATGTTCAGTAAAATGTGCTGGTAATGGAACGAGCCAAGATTCACCATCGGAATAAGTATTGTACGGACCTCAACCTCTCCAAGTGTTTGGTGCTGCAGTCTACTATTCATGAGATGTATTGAGGCACCCAATGGAATATGAAACTCTTTACATGCTGATGAGTTGAACTGGGCTTAGCACTTTTATCATAACAGAAGGGGAGCAATTCAATGAAATGTAACAATTTTTTTTTTTTAAGCATGAACAATCAATACTTAAATATTTTTTGAATGGATTGGATTTGGCTCCTTGGAGAGAAGTGGATGTTCAGACACTAAAGGAAAGTTATATCTTGATGGCAGAGTACACATTGACTCAGTGATTATTACTGACTAAATACATTTTAAACTGTTGCTCAATACTGGTTATCGCCTGTGTTTTATAAATGTACATAGTACCATATGTATAAAAAGAAGAAGAATATGCCACTACTACTTGAAATTGTTATTGCTTCATTCCAAAAAGGCAGTTTTCTATGTGAAGCTCGTTTTTCTACAATACAGTATTTCCTCACTTGATCTGTGATGTGAATGTCATTTTTGTATTGAGTTCAAATAAAAAAAGCCATCATGCAAGTTTCTTTAGTGTCATTTTCCATACATTGGCCACCACACAGTTTAATTTACTCTGAATTGTTTCCTGATTGATGGAACTGGGGTTGAGTTTGTTAAATTTTGGCATTAATATACAAAAAGATTATTGAAAATATCTGTTTCCAGATTATGATAAAAAAAACCTAGAAGCAGATTGCTTTTAATGTGAGTATGAGCGTGTGTTTAGCAGAGAAGTTACTTGACAATATATATATAGTGTGTGTGTGTATGTATATATATATGTATATATATATGTGTATGTATATATATATGTATATATACATATATGTATATATGTATATATATGTGTATATATATATGTATATATACATATATGTATATATATATGTACATATATATACATATATGTGTATATATATGTATATATGTGTATATATATGTATATATACGTATATATATATATGTGTATATATATGTATATATATGTATATATACATATGTATATATATGTATAGTATAACTACATAAAGATAGTTGTATAGCTATAAATTCACAATAGTATACAATAGAAATATGTACATAGATATGGAATGTGTTTTTATATAGTCAATTTCTCAATCGAATCCAATATGACAAATGAAAAACAACACAATCACACACACAACCTGAGACTAACAGCTGACGAATTAAATGATATTTGAAGAATATGTTGAGGTAAATTATACTAATAAAAAAAATCCAACAATAATTTTGCCAATATTCTTTCTCTATAATATCAAACAAAAACCAATAAAATATTTTTTGTCAGAGATTATTAAACTAATGTGGTGGTGAAAAACCTGTATTTTAATAAGTATATGCCTGAGGCAGGATATTTTCATATTAGCACATACACACACATAATGAATATAATGTGATATGTATTGAAAATTACAATCGTACACTAATGTGCAAAATGACACGTTTAGCAGAAAACAAAACCACCGGTCATGTTATGATATAAATAGAGGGAAATATACTGTAGTTTTCTTGCAGATGTGGCAATGAATTCCAGCTGTTGCGATCACGTGACAGGCCAGGTCCAGTGAGATCACGTGGTGTGTTTTGTTGACGGTTGTCCCTACATTTTGCGATGCGTTCACGGGCAGCTGCTGCAATGTCGCCCCGCTAGCAGGCACCGGAGCGGACCGAAGGAGAGCAGCACCAGACACCCGGACCCGGGCCGCAGACTACACGTCCTGCCGGGTCACTCATGCCGAGCCGGGCCGAGCCTCGGCGGTGTCGGTGAAGGGAAGAAGCCCCCGCAGTGATGCTGTCGATGCGGGTTTGAGACAGAGGAAGGAGGAAGTGCTTTTCACCTCGACAGGAGCGCAGCTTGGTGAAGTTCACGTGTCCGGACCGTTGATTTGAAAGGAAGCTGAAGACGAACCGTCACCGGGTCCGTTCACGCGCAGGTATTTGGCCGTCAGCGGGTTATTATGTGTGAAAACAACGAGCTTTGTCCTTCCATTATTAGCATTCATCAGACTCCGCGGGGGTTTGAAGGGCAGGTCGCTGGTCCAATCCGAGGGGTCCACAGGGCGGCGCGGGTCCAATCAGACACGAGAGAGGCTGAACACTCACGCCTGTAATTAGGGCCCGAGCACCGACAGTGAGAACATTGTTCTTCTTCTTCTTTTCTTTGGGGGCTTTTTCTTGCTCAAAAACTCATGAAACTTCGCAGGAAATTCAGAGCCCAAAAACTAGTTTGTATTCTGCAGTAATTTGAAATGGGCGTGGCAAAATGGCTCAACAGCGCCACCTAAGGAAAAGCCCCTAAATCTGCTTTCACCGATCTTCAGGAAAAACGGGACACACGTGTATTATGACCATACGAACAAAAAAGTCTCAAGGAGCAATAAGGAAACGCAACATTGTGGCCATTTTACACCTTGTGTATTTTAACGAAAACCTCCTAGAACTTTGATCAGATCAACTTCAAAAGATGTAGATCACTCGCCATCAAAACACGAGGTTGTTGTTTCTCGGACATACATGGTCCAATCAAATCCAAACTGGATATGTATGACTAGAGTTCCGGCCTGATGACATCTACACAGAAATTGTGACTTAAAATCCCAGCTCCCCCTGGTGGCAACAGGAATTATCTTGTTTTTTGCACGTCTTACGCTTTGATGGATTCCTCCTCGTCCATTGACCACAACCATGTCAAACTTGGTCAGAAGGGCCTAAAGACATGGATTATGTAGGCATATGGAAACTGTGATTTTAAGTCACGATTTCTGTGTAGATGTCATCAGGCCGGGACGGTCAGTGCTCGGGCCCTATTGAAACTGATGTGATTATTATTGTTTTTCAGGCAAATGAATCATGTTTTCAAGGCCTAGCCTAATCTCCAAGATGGAGATTAAAACTACCTTGATTTTTGAGTTTTCGTCACATGGTGTGACCGTGGCGTCAAATATTGATGATTCGCCAAAAAAGAGGGATTTATTATAAGTCCTCTGTGCATTGTCCAATCAGCCTCAAAGCTCTTTCACACGATCACAGTACCGGCCTGATCAGATCCATATGTCAATATCGACACAGCGCCTCCTGCTGGCGACAGGAAGTGACATGTTTTATACTTTGATGCACTGCTCCTGGCTGCTTCACAGTATACAGCTCAAATGAGCTCACCCAAGTCATAAGACCATGGTCAGAATTTTGACATTTCCTCAAACATTGAGGTGCGGCTGAACGGACAACACTTGTTTGTGACTTACCATTTAATTCACCCAGCATTTATATAAAAGGACCTTTCAAAGGATTCATTAAGCAAATATTAATTAAAGCAAATTAATAAAATAGATTTGATCTCTATGTATGAAGCAAACAGGTTTCTGAATTATTTACTAGTGTTGTATTCATGGATTGTGAGCTGTTTTGTCAAATGTGAGTCACCCGAGATGGAGACATTGGGGTAATGTGGCTTCATGTTATTGATCATCCTCTCTTCTAGATGTATGTGTTTATCAGTACATGGAAACGCTCCTATTACATGTGTGTTTGCCATATGAAGCATTTCTCGTGTAGTTTCAACTCAAATCTAAAACTAAAAGCTTTGCTTGTCCAACTGGTCCAACATGTGGATGTCAACTAGTTGTTTTTTTAGTCTTCATCTCATTTGCATTTGTTTTCTTGTTCCTTGCTGTCTTTTCCTGCAGATGCTGATGTCACCTCCATAGCTGTCCCCCCCCACCCCAGGCCTTGTGTTCTTGTTTTCTCGGAAAATAAAATTTCTGTGATAAGCTCGTGATTATGTTAAAAACATTTTCTGTTTCTCATTGTGATCCTGCTGATGGCCCAATTTCACTTCTCCCTTTTTCTTCTTGTTTTTGTTGATGAATAGAAACCAACATCAGAAACTGACACAGTTGAGCAGAAGCTGTTTCGAAAACTCAACTTAACCTTTTTGTAAACGTTTTAAAGATTTAATGTATTTATATTTTACCTGAAGCTCAAAATGTCTTTCTCTGTCTGTCTCCAACTACTGTAGAAGTCTGACGGGACTGAGCCCTGCACACTGATCCAAAATGGCTATCGCGAGACAATTTGGACTGCTGGTGTGGAAAAACTATCTTCAGCAGGTGAGTTTGAAGAAGTTGCACCCACACCCACGCTGCATAGCTGTTTTCAGACATGAACTCCGGAGGATGTCCAGAGAATTAGGTCGGGACTCTCTTTGGATGTTGCCTTTCACACATGCACAACGGAGCGGGAGATTATTCGCTCAGATGCGTTCACAACAACACAGAAGCCTCCGCAGGATTCAGGTGAGGGGTGGTGCGGCAGAGAGAGGCCAGACTGAACTTACCAATTCTGTTGCGGAGTTCATGTGTTGTTGTTTACAGCACATCGACACCGGCGTCAGTCCTTACCACCAAAAGCTCTCTTGACATCTTTGTCTGTGTCCTCTGCGTGTATGGCAGCGCTTTTTCATCTGGAGACATTTGCATTCTTTTAGTTTTGCGTCTGGTGCATGTTAGAAACGTCATCAACGTGCCCGCCTTGCTTGCGGTGAATCCTGCAGAGGGGGTCACCTGCTGTGTTCTCACATCGGAGGCTTTCGATCACCTGCGTTCAAACATACAGCTCCTCTGGTGAATTTCCGGGGGATCTCCAAAGTTCAGTGCATGTCTGAAAGCAGCTCGCGTGTCCTTATTAGGTGGTGACAATATTTGCGACTGTGAATTGTCAGATGTAGCTGTGTTTACATAGCGGAGTTCCTTATGACAGTATTAAGTAAGGTATTGGCTCCTGTGCCATCATAAATACAGTGATCTGACTTAACGTTTAGTTTTCTACAAATTAATGATGTTACCCAGCGACAACTGGCTGACCCCACTGTGTCTCCACTGAGTTGTTGTATCTCAGGCTCTAGCTTGGTCAGCATGTTAGTGGCCATCACATGCTTTTCCTCACCATATATGGCTGCCTCGGGGGAAATCATTATTTGTACCATTAGTTACTTGGTTGCTCTATTTATTTTATGTTGTGACATATATCATGAGACAGGTATTATTACAAGAATATTTTTCTTTTATGTAGTTTTTTGATTCATGGGTCTTCGTTGTGTGTTGTGTGTTTTTATCTTGTTGGGTAAGCGGTTAAGCAGGTTACACACACCTGATCTTAACCAACAGGAAAGACAGGCTGTCTTACAGTAGCAGATTACTCTTTTCTTGCACAAATATAAAGTTCATGGAACATAATATCACCAGACTCAGGTTCTGTCTCAGTTTACAGTAGATGGTGTCGTGGCAATTTCTGCAATCCCACCTTAACAACGAGGAACGAGACACAATTCTCTTACAGTATTGTCACACTTTAATGCTCAGAGCATGGTGCATACGACAAAGGTTAGTTTGTAATATGCACCCCGATGGGAAACAGTTCTTTGTCTTTATACATTTGGCTCATCCCTCCCACTCTGGTTGGGTTTGTTACAAAGTCAAAGGTCAGGATCTTCTGATGACATCAAAGCAACAATGCCTTAGTTAAAGCAATCAGGCCAAGATTCATTCAGTTGTACAGGATACAGCATGATCAAGGTTACATTGTATGAGATTCAATCATGATCAATCAAAGGGGAAATTAACATGATCATATTGTGGTCAAAATGTTACATTTCTCTTACAATGGGAAAGAATTTTATACAGTCAACATTGCCTGATTTTCATGGGCTTTGAGTCTTGGCACATTTCCTGCTGTGTATTGCTCTGTATGGCTGCTTGCGTAGCGTTAATATCAGCTGATGGTTTCGCAACGGTTCAGAAATGGAATTGGTTATCGGCTGCATAACATGTTTGTGTGAGGAGGCTGTTATGCCATTACTCTTTGGCAACCCGCTGCTGCACAGTTGTGGTAGTCCAGAGACTCAAGAGACTCCATTAGGACTGGGCAGGAAAAAAAATTACTGTTGGTGTTTATTCACCATCTCGGCAGCAGAACAGAGACTCAGGGTACATGTTATTCACCTAATCTTTATTCAGAATGTAATGCACTATCACATCTTATGTACAGGACACTGTAATTTATGTCTGTAAAAACATGTCACTAATACAAAGACCTTACTCTACATCACAAGGCCATTGTGTGATTTGGTTGTGTCCTGTCATATTTAGAAAACGTAATTTGACATATTTCCAGTCAGCCACAGCAGATAACTAATGATTTCAATGCTTTGCAAATTATTAATACAAATATCATTAAATCTGCCAGAGAGGTTATGTTTTCACCCTTGTTTGTTTGTTTGTTTGTTTGTTTGTTTGTTGGTTGGTTTGTTTACAAGATTACACAAAAGCTACTTGATGAACTACCACGAAACTTCGGGAAAGTATTCGGTATGGATCAGTGTAAAGATCCATAGAATTTTGGTGCGGATCTGGTTCAGGAATTATTTTTTTGATGTGCTTGTTCTTTGTTCAACAGTGGCCTCTAGCCTAACTTGAACAAAATGTAAGCATCGGGACTATATGTGATTAAGAAAAATATCTATGCCCCAAAATAAATCTTTTACGAGAACACAGAGATCTCTTTTAAATCTAATTCTTCAATAGAATTAGCAGATTTAACAAACTCTCTCTTCTACACTACTGAAGCTTTACAGTTCCCCAGTTGTAAGCTGCTTGAAGATCGTCTGCCAGATGAGTGAATGCAAATGAAAGGCAGCATTTGAGACACAATTACCCCAGTGTTATTAAGTTCCTGAAGCGTTCTATTCCACATGGAGCCGGTCCCACTGGCATCAGCAGCACCATGACTCTCTTGAGTTACAGCGCTGACTCAGGGGAGTCAGCAGCACCATGACACGTAATGACTTCAGAGGCTTATAGTAAATGATACGGGTCTATAAATCTCATGCGTCAGAACAATCTAAATCATGATTCCTTACTTTGCAAAAGTGCAGACGTGTCCTTTTTGTAAAAATTAAGAAAAAAAGTCTGTGTCCTGAACACAAACAGCTTTAAAATAAATAAAAATAGAAACACTTTCATTTAAATCAGGCAATACCTGACCAAAAAACTCGACTGACCACGTGTTCATTTCCACCTCACAGGTTTTGACACTGAATAGAATTGCGGCTCAAGACGCAGCTGTACACAAAACAGCATTATGCAAATGTGGTCCTAATATCAAATCTATTTATGCATTAAAGTACTTTATATTATACATGTGCATGCAGAGGGAATGTGTCTCTTGCGGTTTATTTATTTCTCTGAGTCTTAACTTTGATTTAGCGCTGTAAGGAGATGGTCTGATATTGGCTCCCCTCTGAGATTGACTGTGTAATGTCCTGAAACTGTCCAAATCACTTTGTTCTCCAATCAGTCGATAGGAAGAGGCAGCCATATAAATTAGGCTTTATTTCCTCCGTCTGGTTTCAACTCTGGGTGGTGTGAGAAGAATAAATTGATGCTCCGGCTCGGCTAAACATGATTTGTAGTTAGCATTTTCAAAGCATATTAACAGTTTTGAAATGGGGTTGTGTTTACTTTTGAGTGCTGCATTCTTCTTAGCTGTGTGCTTCAAATGAGGTTTTATTCTACTCACATTTTTAAATTTTTTACGCAGGTTTCTAGTTTTTTAGAAGTGATCTGTCAAGCATGACATGGTTCATTAATCTCAGTATCTTCTCTATCTGCTCTTCATGTTCATTGATAAAACAACATGTCCCCTAATATCCCCTTCAAAATCCAATTTTAAAAAATGACTGATAATCTCTTTATTTCCCAGAAACGTCAAATCCTGGTAACTCTGGTGGAGATACTCCTGCCCTTGCTGTTCTCTGGCATCCTCATCGTGCTGCGTCAGAAAGTGCCTTTTGAGGATTACCCGAATGCCACGGTCTATGGGAGCTACACTGTCGACGCACTCCCCACGTTCTTGCAACGCTTGCAGCTGGCCTACGTGCCCGGTAACTCCAGTGTGGTGCGCCAGGTGGCGGAGAACGTGCGAGTCAGACTGTCTCTCTCCTCAGGTGAGGTCATAGTAAAGGAAATGGGCGACAGGTTCAGTTCACATGCGAATGTGTGGGAATACAATAATTTGCCATTGGTGGGTCAACAGTCAATACTGCTCTCATAGCTGGCCTGGTTTCATCTGAAGCTAACAAAAGTCTGCTTAACAACACATCTAAAGCTCATAGACATAGTTTTGACCTCCACTTAGGAGCACAGGTTTTTACCCCTGTTGGTTTATTAGTTTGTTTTGTTTGTAACAAGATTACAAAAAATCGACTGGGACAGATTATCACAAAACTTGGTGGAAGGTTGAGGTATGGATCTGGGAATAACATCGTAAATTGGGGTGGATCTTGGAATGTTTTTTATTGACTTCCTCAAACATTGTGAGAGAGGGTGTTTTTTTTGGGTGACATTTTCACTAATTTCCCAGGGAATAATTCATGTATTTTGATGAAAATGAATCCGGCCTTCTGGGAACTAACATCTATATGTGTGTGCAATTTGGTGTAGCTTGATATAATTTAAGGTGACTATTGGGATTTGGCGAAGGTATAAACTCTACATTATAGTTGTTTTATCTGCTGGAAAAACCGAAATGTTGAAACACGGTGTCAGGGGTTTTGTGTGGATCTATTTCCTCCTGATTTCAGTCTTGAGGCTCTGCTCCTCCAACAGGCTGTGGCCTTATATTTACAGGTCGTCGGAGGAATATTGATCTTCTAACATTCACCATGACAACAAATCAGACCAAAATGTCAAACTAGTCCTTTTAATATGGACATTCTCTGAATGTATCACTTCTTGAGTAAATGTCTAAGAATATTGATTCTTGCAAGACAATGGTGTCCTTTTGTTGGTACGAAACAAATCATGACTCTAACAAAAAAGCATATGGTCTGCATACACGATGGGAGCTGTTACTACACCATTATAACCAGTGAAACATATACCTGAGCCTGGTCACCACTTTTAATTCAGGGCAGAACTGGGAATACTGGTTCCTCTAGAAACGACCCTAAGGAGATTAAATAGATCACGCCCTTCTCTTGTGTTACACTGTATCGAGAGGGGCGGAGAGGAGACACGCAGCCCATTGTAGCATGAGAGTACACTCCTTATCTTTCTTACTGACTGAAACACACACGCCCTCTCTGCACGACCAGCAACCCAGATAAATAATGCGGACAGTTTAACTGACAGGTGTTCACACTGGCTGTTTACATATTTTAGGCATCGGAAAGATGCACAAACGGCAGCAGGGTGGGCCTGACGACAGATTGGAGGGAGCAGGTAGACAGATCTGAGTAGCTGTAGGTTGTCCTGTACACAGCCGCATGAGATCCCAGTTCAGCCATTAATGAATAATTTAGCCCGTCTCCGCGCTCACAGGGAAAGGTGGAGGGGAATCGAGGCTAGGTTTTATGCACATACAGCAACCCACCAGAAAATGCGTTTTGACTAAAGTAAGGGCTTCTCCATGGAAATCACTCATACACATGTAGATGCCACATCCAGCCAACAACTAATTATAATTCCGTTTATGTGTTGTGTTTTTTTTACCTAAACACAAATAACGGGGGATGTATTTCTTTTGAACAAATTCAATTATGAGCTATTTTTTCTTAATAAGCTTATCCACAGTTTTTCTACAGCTGCTTTCAGACATGAATTGAACTCTGGACATTCTCCTGAAATTTTTCGTACGGGCTGTATATATAAACGCAAATGACAGCCCCCTAGTTCAATGTACGGATAATGTAGGCCTGAGCACATGTGATAATACAGCAAATCGCTCAGGATGGAAAATGGTGCCATATATGTAGAAGACGCAGACGAACATGTCAACGTAGTACTTCATATGTGAAATGCAAACTCTGGAATATCCCCCAGGAAATTGGGTTCGGACATTCACGTCTGAAAACAGCCTATGTAACCCCTTTGCAACTGCGAGATACAACTACAGTCCGGGAATTACGAGCTGGTGAAGTTAAGAGCAGTGTGTCGCGTGCCTTGTGTGTTTAACAGGTGTTTGTCCTTTACCTGTTTCCCTCTGTGTGTTTCATATTTCAAGTGTTTGCTTTATGTGACTGACCCAGATTTAACCCTGGAACCAATGTCTAAAAATGTTGTGCTCTGCCAGACTCAGAATCAATAGCCTCATGTGTGCTTGATAAGTAGAATAAAAGCTGACATTGAGGAATTCAGGGCTTTAGAAATTGCAAAAAAGATATGAGCTATTATTGTCCTGCTCTCTTTTGATGGTTAGGGGTTTTTTCAGGTGGATTTTTTGTCACAGTGCCTTCTTTGTGTTTCAGCCTTGGAGGTATCTCTTCCCTTTTTTATAAGAGCTAGCATCTGTGTCAAAGAAAGCAAGTATGTGGGCATGTTCAGTTGCACTTTTTCCTCCTCAAGATTTGCCCAGTTTTAATGATAATATTGGCAAAAAATGTATTATGAAGGCAGGATGTTTTCTCGACCAACTTCCTGACTGTCTGAGAATAACGAGCACCAAGGCAGGGCAATGAGACACAGGCATGAAAGGTATTTGAGATAAAAAGCACATCACGACTAATACAATGTTCTTAATATCTGTTTGTGTGTTTCTTTTCCAGTGCGTGGCTTTGAAACAGAGGAGCATTTGGACCACTACGTGATGCATGACCCTCGGTCAGGGAAGCTGCTGGCTGCGGTGGTGTTCGAGCACCCTTTCCATGACGATGAACCTATGCCTTTAAAGGTAAAACACACACTGACACACACTTGTCAATTTTCCCAGTGTGGGTGCAGTTGCAGCACATTGTCTGTGTTGTTGTCTAGTGAGTGCTTCAGGGACACTGCAGAGTCTAACACTTGGTACATTCACCTTATCTGTATTTTTTAAATTTTATTTTAACAAAAGCATAACTTCATACTGCGTACGTTCAGAATGTGTGACAACTAATACTGATTCAGACAACGTGTTTTCTGAAACTCCATTTGTTTACATGTACATTCAGCTGGTGCCTTAGCTATAGAGGGAAAATCTTCGACCAAACCTTGTCAAATAAGATATGACGGGATTATCTGCTTTCAATATACATGAGGTAGAATGAAATTCGAGTCGAAACCTTTCCTCCAGCGTCGCAGGAATAACTGAGGACAGATGAATTCATGTGTTTATCCAGTGTGATCCCACATGGGAAAAGCTTTATCTGGGTGTGAGGGGGATCTGACAGACTTAATAGGTTTGAAGGCTTCACACTGCCACAGCTCACAGCAGGATGGAGATACTCACACTTTTAAAGGTGAATCATCTCCCTGTATGTGTCCCTCTCCTTGCGGTTCAATTCAATTCAGCCTCATCGTCCTCGTTGAGGGACGTATTGAACCGTAACCATGAAAAGACAAAGGGTGAGAGAATAATAATAAAACATTAGACAAAAGCAAATCATTTTTCCTCACTCTTCTGTTTGTTCCAGTCGTGTATATAGATCAGTCAACCACTTATCACAGCTTTAATAATCAAAGCTGAGAAGAAAGAGGAGCCAAAGTCTTTGACTCTTTGTTATCATTTGGATACAAGTCAGTATGACGGGGATCATACACTGTGAAACTGAGATACACTGCGATAAAACATATTTATTATTTGTCCCTTCTTTTCCATGTCATATTTATGTTTATTTCAATGTTAAGGATCGGTAAAGACAAGTATATATCGTCTTACGCTTATCCCAGATCAGGTGACTGAGGCAGCTGGCTAAGTAGGACATCCCTCTCCCCAGACATCCTTTCCAGCTCTTCCTGAGATGTTCCCAGGCCACATGGGATAATTTAGTCCCACCAGCGAGTTCTGGCTCTAACGTGTGGTCACCTCCCAATTGGACATGCCCAGTAAACCCCCCAATATAAGGCACCCAGAAGGCATCCTGATTAGATCCTCTAACCTCCACAACTGTCCACTCTTCAACAAGAAGACTTTCTCTGCCTGCTGCTCCCAGCTGCCTCACCTCTCGCCCGAATAATGCAGAGGAATTGTGGCTGTTGTGAACGTTTTCTGTGTAGAGAATCTCCCGCTGTGTTGTGCATGTGTGAAAGGCAAACTGCAGTTAATCTCCACCGCCAATTCACTAGATTTTACCCGCAGGTCATGTCTGAAAACGTGCTCTTTTTGCTCTCTCTCACACAGGTGCGCTACCACCTGCGGTTGTCCTTCAGCCCGCGCAATGCCCCAATCAAGGAGAAGTCGGAGCTGAACCCGAACAGTGACCTGGACTGGCACACACACAGTCTCTTTCCCCTTTTTCTAATGCCAGGGCCAAGAGAGCAGCATGACAATGATGGGGGCACGCCAGGTAGGACCCTCCCACCCATCTTCTCTTTGACCTTCCTTATCTTCTGCTTTTCTTGGCTGTCTTTCTTACTTTCTCTCTCTCCCTTTTCTGCGGTTGAAAGGCACAATCGTGTCCTCAGAAGGGCGCCAAGTCCAAATTTAAATGTTCAATATATAAAAGCCTCATATTTCTTTCAAATAAGCATTAGTCCTAAACATTATATTTTTATGCGTGGACAGAGACTGTGATTTATGAAAAGCTCTTAATTTCCCACTATCTCTCCTGGAGAGAGAGAGAGAGAGAGAGAGAGAGAGAGAGAGAGAGAGAGAGAGAGAGAGAGAGAGAGAGAGAGAGAGAGAGAGAGAGAGAGAGAGAGAGAGAGAGAGAGAGAGAGAGAGAGAGAGAGAGAGAGAGAGAGAGAGAGAGAGAGAGAGAGAGAGAGAGAGAGAGAGAGAGAGAGAGAGAGAGAGAGAGAGCCCTCTCTTCAGGCTGTGTTTCCAGGGCAACCATCTTTGGCATGATCAGTGTTATCTACTTTTGGCACGATCAGGTTACAGCACGGCCTTGCATCATTTGTGAGCCATTTGTTAGGTGTCAGGCACCGTTCAGGTGACATTGCATGCGCTTAAACTTAATCCTCAAATGCAGTGGATATGTCAGGTTTAAATTATGTGATTATGATTAACCGGGGATAAGAGGCGACACTGCTCTGTTGTCCCCAAGAAGCCCTGCAAATCTTTCTCATAAGCTGCTTTTAGAGAAGCACTGAACTCCGCAGTTCCTCCATACTTTCTCCGGAGAAGGTGCTTGTGTGAACGCAAATGTTGGAGACGCTTTTTTCTCCCTGGCCTCCTAGTATGTGTGAGCACAGCAGGGGATCCCCCGCTGGATTCACCGCGAACAAGTCGGAGGGGGGTTGTTGACGATTCTCACGCGTGACTGACGCAAGAAATCCAAAAATCTCCGTAGCCAATTGTCCAGATTTTACCCGCAGGTCATGTTTGAAAATGGCTTTAATGAAGTGCCAAAGGTGAATGCAACTTTAATTGGATGAGGAGGCATACTCCGAAAGATGAAGTCGTCACAGCAGCACAATATACACCAACAAGCTTTTTGGATCTCATGAATATGAATGTCCAACTTCCACATGCATCATAACTCACCACTGCAGCTCCACCTTTCTGCATCAAGGGCTTTTACCTATTTTAATGTTGACCTCTAGAGAGAATATGGGACTTTGTGGAACAAGGTCACGTAGAAAGTGGGTTTGCTCCACGAGAAAATCCTTGGAACCCTGATACAAATTGAATAACTGCTCTTTTATTTTTTCAGGTTATAATCGAGAGGGCTTTCTGGCGGTGCAGCATGCAGTGGACAGAGCCATCATGCATTCTTACAACAGCACTGCTGCTGCCCCTCTGCTGCCACAGGTCAGAGTGGTCCTGTCACGGTTTCCGTATCCTGCCTTTATATATGACGTCTTCATCCTGGCCATTCAGAACCAACTGCCCCTACTTATGGTGCTCAGCTTCACGTACACATCCCTCAACATTGTACGATCCGTCGTGCTGGAAAAGGAAAGGAAGCTCAAGGTGTGTTTCCGTGTCTCTGGGTGGGCTGCTCTGACAATTAGCAATAGAACCAGCCAGACTGATCCTTTGTCTCGTGCATTTCAGGAGTACATGAGGATGATGGGTCTCAGCAACTGGCTCCACTGGACCGCCTGGTTCCTCATGTTCTTCCTCTTCCTCTCCATTTCAGTCTTTTTTTTTACCTTGCTGGTCTGTATCAAGGTGAGTTTGTGTGACAGATTGTCATCACTTAACACAATATTTCCAACATGTAATGCCATTGCCACTTATTTAAGCAAAGGAAACTGTAATATAATGTCATTATTCATAGTAGAGTCCAACTGATAAAGATTTTTGGAGGCTGATACTGATATTAGGGACTAAAAAATCCTATTACAGTGATTCCTTCGAAGTCCTTATGACAATTAAATGTAATCACAGATTTTCTTTACAAGATATACAGGATAGTTTACAGTTGAACCATAAACTGTGTTGTACAAAACTAATAAACATTTTTGTTGTAAACATAAATGCACATCTTTTCTGCATTGTTTATACTGTCAAAAGTTCATATTGGCCTATGTCGGCAAACATAAATTAATATGTCTCTGAAAGGGAAATATCGGCTTCAGTACAGTTGAACAGTAACTTAATGTCTTGGTTCAGAGGCAGTAAACATGTGAGTGATAACTGAGCGCTGGATCTGAATGTGTCGTTTCAGGTGAGCCCTAACGGCGCAGTGCTGAGCTACAGTGACCCCACGCTGGTCTTTGTCTTCCTGCTCTTCTTCACTGTGGCCACCATCAACTTCAGCTTCATGATCAGTGCCTTCTTCTCACGAGGTGTGTGTGTTTCTGTGTCCGCCCACGCTTTCCTCACGTCTTTGTGCTTTGCACTGTATGTGTGGTCAAATGCCTTTTAAATTCCTCTGTTTAACTTCAGGAGCAGCAGGCTGAAATGTTCAGTGCGTGCAACAGTGCGTGGTCTGTCAGATGTAGGTCAAAGTGTTGGTTTTCAGCTTTTCTCTGATCCAAAGCATAAAAGCAGCAACAAAAGGCTCTTGAGCTATAAAAAAAAAAACCTCCTACAAAAAGCTATATGCTAATTATTGTTATTAACCCTCTGGAGTTAAATCAGGTTGATGTTTGTTTTTGGGTCCAATGTTTTGATATACTATGTCAAAGCAAACAAATTATTGTCTGGTGATATAGGCAATTTGGTGCTGAAAAAATATACCAAAAACAGGAAAGGCTGTTTTTAATGTGATACATAAAGGAAAAATAAAAAAACGGCCCACATAGCCCAAGACTCCTCAGGGTTAATATTATTACATAATGTCCCTCTATGTGTGGTATATACAGTATTTGATCAATGTTAGCTAATCCAGGCAGCACATTTAGTAAGCTGCCATGTCTTGGTGAAGAGAAATGCATTGTTAACAAGTTATTTGCAGTTCTTAGCGGTTTCCACCTCCGTCTCATAGTTATCACAATTCCTCTCCTTCTTTGTGCATTTTACTCTTCCAGAGCTTCTCGTTCAAACCTGCAGCACCCATTTCCAAAGAGGCTCAGATTGCACTTGCTTGCTAGTCTCTTGCAAAACAGTCAAGTTTATTTTGTGAACTTATGTACAATTGTGATTGGTTGTGATTAAGCTTTAAAAGCCTTTTCGGTCCATAGGGGCAGAGCAGAAGAGAAAAGCTAAAGTTTTCCAATGAGGTGTTTAATTTCTCTCTCCATTAACTATAAGGTTATTTGTGCCCTGTTGTGCCCTGTAAATCCCATCTTACTGTCTTCACCACATATAATATATGCATCTGTTCAGACATGGGTGTAAACTGAAACTTGACTTCTTTTTCCTGCTGTCTCCGACTAGCTCGCCACTATTAGCCTGATTAATTGTCCAACTGTAAATAATTGAATCAGTACTGTTAAACTGAGTGGACTAAAGAAGCAAAAGAATCCACTTAATAATGTTCTTTTCTCTGTGACACTTCACAAAGAAATATGAAGTTGCTAAAACCCAAAGATCGTTATTAATGAAGCCCGACTCGGTTTTTCTTATAAATGATGATGGAAGAGGAAAGAAGGGCTTTTACAGAAAATAGGCCAAACCAACAGAAAGGATTCTTAAGTGCCTTCAGTGGACTATTTCTTTCTGGCTGTGCAGCTGTCTGAACACTTCTCCCACCCTACCCTACCCTTTAGAAACATAATGGCTCTTGATCAATGGTCCAGAAAGGCTCAAAATGTCACGTTGTCCACCACAAGTACCTCCCTCATGCTGCACAGAAATGGAAGTAAAAAGGCCTTTCAAAACCTCTCCTCCTTCTCATCTCCAGCACCTTTCCCGAATTTCTCCCCCATCCTTCCTTTGTCCTCTCAGCAGCTCTCACAGAATCTGTCTGTCAATCTGAGAAATAGATTTTACAGCAAAAATGGCTTTTCTCACATATAAATTTATCCCTCTCAGCTCTACAAATCCATGTGTGGTGCTCATCTTCTTCATTCTTCATCTGTATGTGTGACAGCAAACAGACAAGACAAGAGCTTGTTTCTTGGTCAAACATCTTCTTTATTGCTACATGGATCTCGCTACTCATCAACATCCCATTATCCAGTGTTTCTTTCTTTTTGTGTCTCTTTAGCCAACGTGGCAGCAGCAGCGGGCGGCTTCATTTATTTTCTGAGCTACTTGCCTTATTTGTTCCTGTGGCCACGCTACGACTTACTGAGCCATGCCCAGAAGGTGTCAGCCTGCCTTATCTCCAACGTGGCCATGGCCATGGGTGCTCAGCTCATTGGAATATTCGAAGGCAAAGGTGAGATTTTCTCTCGTGTTTAAATTTGTTTTATAAATGATGTCAAACTGCAAATATGTAAATATGGAGCGATTCTTTGTTCCTCTAAGTCTTTTTAAAACTGAGTTATCTCTAAGGTTAATCTTGTCTTTCTCGTCCTCCACAGGCACAGGAATCCAGTGGTCTAACCTGTTTGACCCTGTCACTGTGGATGACGACTTCTCCATGGCCCAGGTTATGGCCTTGCTGCTGTTCGACTCTGTGCTTTATGGGCTGGTAGCCTGGTACATGGAAGCAGTTTTTCCCGGGGAGTATGGAGTGCCTCTACCATCCTACTTCTTTGTACTGGTAGGCTGTGCACTAAGCCGCTCACGCATGCATGCACACACATACATTAACTGAGGATGTAACCAAATACAGATGCATTAGTGTAAGCATGGACAGATAATGCAATAAAAACAGATATGGATTCTTCAGATAATTGCAAGCAGAAGGTCCTTGAACCACATTGCGTTTGTCCCAGTGTCCCAGTGGCTTTCGTCTTTACAGCAGAGTCAGTCACTGATTCAAACATTAGAAGTAAAATTGAGAAGTGCAACAAAAAAGAAGGAAGTCGTGTGTGAACAAAATATCACCTCAATCACCTTTCCCATAATGTATAGCCAGTATTGTATATTGTGTAAGTTTTGTGTAAGTTCAGCTTTTCATTTTACGTTTTATGTTTGTAACATTTCAAACTGTATTAATTGATTACTTAACATTTAATATATTACTTAAACTTGGGAGATTGGATAGTTTGTATGAACTAGGAATTGACTCACATTTAATGGGTTTGGTCAAGAGATGTAGTTGAAAAGTTGTTAACCTTTGGCATCCCAGGATTTCATTTATTTTCCGTTTAGAGACTTTGTTATCAAATGATGAATTTATTTTTCCAAATCTAACAGAAGAAATTTAGATTTGTATCATTCTTTTTTCCCTTTTATTAAATTAAACATGATCCATTCAGCTCCTATGACAGCATCAGGTAGTTGTAAGGTCAAGGCTGATGTCTCCCGTTTAGTCTGCCGTAGATTAAAGATATTCCTGCGGTCAGAGAAAGAAACTGTCTGTGATGTAGTGACAGCACAGGGGATTGAAACCGAGGGGTCGCAGCTTATTGGCCAGAGGAAATCGTTGGGTTCAGCCAAGTAGAATAACAGGAAATGTCCGAGTCTTTTCAGCCAAAACAAATATTTATCTTTATAAGAACTGTGAACAATCACAAAATGGCATGCCTTTTACACATATACAAAAATAAACACTTTCTACCCTATTTCCCAGGATTCAGGAATTAAAGAGACTGCTAGCAGGGTGTGGATTACATTCTGACGCACTTTACTCTGTGTCCATTGTGTGTTTGTGGGCGTGAGAGGCTGGTTCTACAGCTTCGAAAGTGGAGGATTAGCTCTGGTTTTTAGGAAGTGCAGCAGGGAGGGAGGTTCAGTCCGGAAACAGTCCTGTGTAGCGTGGAGTGTACGTTAACAATGTTAATGTCGGCCCATTCTCTCTGTCTAGTGTTTTTATGACTGGTCTAGTTCCTCTGCCTCCCTTGTAGCATCCTGTAATTACCGTACTTCATTCATATTGTGAGAAATATGCAGTGTGCAAGATAAAATGCACCAATATGTTGGAAATATACGCTGATATTATGATACAATTTTTAACTAAGACCTTTATTCTATCCCCCATCTTTCCTCTGCCTCTCCCTCAATTACTCTCAATCTCCACATCGGCAGCCTTCCTACTGGTGCAGCAGCCCTCGCATGGCTCTCGTGAATGAGAAAGAGGAAGAGGAGGATGCAGAAAAGGCTCTGAAAGGAGAGTTTATAGAGGAGGAACCAGCTGGATTAGTCTCTGGGATCAAGATCAAACACCTTGTTAAGGTGAGCAGCAAAAAAGAACACTGTGGCCCAGAGAGTCAGCACTACCCCTTGCTTAGATTGGTGCAGGTGGCATAGACAGTCATAACAAAAATCTATTGCAGCAATTAGACGGTACCTTTATTTCCTCTTAGGATGTGCATATAAAGTTTTTGGGTTTGTTCTCTCGATAGGATTTCAGAGTGGGCAACAAGACGCGTACAGCGGTGCGGGATCTGACGCTGAACATGTTTGAAGGACAGATCTCGGTGCTGCTGGGACACAATGGTGCTGGGAAGACGACGACGCTGTCCATGCTGACAGGTGAGCAGGATATAGAAAAAAGCAATTCTCACACAGATAAGAATAGATGCCACCTATTCGATATTAACCCTTATTTATGCTCGTGTTTGCAGGTCTTTTTCCTCCCACCAGTGGCAGGGCCTACATCAACGGTTACGACATCTGTCAGGACATGTCTCTGATCCGCCGCAGTTTGGGACTCTGTCCCCAGCACGACGTACTATTTGATAACCTCACAGTCAGAGAGCACCTGCTTTTCTTCGCACAGGTACTCGCACAATGACGCTCGTCTACATAAAACTACTACACAAACATGCACACCTACTATACATTTACAGTGGGGTCCAAATTCTGAGACCAATTTATTAGACTTTTGTGTCACTATACATTCTCTCAGTTAAATCCTTTGTGGTTGACACATAATTTCCATATTATACATTTATTTAATGTTTTTTTATAGAGACAAAACTCCATACAATGCAAACAAAAGATTTTTTATGATTATTATAATTGGCTCCAGCCCCCCTGCCCTTCTCAAAAGGATAAGCTGTAGAGATGATGGATGGATGAATGATTATTATAATATTATTTCCATAACTGTTATTGTAGCCGCAGCAGTTTTACTGTACCAAGAGATTCAATTTAGGATTAATTTTGACCGTTCGTTTCATTAAGAGCATATTTTTTCCGTGACTTCCATCTTGGTGTCCTTCCACACTGGATTATTCTACCAGTTTATTGTAACTTTTCAGTTCTTCTAAATACTAAACTTTCCCATTTTTAGAGCCTGGTAAATGCTGGTAGTTTAGTCTATTTGTTCTTGTATCTAGTTGAAAGGCTACTCCAAAGACAAGATTCCAGACGAAGTGGACAGAATCCTCCGTATCCTGAACCTTGAGGACAAGCGGCACGCTCGCTCCAAGACCCTCTCTGGTGGCATGAAGAGAAAACTCTCTATTGGCATTGCCCTCATTGGAGACTCCAAGGTAAAACGAATATAACGAGCATTATTCAGCGTCATTCATTTTGTCATATCTCTCCACCTCAATCAACTCTTCTTATCTTTACCCATCTCTAGGTTGTAATGTTAGATGAGCCCACATCGGGTATGGACCCCTCAGCTCGACGTGCCACCTGGGACCTCCTGCAAGGGGAGAAACGGGGTCGCACCATTCTGCTCACCACGCACTTCATGGACGAGGCTGACCTGCTCGGAGACCGTATCATCATCATGGCAGGAGGAGAGCTGCAGTGCTGCGGGTCACCGCTCTTCCTTAAGAACAAATATGGTAAGTGGAGGGTGATGTCCAAATGGCTGCGGACCATGTCCTTCTCAGAGTTGATAGATGTGTAGAATGGTTGTCAAAAGACAGCTCTCCCTTTTATAGGAGTGCACAGGAATTATCAAAATTCTTGTGAACACGATATCAAACATTGTACAAACATTCAGTTGGACTCAACGATGACCTGATTAGACTTTGGTGGTCACAGGTCATGGTCATGGTGACCTAACGTATATTATCAGATGTCATTCTTGCTCATGAGAATTGAAAATCTAGTTATGAAGTGGAAACACGTGACTGCTATGACTTATTACACAGGCTTATTCCTTTCCTCTGCTCCCCAGGTGCTGGCTACCACATGGTGATAGTAAAGGATGCTCTTTGTAACGTGTCCGAGATCACCCGCCTTGTCCACATGTATGTTCCAAACGCCACGCTGGAGAGCAGCGCCGGAGCCGAGCTCTCCTACATTTTGCCCAAAGAAAGCACCAACAGGTGAGTCAGTCTGGTCTTTGTTCCTCTGTTGAATACTCACAAAAACACAGTGGAAAGAGTGAAGTGGCCTAATGGTTCGAAATAGCACTAACCAGAAATCACCTCTGCTGAACCATATGACTAAAGGATAATGACTCTGGCTTCTGTGAAAGGAGACAGCGAACTTGAGAATGTCCCAGACTGAATCAGGAAATTTATAAAAGAATATAAACTCACATCCGTATGTATTTCCTACCTCACAGTGGCTTTTCTCTTTCTCTCTCTTTCTTCTGTTTGGTATTTTATTATGATATGATTATTCAATGAATTTTGGCAGCGTTAGATTCATCAATAGCTTTGCTGAGGGACAACCTTTATTTCACTGTGTGTAATGTGTTTCCCTGATTTACCCTTTTGTTAATGACTCCTCAGGTTTGAGCTGCTGTTCGCTGAGCTGGAGATGAACAGAGAGGAACTGGGCATCGCCAGCTACGGAGCCTCTGTCACCACCATGGAAGAAGTTTTCCTCAGGTAGGAGAAATGGCACATGGGGGGGGGGTCATGATGATCATTTTCTTTTATCAGTAGAATCTGACTCTGGGAGTAACTGTCCTACTGCCTGGCACAGCGATATCAGCCATGGACTGACCCGAAATCTGCTATTTAATCAGCTGTTTCTCTCAGTACCCAGGGTAAGACTTGAGAGAGATGGAGGTAGAGCTTTAACTGTCATGGCTCCACAACTGTGGGGTAACCGTCCTTTATCAATCAGTCAAGCTATACCTCAGTGTCGTCTTTTTAAAGTTTATTATCTTATTATTATTATTATTATTATTATTGCAGTTTACAAGGTGAGACACTTAATAGAATATTATAGAGACGATAAAAACATTTTGTGGAGTTAAACCCTCCGGAGTCTCCTTCTAATTTTGGTAACATTGTTCTGACTTTCAATGCATCTATTTTTGTAACATTTAAACGGTTTCTATCCCAGGTTCATAAAATCCCGTTTCCCCTTTTGTACACAAAACCACATCAACTGAACCATAGTGTAAAATGGAACAATTTGCAGGTTTTTTTTTTTTTACATCCATCTTTATTTACACATCTCAGTTCCAGCTGCCTGCTGCTTAATGAGCAGTTATTTCTGCTTCCCCGTCGACCCGACATGCGTATCTGTGGCAACGAGCACACGAGCACATCCACTGCAGACGGCTGACGCTGCACGCCGCTTCACTTGCACGAGTGTATAGCATCGCAACAGGCCTCATTATTTACAGATCACACTGAGAGGCTATCGCCGTGTTCTGGCCGTTTACGCTACACATCAAACATCAAACATGACACACAGAGAAAGCTGCTGTTTCAACTTTTTCTCGTTTAGCTTCCTTCTCGAGTTCAGTACATTGCAGCCAAGAACGTGACTTGTCTTTCAGATAGTAGCATTTCCACCATTTAAAGTGGTTTTATTGTTCCAAAACATCTAATGACCAACAAAATTAAGCGGCAAATTTGTCATTTTGGAAATATGATGTTGTAGAGCTCAGTTTATTCACATTTTAGTTTTTTCATTTCTTAGAATTAAAGATGTGTAGGCTCACAAAGGCACAGTGTATCTGGCAGGACGAGCGTGTCTAATATAGTTGGATCGGCCTTGGATGGGATGGTCTCAATGATAATTTAATTATAAGGCCTAGAAATTGTTTTATTTGAAAGCAGCCCCGGTTTGCTTTTCTTCTTTTACTAAAAAATAAACAGAGGGAATGGATTTGCACAGCTGGTGTTTCTCATTACACAAAAGAAAATAAATACTCATAAATCAATCTTTATTCATGTGTATATACATAAACAGTTTTTCCAGTCAGTTGCTGTCAAAACTGCAGACTTCATAATCAATTCACCTTTTAATGCTGTTTTCTGTTTGTCAGTGCATAATCGCAGCTTTTTTCTTTATGTGCTCAGAGTGGGAAAGCTGGTAGATTCCAGTTTGGACATCCAGGCTATCCAGCTGCCCGCCCTTCAGTACCAACATGAGAGACGGTCCAATGACTGGACCACAGACGACGCCAGCAGCATCAGCGGCATGACCGATGTCACCGACTTCACAGACAGCGGCACTCTCATCTCAGAGGACTGCTCCAACATCAAGCTCAACACGGGGGTGAGATAAAGAGGAACTAAATGCTTTTTTTTGGTGTTTTTTTTTATATTGTTCACATTGCTCACATTTCACTTTCCCTTTTTTCTCCCCCACCCCCAGGTCAGACTCCACCTGCAACAGTTCTATGCCATGTTCCTGAAGAGGGCGCTTTACAGCTGGAGAAACTGGAAGGTGATGGTGGCTCAGTTCCTGGTTCCTTTGGTCTTCACTGTCGTGGCCTTAGTTGTGGCACGCACTTTCCCCAGTCACCAGATCGCCCCTCAGCTGAGGCTGGCACTCAGCCGCTACGGTCCCACCAGGGTCCCTCTGGCTCTGCAGCCCGGGGCGAGTCCCCTGGCTTCTGCTCTGGCAAACGCATACAGTTCACAGCTCCCCGCCCAGCTAGGCCAACTCATCAACATCACTGGTGAGCCGAGCGAGACCGAGACATGGCTCGTCTGCTCGGTTGAGTGTTTACTGACCACATGTCCTCTTTCTGTTCCGCTCCCTTCAGACTTCACTGATTACATCCTGATCCAGGCAGAGGAGGAGGGAGGCAGCTTTAATGAGCGCTGTGTGGTGGGTGCTGCCTTCCGTGGCCGCAGCAGCCAGTTTACTGAAGCCACAGCCTACTTCAACAACGAGGGCTACCACACACCTGCCACGGCTCTCATGATGGTGGACAACGCTCTGTTCAAACTTATAGCGGGGCCAAATGCTTCCATAGAGATGGGAAATTACCCCATGCCACTCAACCTGTCGGAGATCGCCCAGGGCCGGCTGACAGAGTGAGTACAGGGGCGTGGTGAACAATTAGCCTGATATCAAAACTATTGTCTCCACCAGGTAGGGTATGATTTCATCTGTCGGACGTGGTTTCTCGCAGGAAGAGGTTAATGAGTGTTAATGGTCGCCTGCCAAGAGTTTCAGCCATTGTTGCATTTGAAAGCCATGATTTTATATTACGCCCTCTGAGCCATGCCATTTCTTTAGCGTAGACTGTACGCCACAGGGACTTGCTCTCGTTGAGTGGCGTGTTGGGCTGGCCTTGCATGCATTAACTAGGTGTGGGGAGAAAAGAGCTAGGAGACAGATTTTCAACACATCATTGTCCATAAGGCCGGACAAGGTTAGATTGACTACATGAATGTCATTCTGTTAATCATCAGCCAGTTTCCACCTCCTCCTTTCTTCTCTGTCCTAACCGTCTTTATTTGTCCTTCCTCCTGTAGGGGTAAGACGGGCTTTGCCATCGCCATCAACCTGATGTACGGCATGGCCTCCCTCTCCAGCACCTTCGCCCTGCTGCTCGTCACAGAGTCCGCTATTAAGTCCAAGCACGTGCAGCAGGTCAGCGGCGTCTACCTGTCAAACTTCTGGTTTTCGGCGCTGCTGTGGGACATGTTCAACTACCTGCTGCCCTGTCTCCTCATGTTGGTGAGTTTTGACATCTGATGAATTGCGGGTATTAGTATACTGAGACTGACTAGTTGGAGACCGGCGAGATTTGTCCTGGTTAAAAATACAGTCTGCATAGAACTGATGCTTGAATTGTCCTCGCTCGTCTCTTGACTTGTTTTGTGGTCTTCAGGTGGTGTTCCGGGCGTTTGCAGTCAAGGCCTTCGTAGAGGATAACCACCTGGTCGATGTGTTGCTGTTGCTGTTGCTCTACGGCTGGGGGGTGGTGCCTCTTATGTACCTACTCAGCTTTTTCTTCTCCACTGCTGCCACCGCCTACACTCGCCTGACCATCTTCAACATGATCTCCGGCACGGCCACCTTCCTGGCTGTCAACATCATGGCCATCCCAGGTGAGAGGAGACACTGCTTTCCATCATTGGTAGACATTGACAAAGTGTCTCAGTGCCATAGTGGGAAACAACGTCACCTTTTCAGATAGCTGTTAATCAGATTGAGTCCCAAAAAAAAAGAAAATCCTCATTATTCTGTACTTTGTCCAAATATCTTTTCAGGTGCAGCCAGTTCTTCTTTTCTCCTATCTGTCACTCACAGGTTCACTCAAACTCAAAAATTGGTCTGAAGGATTTTCTCTGGCTCTTACCATATTTCAGACTCTCTACTTGCGCTCCTGCCTGAGCGGTGATAACAGTAATTGTTGGCAGCGTCAGAGATTATTTGGCCCTCTGTCCTTTTCTGCAGTAAAAACAGTGCGAGACACTTTCGAGTCGTTAACAGGAATTTATTTCCTCTGTGACACATTAGATGAGCTCTTAAAAACTCATATAAATAAACTAAGCTAACTAAGCAATGCTTTAGGATGACTAACTCAGAAGGTGCCAAAAGATGCACTATAAACAAACATGCTAGCCTCGCATGCACAGACTCATAATCTATTATCACTATAATCCATAATCAATACTCTGTAGGTCACGCCGCTAATGTTGTGAATGTTAACATTTATAGCCCTCAAATGTAATTTCCATTAAAAATCGACTGCTTATACTCGGGGTGGATTTAAGGGTTGGGAAAGTAAAGTTTTTTTTTTGCTAATTACATCTCGAGTGGAAAGGGAAACAACACGGTTTCCCTCCTCTAATACAACCTGCAGTATATGTGGATATGAAGCCAGTGAGGGATCATGTTCTCGAGGCCTGTGTGGAGAGAAGTTGAGTTTTTGAAATGACACTGAGGAGACATCTGACTCCACAGGTTAAAAAAGTGGAAATATAAGGAGAGAAATAGGTAAAAAAAAGAAAAGATTCCTGATCATTCCCGTTGATTGCTCCATCATGAATTCTTCCTCCAGAGTTGAAACTGCAGCACCTGTCACGCTTACTGGATAAGGTGTTCCTGATCTTCCCAAACTACTGCCTCGGAATGTCCTTCAGCCAGTTCTACCAGAACTACGAATTCCTCTCTTTTTGTACATCCAGCTTTGTTAGCGAGGAACTCTGCAAATTATACAGTAAGTACAATTTAGATGTTTCTTCAGATAATAACAAAACCTGCTGTATTACCAAAAAAGGTCTTTTCCATAGATTCTGCATGATTCTGCTCGTAATCTATTTGACATAACTTAACGTTTCCTCTGGTTTTAGACGTCACATACCAGACAAACTTCTTCTCCATGTCGGAGCCTGGTGTGGGACGCTTCCTCGTGGCCTTTTCGATTCAGGGAGTGGTCTTCCTTATTCTGCTGTTTACCATCGAGCTGCAGTTTGGCCGCACACTCTGGAGAATTGTCACCTCCCTGTGCAGACGACGCAAACAGGTAGATGAATCGCGGGAGCACTGCACAGTGTTTGATTATTCCTCTGATGAAACTGGAAGGTTTTAACAAACTGCCTGCACAGTGTTGGATTTCTCCTGGGATGTTATTTTTTAGAGGTGTACATGATTACATTCAGACTGAGCAGAGCAAAACCCCTGAAGACAACTGGAGTAGTGATTGTAGAACCACATAGTAAATAGTGTCTGGTCATGCAGATATGATTTTTTAAAAAAACACTTCATGAAAAAGACATTTTAAATCATATTAGGCTGAATTCCAGGTCATAAGGTTGAAGATTAAATTTCACAGTCTCCACTTGTTGTGTAATTGAACTAATCGTGCCTAATCTCCTTCATGAGTCCACCCCCTGTATGCTACTGCATATTTATACTGTATGTACTATTGTCCTTTGTAACCTCGTCCAAGGAGTTCATGTTTTCTTCTGTGTTTGTTTGTTTGTTTGTTAGTTAGCAGGAGTATGAAAAACGTACTTGTTGGAAGGATGTGGTTTGGGTCAGGAAAGAAGCCACTGAATTTTGGTGTGGATCCAGATCTTTATCATTGCGAGACAGGTTTTTTATAAAAACATTTTAATAGATTCTCTGAGAATAATTAATGGATCTTTATGGAAGAAAAAAAAAAGGCATGTTTAGGTGTCTGATATTTATGAGTGTGTGCAATTGGGTGTTCCTTTAATTACAGATCTAGTGAATTTAAATGTGGTTCCAAAGGGAGACTGTTGGAGGAGGTGTGCTCTCTGAGTGGCTGTCTAGTTAAAGATTGCAAGATGTGGATCATCATCTGAAAGCCCCTTTTCTTGTAAGATGGGGGTTTAGAGGAAAATGCAATGTCTTATTTTATATTTTTCAAGGTACATTTTCATATTACTTATGTGTGTGTGTGTTTGTGCCTCAGTTACCTCTAGATGCAGCGCTCCTTCCAGAGGACAGAGACGTGGCCGATGAGAGGAAGAGGGTCCTGGAGTGCCAGCCGATAATAGAGTCTATGGTCGGCAGCCCCCTTGTTCTGCAGGAGCTCAGCAAGGTACGTAGCACAGAAGGTTTTTTCCTTTCAAAACTCCGGGACAAGTGCCTCACTGTGGAAACCGGCTTTACTCTGGATGCATGTGACTCCGTGAGATATGACAAGGGGGTTATCTCTTCCTCTCAGGTGTACAGCAGCGGGACAAATCTTCTGGCTGTGGACCGGCTGTCTCTAGCTGTTGGAAAAGGCGAGTGTTTTGGCCTCCTGGGCTTCAATGGAGCAGGGAAGACCACGACCTTTAAGATGCTGACGGGTGACGAGAGCGTTACCTCCGGGGACGCTTACATTGATGGATACAGCATTTTGAGGGACATTAAAAAGGTATGAGCAGAGGGGTTTACATTCACCCGGTCGAAAGTGTTGCTTTCAAAGTGCAGATATTTGAAAGTAAACTTGTATCTCTGTATTGCAGGTGCAGCAGCGCATCGGTTACTGTCCCCAGTTTGACGCCGTGTTGGACCACATGACAGGAAGAGAAACTCTGAGTATGTATGCCAGGCTCAGAGGAATACCAGAGAGGTATGTGTCCGGCTGTGTGGAGAATGTCCTTAGGTCCCTGCTGCTGGAGCCTCACGCTGATAAACTGATCCGCAGCTACAGGTGAGTCATTTGTTCTGTGCCACACGGTACACATGTTATCCTGGATCAGGCTTCATACTGTGTGTGTGTAAAATATCCTCTCACCATCAACATGCAGTGGTGGTAACAAGCGGAAGCTGAGTGCGGGCATGGCTCTGATTGGTGGGCCTCCGGTCATCTTCCTGGACGAACCCTCGACTGGGATGGACCCTGTGGCCAGGAGGCTGCTGTGGGATTCGGTTACACGCACACGAGAGTCTGGCAAGGCCATAGTCATCACTTCTCATAGGTGAGATTTAGATTGTATTGTATTTGGTTCAGGAGTGGTAGAATGTAACAACGCATAGTTACCCTGGTACTGTATTTAAGTACAATTTTGTGGTTCTTGCATTATACCCTTTTCTGAATTTAGTCTTTAATTTATTCCATTTCAGAAGGAAAACATATATTTTATACTCATAGAACTTAGCTGAAACCACTAGTTACTCTGTTAATATTTAAATAAAAATTAAAAAATATATTGCATTATTATAGATGAAATTACACATTATATAATTTATTAAAATGATTACTTTCACCACTGATTACCTACAATGGTTACTTACAAATGAATGCAAAGTACTTTGATAAAACTTTGACTTTGACTATACTAGACTTTTGTGTAATTAAGTATTTGTACAATATGATCATTTAAGCTAACTTAGATATTTTCTATTGTTTAAAACATTTTCCTCCACCCCTGATTACCAGTTTAACAAAGTTCTATTGCTAAATCCTCATATATGAATCTCAAACAACCACTGTCTCTCCCCCCCCCCCCCCCCCCCCCCCCCCCCCAGTATGGAGGAGTGCGAGGCCCTGTGCACCAGGCTGGCGGTGATGGTCAACGGCCAGATGAAATGTCTCGGGAGTCCCCAACACCTGAAGAGCAAGTTTGGCAGTGGCTACACTCTGCTGGCTAAAGTGCACGTGGAGGCTGACCTGGAGGACAGTGACCTGCATCTGTTTAAAGAATTCATTGAAAGCACTTTTCCAGGTCAGAGACACAGAGTCACACTTAGAATGATAATCATAAGAATACAATTTTTGATTAAAAAACAACCACTTATAACTTGTGTTTTAGGGATTTGGATGTTTTTTCTGCACTACATCAGTCATGGTTAATATCTAAACATGTGAATTTCCTCCCACAGGAAGTCAACTAAAGGATGCACACCAGGGGATGGTGCACTACCACTTGACTGACAAAACACTAACCTGGGCCCAGGTACTGTCACAGATCTGCATGTTTATTTGTTTTTATTAAACAAAAATCCATCCCTGCACTTGTGCTATGTCTGATCACCCTCTAGTGGACAAAATAATTTACTGCAACTTTCAGTTACCTCAGCTATGACAGTTTCAGCAAACTCTTTTTATCCAGAAGGTGATTTGTAGTCTCCGTCTCATTCTTATTTGGTCAAGTCCACCTCAGCATGTTTTTTAAATCTGTAATTGACCAGTGTTGCATGGTGGGTAATTTGACACATACCACTTTTACACCGGCAGGTAGACAGGTTGACTCCAGTAGAGCAGTTTGCCTCTCTCTCTTCTTTTTTCTCTCGATGCTTCACGCTCAACATCCCGCATGCGGCGCTCTCACCTCTCACCTCTATTAGCCCATTTACCCGGGTGTCACATTTCCATCTCTGACAATGGGAGCCGGAGCCGATTCAAACCCTGGTCTACTGCAGAGTCATTCGATCCGGGAGTTAACCTGCCAGTAATCTCTATTCTCATTTTAGTGGGTGTTAGTGGGATTTTTGACCAGTGGAGGAGGGGTTTACACTAATCCCATGATCACGTGATCATGTTACATTCTCCAAAATGCCCAAAACATCTTGATAAGTTAGATACGCGCATGGACATTTTTTTATTTTCATTGTTTGTTTCATTGTGAGTTGGTGGGTAACCCGGGAGATATATTCACATCCCACTTTTGCACGTTCTCTCCCTCCATCTCCTCTGCTCCCACTCAGGTGTTTGGCACTTTGGAGGCAGCCAAAGAGAAATACCGCATTGAAGATTACTGCGTGAGCCAGATATCCCTGGAGCAGGTGTTCCTCAGCTTTGCCCAGTTCCAGCACTGCATAGAGAGCGGGAAGAAGTAGGTGGAAGAGGAGTCCATCCATCCATCGTCCATTTTACACTGTGTGTGTGTGTGTGTGTGTGTGTGTGTGTCTGTGTGTGTGTGTGTGTGTGTGTGTGTGGATGGACTTACAGTTACACAGCAGCTGTGTATACTGCTGGAGCAGAGAAGGATTTATCTCCTGCTCCATTTTAATATGACCAACGACACATACACACACATGTAGACACACACACTGGGCCAGTCCCTAATCGTCACCTTCATCATTTCTACTACTGTATCCTGTTGATGTGTCTTTGCTGGCTCATTCATGCCGTCGTTATTGTTGTTGTGCGATGGGAAAGTAGGAAATGGGAATGTTGTTTATTCCACGTGATGAACTCTGATGCACCTTTTTAGTGAGGTCAAAGGTCATTGACACCACTCATTAGATACGACCACTACTCTTAATTATGTGTGACAGGGTGTGTGTGTGTGTGTGTGTGTGTGTGTGTGTGTACAGCTTGTCTTTTTGTTATTTATGATTTTTATTTTATGATTTTATTTCAGAGACTTTGCGCGTTTTGGTGATCGTGAGTCACCACGAGAGAGTGAACCACTCTTATTTGATACGTTTATGAAAATGTAACACACCATTACGCCTTATCTAACTAATGAGGGTTTGTGTAATTATATTGCTCAATATAAAACAATGTAAATAATGTTGCGTGTTCATGGTACTAAAACCAGTTAGTCATTCAAAACAGAGAAAAACTGTAACTCTTTTAAAGACTGTTTTTTTTTTGGGGGGGGCTCATTAACGAATGCATGCATAAGATACGACTTACCGAGCGCATGATGATGCTGATGATGATGAAGATGAAGAACACTGGAAGACCGTCCTTTCTGCAGAGGAATACATTCAGTCCAGTCTGAGTACATATAATATGCCTCTTTTATGAACCGATGATTCTGTTTTCGCTGACAAACAAGTTACAGCATCAGTTTAGGTCTCAGCCATTCGAAATTACGCAGAAGCTATTTAGAGAGAATTGCTGTATGACGCAGGCGATGATGCTGCCGCCAACGCTGTCGCAGTAAAACAGGAGGAATTGACCTCCAGTTGTATCAGACCGCATGTGATCGATTTGGACCAACAAGGGCAAGACTGCAATGACCTATGAGGCGTTTTTGAACGTTTATTTCTTTTTTCCCCGCAGCTATGCATTTCATATGGTACACCTGTGTGTGTATAAATATGTGTGTGTGTGTGTGTGTGTATAAATATGTGTGTGTGTGTGTGTGTGTAAATTAGTGTGTTTGTGTGTGAGGAAGCGAGAGAATGACAACTCATTATTCCTGATTTTATCCAGACTAAAGTAAACCAGTGCTACGATATGAGAACCGAGAGATTGTCCCTGTGCAGCGGACGAGCTTTACTGCTGTGTCACTTTTAGCGTGTAGCTGCTCCTTTTTAGGAAATGCAATAAAAAGGCTGAACAGTTGTATGGATGGTGAAAGCGAACACAGTCCCCTGCACACAAACGGATGCCTTGTCCCTGAGGAAGAATAATCAGCGCAGTGTTTGTTTCTCTTTCATCGAGCTCAGAATGTGCCCCTTCGTCACATTCCCAGGGCCTTGTTTCTACTTTAAAGAACCTGTAAAAACATCACGTGTGTTCTATTCCATAGGATTGTTAGGATTTCCTCACACGTAATGATGAGGAACACATAATTGTTGTTTTTATTTCCTGCTTGCCGTCCGTGTTAAAGATCAGTGTTGTTCTCTGAGACGGATCAACAATCAGATGAGCTGAGACTCGTGAGCAGATTCCTTCTCTTGAAGACAAATAGACCAGAAGTGAGATGAATGTATTTCCGCGTCTCACACGAAAGCAAGAAGCACTCGACGTTAATCAGACTTGTTACCAACTCTGTATGATTTTCTGCACTTTTTCCATGTCACTGTCCAATGTGTGTAGAAACAAAAGAAGTAGAGATTGACATTCCATTGGCCCTAAAAGGTTTGAACCTCTTCATTTTTTACTTTTGTTATGTTTGTTTGTGTGTATCTGCACAGTTCATTGTCTCTTTACACTGTATGACTTGAATCGACTGCAGCGTCGGATACGTAGATACACAAACATGGGAACGTTTGTACTGCTGATACTGAAAGGATTGAGTGCTGAAATACAGTGTGTCGTATTTAAAAGGGGAATTTACATCTGTGTAATGTACTGTACCATGGAACTGACCTTGTCAACTGTATTTGTGTCGCAATTCTTTTTAAATTAAATAATGCTCTATGCACATGGAAGCAAACCTCTGAGTCAGGTCCTGTTTTTCCACCAGCGCAGACTTCACACTTTTCTGAATCTGTTTTTCCACCAGCGCAGACTTCACACTTTTCTGAATCTGTTTTCTGCACACACGCCGCCAGAGAACAGAGATGTGTGGTTCAACTCCAAGAAAATCATATTGTTTATTTCTCTTTTTGTTGTATTAACATAACTGGACATTTGTGGATCTATGTCAAACATGTATCGCAGCTTTTGTCTAACGGACTCATTTATATTGAATAAAGTTTATCAGTAAAATGTAACCTTGTTTGAGGTAACAGTTGATGACACTTGACCGTCAACAGCAGTAGCAGCTTGAATCTCTTTAGGACTTGTAGAACATATCTGTGAAGATTCACAGTTATCTAGGTCAGGGTATCTGCAGGAGTTGTTCATTTGTACACAAACACCCGCAGAGATTAAATACCTGAAACCTCCCACATCTCACGTTAGATGTGAAGAGGCCTCTTGGATGAGGAGCGAAATGACTTTCAGAAAATTATACAGCCACAAACACATCACACTGAACTAGTTCTCTGCTGCTGTCACTCTTGAACAGGTAGAAACACATGCTCACACGCCCACACACACACTCCAACTTAACTAGTTCTGTTTCAAATAGATGTCAGGTTCAACTCTGACACAATAAATATTGTAATATTTCCATTTTTTAATGCATTTGTTCTAGATCCTGTTTCTCTTTGTTTTCTTTTTGAACGTCTTCAGGCCTTAAAACGTGATTTAAATCAAACTATCTGAGAATTGAAGTGGTTGAAGTCACAGCTCGTCAACAACCTGTGGTGAAACAGATTTCTTTTTTATTACAGACATCAGACCTGTCACGAGCACAGTCAATAAACAATAAACACAAAACATTTAAAAAATTGAGTGAACACACAACAATAATAACAAACATATTTCATTACATCACATATCAGCAGCTCAGCGACCTAAATAACACAGCAGAAAAATAAAAGTGAAAAAATAAAAAATAAAACTTCGAGATTAATGCAAAATACGGGGATAACTGGATCCTCCATACATAGTAGTTTCAATATTATGTGGAAACATGTTTAAGTCCCCATAGAGTAATAGATAGTGGACTCGGGTTAGTCACTTCCTTGTTCACCTGCTGTCAAACAGAGTCAGAGTCATAAAGATGGTGTGGGTCTCTGAAGACCCTTGAGAACGCTGATGTCATGGTTCAAAGGAATTGATTGGTCAGTGGGCGGAGCTTATAAACAGTTTGATCTCTAATCTCCAATTAGAGGTTCGCCGTTCATTTGAAGTTACCATGGTGATTTACCAGGATAAGAAGTGAACGCCTTCGCAGGACCGGAAACACCGGATTTACCCTGAAGTTTAACAGAGGATGAGCGAGTCCGGCGCGAGGAGGAGGAGGAGGAGGTGAGAGAGTAACACGACACCTCACACTATAGTTCAAGTTCCTGAGCAGAGAGCAGCGTTGACACTTCACACACGGAGGAGAGAACAGCAGAACAACAACAGCAGAACAACAACAACAACTGAACCAATGGCTGTTGTGGAGGACTTGGTGTTGTCCCTCGTCTCCAGCCCCACCGCTCTGCTGGGCGCTGCTGTTGTGCTCCTCGTCCTCTGCCTCGTCTCCAGCAGCTTCAGCCCGGGTGAAGCGGGGAAGGGCCCCCCGGGGCCGAGGCCCCTGCCGCTGCTCGGCAACATGTTGCAGCTGGATCTCAAGAGACCCTACAGGACCCTGTGTGAGGTGAGAGGAGGCCTCCTGCTCCAGCTCATCCGTTCATACACGTTTGCTTTAATACACGAGCTTGTGTTTTTCTCACAAGTGTGACTGTGATTTGTTTTGTAATTCACTTTTTCATTATTGTGTTTTACCCAACAAGAAGAAAATAACTAAATAAACTTGTTGTCGTTTCCTAACTGAACTTATTTGTGAGTTCTGGTTTACAAATTTTTTTAAATTTGAACTTTTTAGTTTTAGTTTTAAGACGATTTTTTCGAATTCAAGCTTAATTTGAAATTTTGCTTCAAGAGCTTGATATTTTTTATGAATTTAAAGAAATACCTTAATTTTTAATACTTTATTTGATAGAAAGAATACCTCTTTTACAAGGGGAAATACACAGCTTCTTCTAACAATATTTGAATCAGTATTGTAGACAAAACCAACACGGAGACAGAAGAGACAGTGGTGAAAGTTATAAAATAACACACACAGGGTAAATATCCCCCGATAACTATCACAACACAATACCAGTTCTTAGTACGGTCAACATTCTTCTCAAAGACAGCTAAGGTGGGCCACATAGTGTTGTTGATAATATATAAGGCAAACATCACCTTATATATATATACACAGGTCATCTCATTATTCAGGCAACATCCACATGCTGCAGTTTGTCGACCGACACAGGTCATCTATGTGGGACTTTTGTGTTATTTCAGCTTTCAGAGAAATATGGATCAGTGTTCACTGTTTACTTTGGGCCCGATAAAGTGGTGGTGCTGTCTGGATACAAGGTGGTCAAAGAGGCTCTGGTCAGCTTCTCAGAGGAGTTTGGAGACCGATACATCCCCCCCATATTTTATGAAATGAATCAAGGTCATGGTAAGGTCAACACTTTCTTATTTTTTTTTCCTCATAGGCACAAAAGCAAAATCAGTAGAAATTCTGGATGAACATATGTTTTGATTTGATTTAAAAGGAATAATTTTTTCAAACGGAGAGTCGTGGAAAGAGATGAGGCGTTTCGCCCTCTCCACCCTGAGAGACTTCGGGATGGGCAGAAGAGGAATTGAGGATAAAATTGTGGAGGAGTGCAAGTTCCTGATCCAGATGCTCGAGGAGCACAAAGGTATTGAGTTAATGTAAAAACCTGACAAAACGTTCTGATGTGCCAAAACAACAAATGGCTTGGATGTAACGTATTTTACTTTTCTGTCTTCGGTAGGGAAACCCTTTGATACAGCAAATCCATTAAATTATGCAACGTCCAACATCATCTCCGCCATCGTGTTCGGGAGCAGATTTGAATATAACGACCCTCAGTTTCAAAACCTGGTGAGAAGAACGAATGAAAGCATTCGATACTCAGGCACCGCTTCAATCCAGGTAAACCTCGTTTGTTTTTTAAAATCAGTTCTGATTAAAGGGGATGTGTTCGTCAGCAGTGATGTCAGATGTGATCTTGTGTGTAAGTTGACCCAGCAGGACATTGCTAAAAAGGAGAATTCTCTCAAATAACGTAGGATACAAGTAACTAATAGCATCAGTTTATAGTTGCTTTGGGAACAAATTTAAATGACAAACTAGAAGTAGTTGAAGTGTTGAAAGGTAAAATATGTATGTACTACAATTAATAAGCTCTCTTTATTGTGTCATCCCTGCCAAGGACGTCTGTTCACAGGATTATGCAAAAACACAATGACTGATTTTATTGAAACTTGGTAAAAGGAAAATGGATGGGCCAAGAAGGAACCCCCTTAACTTAACTGACTTCTATTCTATTTCTTTCATGAGCTTTAACACTCATGTGGCCCATGGAACGAATGTTGCTGTTCAATGTGTTTAACAAACCACAACAGATTTGTTGAAAACTGTCTGAAATCATCTCTGTTGTCTATTTACTGTTGTGCCACAGATTTACAACATGTTTCCCAGGTTGGTCGGTTGGATAAGAAACCGGAAGCTCATATTACAAAATGTCCAATCGAGCATCAGGGATGTCAAAGAATTAATCAAGCAACTGAGAGAGACGCTGAACCCGAACTCCTGCAGGGGGCTCGTGGACTGTTTTCTGGTCCGGAAACAGAAAGAAGAGGTAGGACTGCATTTTCCAAAATAATTCATGTTTTTTATTAGATAAAGAATAAGATTGTGGCCCATGAATATTTTATAATGTTACGTGGCTCTTCTTTCTCTCAGGACTCTTGTGTTATGGACACTCACTACAATGAGAACAACTTATTTTTCACGATAACAAACTTGTTTGCTGCTGGCACCGACACCTCTGCAAGTACACTCAGATGGGGTTTGCTGCTTATGGCCAAATATCCACATTTACAGGGTAAGATGAAGTATGTACGTTTTTACCTGTGGGTGCCTTCAAATGCCTTTTAGTTCCCAACGGAACTTATTTGTGTGTTAAACCATCCTGGTAATCGGAATTCTTTTTTTTTTTTGTGTGTAGTAGCTGTCTAAAGACATTAACTTCTAATTTGCATTGTGTCTTAAGAGTGAATATTATTCTGTGGTGGCTTGATTTTTATACCAATTAAAAGAAATATCTTCTACATGACACAATAAAGGACAGGGAAAAACACTAGAAGCCAAATATGTGAGCACTTCAAACATGCTTTGCTATTACTCATCTCGTGATGCCAGACCAGGGGCAGGAGGAGTTGAGTCGGGTGATAGGAAACAGTTCGGTCCAGATAAATGACCTGGTCAAAAACAAGATTAAAGTAGCGTCCCACATTTGTCAAATTTTAATATCAGTTTCATGTGCATTCAGACAAAGTCCAGGAGGAGCTGAGCCGGGTGATCGGAGGCCGTCAGGTTCGAGTGGAGGACAGGAAGAACCTGCCGTACACCGACGCCGTCGTCCATGAGACGCAGAGACTGGCCAACATTGCCCCCATGTCCCTTCCTCACAAAACCAGCCGAGACGTCACCTTCCAGGGCTACTTTATCAAAGCGGTCAGTAACTCACATCAGGCCACACATTTTTTCTTTTTTTGCAGGATTATTGTTCTTCCATGTGTGAAAACTCTGAAACTGGTACTTTGGTTCTGACGTCGGCTTTCTTCTGTTAACTGCAGGGAACTACCGTGTTTCCTCTTCTTACCTCTGTCCTGTATGACAAGAGCGAATGGGCGAGCCCGCACACTTTCAACCCTTCTCACTTCCTAGATGCGGAGGGGAAATTTACCAAGAGAGATGCCTTCATGCCCTTTTCTTCAGGTATAACAGCATTGCCGTCAGTTGTCGTCTTTATAGTGATGACAGATATTTTATGATGTACCCACACGATCGTGATCAGCTCATCTGCAGCTCTTTGTTCTCGCAGGTCGCAGAATGTGCCTCGGAGAGAGTCTGGCCAGAATGGAGCTTTTCCTCTTCTTCACCTCCCTCCTCCAGCACTTTCGTTTCACTCCTCCACCAGGAGTTACAGAGGACGAACTGGATCTGATGCCGGCTGTGGGCTTAACCCTCAACCCTTCCCCCCATGAGCTGTGTGCTGTCAGTCGCCAGTGAGGGAGACAGCTGGGGCCTGTTTTACAAAAGTAGTTTGTAAACCAGGACACCCAGGACATCACTTTGTAACCTAACATTGTCCTGATAACCTCGACCATAAAGAGGGGTGTGTACTGTCTCAGCTAATCTGTGGTTTTTCTTTTCCTGCTACGAGCTGGTTCATGTTAAAGAGGCTGAGTTGATTATTTCAATCAGTAGAGAAATTAAATCAACATTTCACTAGATTCATTAGATGCAGATTTGAATTTGGATCTTGATCAAATTTCACACACTCATAGATATCAGTCCCATAAACATTCATTTTATTTCTCCTTTTATTTCATACATTTTCTCTCTTGATATTTTCATCCTGATCAAATTCCTGTTTTTCTCATGACATCGAGTTCTGTGCTGAGACAATAAACTAACCCGAACTACTTTTCCAAGGTGATGTCGTTTGAAAAGCTTTCTTACTTAGCATGAGAACACAGCTTACCAGAATGCAGACAGAGATATCCCATCGGCAGAGGAGTGAAAGTGATTGGCCAAACAGTTCACAAGCAGATAGAATCAGACTGTAATGTAAATGAACCTGTCCTGTATTCGCTGTGTCGTGTTCGTCTCTCTTGTCCCTCGGATCATTTGATTATAGCCCAGCCCACAAGCCATTGTATTAGACTTTCCTTGATCTAAATACGGACACAAGAGCAATGAATAGTTGAAGCTTATAGACCTTGTAAATGTAGCTGGTTGGTAAACTTGAGCCTGTTGGTTCTAATGTTCTTGACTTTTACATGTTGTTGTCATACTTCATTATTAATGTTGAAAATTACATGAATTCTGTCACTTGGCCATCGTCAGATTTACAACCGCTGTAGTTTTTACTGTTTATTACCACTTCTGTAAATAAATTTTTCCGACACATAGTACTGTCCAATCACTGTTGTGATGGAAATCTGGAAATACAAGAGGCTGGAAACACCAAAGTTATCTACGTGTATTTTAATAGGGGCTTTCTGCAGAAAGGATCAACACAGAGAGTCACAAGGATCTCAGAGTGAAGATGCAGGACAGTCAAATGCAAGGATCATATATAGGAGAACTAAGGGCTGTCTCTCTGAACCAGTTCAGACTGGTTCTGTAGGCGCAGGTTGAGAGAGGAATCTAAACACAGACAACTGATTTACATATGTTTCCTTTGCATGTGAATGTTTGACATACATTCAGTTCTTTGGAGAGTAAATAAGTGGCAAAAGGGTCTGGCAGTTTTCAGGTCATAAACAGTTCAGACCATAAAGTATTTGGACAGTTTGTATATATGTAGATACAGGTCATAAAAGTCTTTAGACAGGGCTGCAAAAACTTACTTTCCAACTACAAAATAGTTTTTTTCAACCACACTTAGTTAATTTTTCTACTACACTGTCTATATTTGAAGTTACGGCAGGACACTTGGACAAGAGTTGTATATTCTGTTAAACTGTCCATGAACAATTGAGGATGGTAGTAGGTTGATGTGTAACTGTCTGTAACTGCCAATTTGAAAGGTCAACCCGGTTGATTTTTTTTCAGTTGGCATTGGCTTGTGTGTTTTCTGTTTGAGGAGCACTGTGAGGGTTGTAGATGGGAAAGAATTCCAGAGAGTGTTTTTGATTTTCCATATTGAGATCTATTTTATTACCTCTGGAAAACAGGTTATGTTTTCTTTGCTGTCTGTCTGTTTCATGATTGTGCAAAAACTACTAGACCGGTTTTCTTGAGGCTAAGTGGAAGGGTTATATGGGCCAAGGACAAAGTATTTTCTAAATGATTTGGGGATTTAATTTAATTTAATTGTGGGGGCAGATCCAAGACTTGTTTCACTTTCTTCTATAAATAGATTAATTACTAATTTCAAATAGTTCGCTCAGTTGGGATTGGTCTATTGCAACTACAACGGGACTGATTTCTCTACATTCACAGTTGCTGTGATATTTTTTCCCACTATCTCTGAGATAAGAGTCTGCCTTATTTGTATTGCTCCATATTTTCTCTGGTTCTAGTCAATCAAATTACATGGATAAAATCCTTCTCCACTGCGTATACATTATAAAACGCAAGCACCCACAAGATGTAGATTCTGCTCACACACACAGGCACACAAACAAGATGGAGAGGAAGAGGACGAGGAGAGAAAGGTGCAGATAGAACGAAGGAGAGGCTGTTATTTATTGACCACTTCTGTAGGTACATTTTATCATATTTAACCTGTCCAAAGTTTAGAGGTTGTCCAAAGTCATACATTACCTATATATTTAACTACTGAGACAGACTAGTAGGGGCTCACAAGTCTTGTGTCTGACTTGTGTCATCAGTATCACAAGTAAAAGAATGGCTGCGATGGAAGAGCTCCTGCTGCACTTCACCAATACAACCAATCTAATCAGCACATTTCTGATCTTATTTATCGTCTATCTGGTCTCCTCAGGCTTCGGCCCTCAGAGGAAGGAGCCTCCAGGGCCCAGACCACTGCCTCTGCTGGGTAATCTGCTGCTTTTGAATCCCAAGTGACCTCACACAGCACTGTATGAGGTAAGTGAACGAGATATAAAGCTGCAAGAATTTACATCAGTATATTGGCTAAAAATCACAAAGAAAAAGAACGTTTTCTGAAGGTTTTATATGTATATTTAAGCTCTCCAAGAAGTATGGACCAGTTTACACCATGCACTTTGGACCTAAAAAAACAGTGGTGCTGGCAGGACACAAGACGATCAGACAGGCTCTGGTCCAGAATGATGCTTTTGCAGATAGAGAAGCTTTGCCAATTATAAGTGACCTGCAATTAACACACGGTGAGGAGCAACCACAAAATGTGTCATTTTGTATTTTAGAAATGATATTAAATACGTATTTTGTTGCATCGTATATATTTTATTTCCCTTTTTGGATAATTTATTGTCTTCTGTTAAATAGAAAACTAAAACCCTGTCTTATGCAGGAATTATTTTCTCCAATGGAGACACATGGAAAGAGATGAGGCAGTTTGCTTTGTCCAGCCTGAAGCAGTTTGGAATGGGAAAGAGATCAAATGAAGAGAAGATTATAGAGGAGGCTCAGTTCCTGATTGAGGTCTTTAAAAGTCTGTCTTTGTAGTTACTTAAACTTGGTTTGAATGATTCTGGAATTGTGAAAAACATTTACAATGGAACGTAAACTTTGCCACCATCTCCTTCATGTTTTAGGACACCCCAGTGGTTATTCTACTGTCGTCTGCTCTTCAAGATGAAGATGAGTGGGAAAAGACTTACTCCTTTAACCCAGGCCATTTCCTAGATGAGGACGTGAATTTTAAAAAGAGAGATGCATTTTTACCATTCTCTGCAGGTACCTATGATTTGGTTTAATTTAACTAAGAAACGACAGAACACATTTGCTTGTAGATGCAACATTGCTTCATGTCTTCTCTTTCAGGCTCAAGAAATTGCATAGGAGAGAGTCTGGCCAGGATGGAGCTCTTCCTCTTCTTCACCTCCCTCCTCCAGCACTTTCGTTTCACTCCTCCACCTGGAGTTACAGATGAACTGGATCTGACACCAGCTGTGGGCTTCGCCCTCACCCCTGCAATGCACAAGCTCTGTGCTATCAGCAGACATCAGCAATAAAACAAACAATTATTGATTAGTCAAGTAAGCTTGAGTTGTACACTGTCAACATGCTAATCTCTTTATAACATGTATTAAAGCTATGATTAATATATAATGAAATATGATTTATGTGATCGTAACCAGCTCTTTATTCTTTTTTCAATCAACGAGCATAGAGGTATGAACAGTAACAGTTCATGTCAGTCCAACTGATACAAAATAGGTTAATACAAAATAAACAAGGTTTTTTTTACAAAAAAGTGCCTGAACATCATTTTTAAATGATCTAAAATCATGGTAAAGACAAATCCTGTCCACATTTTCCCTAAAGCATTGTAATCCCCTCATTCTATTGCTGTATGTATTCTCTTAAAATGTACTTTATAATAAATAAATGGAAAAATGCTACAACTATGCTTATTGTAAAAACATGTGTCTTAAATTACTACACTGAAGTGACTTAAAAAGCAAATCCAAGCCCTTATTGTCCAAAAACATTGTTGAATCAGAGGCCCCTCACGGCCCCTCCAATTTGATAATATTGAGCTGCTGATCTTGTGCAGCGTGACTTGAGTTCACCAGCGGCTGCGTGGAAACGCTGCAGTCCTGGAGGGTCCTCGCTGAGCAGCTGCTTGGGAAATCAGATGACTTGCTCTCTGATATTCTGAAACTCTGAGAATGTGACTGGGTGAATGTAGGGGCGTAGGATTGTGTGTAGGGGGGCATGAGATTTTGACTGGTTTGCTGTGTGTATGCGGCTGCATATGGTTGCGTTTGAGTGGGGGTGTGAGTAAGTGGAAGGTTCTCAGCATTGCTACATGGCGGAAACCCATTCATACTTGTGGGGCTCAGTCCGGGCAGTTTAAAGGCCTCTACATTGTCTAAACTCTCTAAAGAGTTGTAGCTTGGCTGGGTTTGGCTGCACTGTGTGTACGTGCCCCGACCAAAGCTGAAATTGTCTTGGCTGAAGGAGGTAGATGCAGAAGCTGTTGGCAAAGCAGAGGGTGATGGGGTTTTGTTGTGCTGCTGTTGAGAACTGCTACACTGTCCCAGTTTGGGGGCGAGGCTCTGCAGGGTGCTGAGAATCTGCTTCTGAATGTGGGTCTGCTGCACCTGCTCCCTCTCCAGGCGGCACTGCTGCTCCACGAGCATCTTCACTGCCAGGCCCAGGCCGCGCACCTCAGAACCCAGAGTCTGAATTTGATCCTGCAGACCACCTTTCCCCCCCGCGTCCTGAGCTGCCTGCTGTAGGTTTTGCTCACTATGAGTAGCACCTTGGCCACCAGTGGTCTGTAGGCGGATGATGGAACCCCCGGGAGCTGAGGATGTGAAAGGTGCTCCCAGGCGATTAGGAAGACGAATGCCAACCCGAGGAGGAGGGAGAGGAGAACGGACAGACACACCTGGTCTCTGTGTCAGAAAACGCTTGGGGGCACCACTTCCTCCAGACTGACCCTCCATAACAGTCTGTTCAGCATGCAAAAGAAATTACTAAAGTTATAATGCAATCTTAAGTTGGTTAGTCTCCCTTATTCACGTATAAACATCCACTATGACAGATCTATGCTGGAATACAGTACTACCTGGAACCAGCTACAGGCGTAGAAGCAAAAAGACTCAAAATTAATGACAGTCTACTTTTATTAAAGAGCTGGAACACACTTCGGATCTGAGATCAGTTATGCTTTTCTCACCTTTTCAGTGGTCAGATCATATGTTTCAGGCAGCTGAGGCACTGCACTACTCATATTCGACCCCTGGACACTTGGGTGATCTCTTCTGAACAACGATGCCACCTGGTGGAATGACTGTTGAAACACAATTTATGTAAGTTAGACTTTACCCGGAGGTAAAACAGCTTAAAAGACAATTTGATAGTTATAGTATTTGGTAAATTACACAGCTTTTTTGCAACTGTACAATAATTAAAAAAAGCTGTTGACACATGAGGGAACTTTGAATGTTTAGGTAGGTACCTTCATCTTTTGTGACAGCGCTTTATCCAAAAGCCTCTTTCGGGCTGCCAAAATTGCGTTGGTGGCTGGAGAAGATGTGACTCTCTTCCTCGTGAAGGCTCCAGCGCTTGTTGGTGTGGAAGACACAGCGCCCATCACTGCCTGTGTTACAGCGCACTGGGGACCTCTCTGTTGGCTGTTCTGTGCAAGGGAGGTGACGCTAACAATCTGGATGTCATTTTCTTCCTTATCTCCCACGCGTTGCTGTTCTGACCTGCTGCCGCCGCTCGACTCCCCGTACCCAGGTGGCTTTCCACAAGCCTGTGGATTTGTGGAAATTTGTTTGGCAAAGTCCGCAGCTGCTGTGAAGCCAGCGTGGTGAGATGCCTCCCGTAGTAGGTTTTGGAGATGAATGTTACTCCAGCTATCTTGCATCGTCGCAGCTCGAGCTTGCATGTGTGCTACATTTGTTGTGCTGTTTCCACCCTCCACAGGTCTGACCCTCCCTGGGGGCCTCCCTTGGAACTCCCTCAGGAACAGGTAGATGGCCTGGGCAGACACCTTGATGTTCTCCAGCTCCAGCACAGCTTTGATCTTACGGAAACTCAGACCAGCTTTCCTCAGCTCCACCACTTTGTGCTTGGCGGCGTCATCCAGCCGGCCCATGGTCACTCAAAGGAGAACAGCCCTGGGAGTTAGGCTGTTTATCTCTAGACAATTGAGATAACAAAAAAAACCGTTGTCAATACTTATTGTATGTTTGAGACTGAGAAAGCTAAAAGCTAAAACTGGGAATCATACGTACGAAAGTAACTAAAAAGTAACTAAAAGTACGAAAGTAACTAAAAAGTAACTAAAAGTACAAAAGTAACTAAAAGTACGAAAGTAACTAAAAAGTAACTAAAAGTACGAAAGTAACTAAAAGTAACGAAAAGTCACTAAAGTAACGAAAAGTAACTAAAAGTACGAAAAGTAACAAAGTAACGTAAAGTAACGTAGGTGGCACTATGACCCTGAACTAATATTAATATATGGATGTGTTCAGGTCAGGATTGTGATCATAGGTCAGTAGTTCGGAGCCGGTTGGATAATGCAAAGTACTTCCTGTTTCATGGCGAATCAGTAGGTGGCGCTATGACACTGAGGAAATATTGACACATAGAGCTGTTCAGGCTTGGTCTCTGATCATGAGACATCAGTTTGGCAGTGATAGGACAATGCACACTGGACTTATGACAACATCGTCTCCTTTGGCGAAGGATGAACCTTCGCCGCACCTCAATGTTTACACGGTTTGAGGAAATGTCACAATTCTGACCATGGTCCAATGACTTGACTGAGCTCTTTTGAGCTTTATATTGTAAAGCAGCCAGGAGCAGTTCATCAAAGTATAAAACATGTCACTTCCTGGGGGGGGGGCTGTTGTTACACAAATGTAGTTTGAGGGAGATAGACCCATGAACACGGAAGTTACAGCAATTTCGTGTGTCACGGCGAGTTGATGAACTTTGATGCCACGCCACTATTATGGCGTTTGACGAAAAGTCACAGTAATCTTATGCCTACATTATCAATGTCTTGAGACCCTTTTGATACAGTTTGACATGGCTGTGGGCAGTGGATCAGGAGGAATACATCCAAGTGTAAGACATGCAAAAAACAAGACATTTCCTGTTTCCACCAGGGGGCGCTGTGATTTGAAGTCATAATTTATGTGTAGATGTCATCAGGCCGGGAGTCTTGTCTTACATGTTTAGTTTGGACTCGATTGGACCATGTATGTCCGAGATACAGAACCTCGTTTTTTGATGGCGTGTAATCAAACTTTGAGGCCACGCCATGGTCACACCGTGTGACGAAAAATCGATCTTTGAGGTAGTTTTCATCTCCATCTTGCTGTGATGACACGCATCTCCATATGAAGTTGATCTGATGAAAGCCCTGGGACAAGTACATCAAAGTCAAAATGGCGGGCTTCCTGTTGCTTTTTTCCAATTGCACCTCTGACCTTTTTTGTTTGTCTGTCCATTTTTCCACGCCCATTTCAAATTACTCCAGAATACAACTACTTTTTGGGGTTTTGAATTCCCTGCAAACTTTGGTAACAATTTGAGCATGTCTAGGCCCTGAAAAAGCCCCAAAAGGGAAATACAAATCCTTCGAAATACAATAGGGCCTCCCACCGGAGGTGCTCGGGCCCTAAATACAAATCCTTCGAAATACAATAGGGCCTCCCACCGGAGGTGCTCGGGCCCTAAATATAAGGAATAGACTGACAATATATATAGATGGTTAATATACTGGTTTTGTTTGCCTATAGTGTACCATCTCTGCACCACATCCCCTGCTCTGCACTGAGGGAGCACTTGTTGTCATGTATAAATGAATTAATAATACATCAAGTTTAGACGTCTATTATACAATTTACCTGACACCAGTCATGTAAAAGCAAATTCCAAACGATATACCACTGATCAAATCCCTATTTAATCAAATCTCATAGACTCAAATGTCGCATTGAATTGGGACGTGGTGAATTCGAATTGAATTGGGAAAACATGTCATTAGTGAGACAGCTGCTCGCTGTTTACATGGTTTGATTAAGCTCACATGGTATTTATGAGACACACAAATTATATAAGATAAATATAAAAATATAATGAAACAACAAATGAAAATATGTATTTCTACTGTTTTTTTTCTCCAAATCTGCCACCGGATATTATATTTTATAGTGTGAATGTATTAGAAACTAGTTTTACTTTAAAGTGGAACAAACAAAACAATGCTCGGCGCCACTAGCTAACATTGGTATATCCTGGCTACACATTAATACACACTATATAAATATATAGTTCCCCCCCCCCCCACGTCAGGTAACGGACGTTAGCTGAGCTGGCTAACATCAACAGCTAACACTATGATCGCTCTACAAAGTGATGCGTTTACCTTGTTGTCAGGAGGTTGCGGTGGATTATTGTTTCCTTTCAGGTTTAAATCACGACACAATTCAAGTGTCGTGACGATACATGTCGACCTCGCGCAGCTACGACGCAACTATACGCGCAGAAACGCCACATTTCTCTTTTATTTTATCGATAAGAACTAATACAAACAAACCACTTGTGTGGGGCGCTCAGGTTCTGACGTCACGTCCGCTCTTTCGTCATCACCGAGCGACTAACGCGCCGACGGTGTTTGAAGCGGATTCCCTCGTTTGAACGAAATGTAAGTTCAGTCTTTTAAAATACTCAAAATGAAGCTTATATTATTTGAATAATGTAGATTATTACAAAGTGAAAACACGCGCCACCTTTTCTAATACCGTGAAGATCTTATTAGAGGAGCGGTTGTCGACAAACGGTGACCAAGCAGCCTGCTTCTGGTCTAGAATGGAAATCAATGGCGGCGCGTTTCTGCTGTTAGTCGTAACGTTAATATACGTGCGACGTTTCAGTGGTTTAAATGATGTAACTTTCTGTTTTTACCTACGACAAGAAGTTTACATTTAGTTTCTTCGACCATTCGCTATCCCCGTTTGGTTTAAATGCGATTTATTGACACGAGCACACAGCTGGTCATGCGATGGAGGAGAAACGTTTTGCTTTGTTTTGTTCCCGAAGTAATATCAATTCACAGAAGTTTAGTGGCCAAACATTTTGGTTATCAATCAATTATTTAGTTATTTATCATCCCAAAATCGGTTGTTGTTTATTGTGGGTTACATCTTCTTAAAAGTGAGGATTTGCTTGTTTTGTATCATTGTAGTTTTAATATTTTTGGCTTTTGTACTGTAGCTCTGACCAAGTATTAACTCAAAGACAATATTTTCAGATTTTATGGCCTTGACAGATTTATTGACAATGAAAATGATTGACTGTTGCAGCCCTACATCCTTCACCGTTCATAGGATCTCACTCACACTTTTTCTCTGACTGCAGGGCACCATCACCCACAAAGCGGAAAGATGAGGAGAAAACTAAGGACAGAGGTAAAGAAAAGAGTGAAAGAAAGGAAGGAGACAAGGAGAGAGGACGGGACAAAGTAAGGAAACGACGCAGTGCATCGAGTGGTAGCAGCCACAGGTTTGTTCTCTAAAACACACATTTGTAACTAGGTCTGTGAAAACATTGTTCTTGACTTTATATATTTTGTACTAAAGTTTATCTATGTTTTGAATATGACCAGATCGAGCTCTGCATCAAGCAGCAGCTCTGGTTCCAGTTCAGGCTCCTCAAGTGGGTCCAGCTCATCTGGTACCAGTCGCTCTGGTTCCTCTAGCTCTCGCTCCTCGTCTTCCAGCTCCTCTGGCTCCCCGAGCCCCAGCCGCAGACGGCACGACAACCGCCGCCGCTCACGCTCAGAGTAAATCACTTCATCGAATGCAGCCGCACAGAGTTTTTGCAATATTTGCTACATTGTTCCTTTAAATTGCTGTGAAGTTAATCCGTGTTTGATTTGTGATTCTGCAGGTCCAAAACACAAAAGAGGGGCGATGATAAGGAAAGAAGGAAAAGAAGCCCGAGCCCCAAACCAACTAAACTCCACCTGGGCCGGCTGACCAGGAATGTCACCAAGGTCAGCAAAAAATAAATCGTTACACATTTCCAACCCAAGCAAAAAAAAAAGTGATAACGGCTGCTTTCAAGCTGCTACTCTTTATTTCAAGGTTTTCTAAAGGATTGAATATGATTTCAAGTTAATGCATTACCTTGGTAAGTGAAAGTGAGGGAAAGAAAAAGTTCTGATATGCGCGATTATGGTTTAATAATATGAACGTTGTCCAATTTTCAACTGTCAATTTCATAGCATTTTATGGATTATTTTCCTCGTCAATATTCCTCCACAGATAATCAAGGATGTTTGTTTCCACACTTGTAATACGTATCCGTCTACCTTTTTTTTGCGCAGGACCACATCCAGGAGATCTTTTCCACTTATGGGAAAATAAAAATGGTTGACATGCCAGTGGATAGGCTCCACCCACACTTGTCCAGGGGCTGCGCCTACGTGGAGTTTGAGACCCCCGAGGACACCCAAAAGGCCCTGAAACACATGGACGGAGGTGGGCAGGAGTGTTTGTTTCTGTGCTTCTGTCTCACAAGATTACTGTGGGTATTCATTTCGATGACTTTTGTAATCTACAGGTCAGATTGACGGACAGGAAATCTCCGCATCTGCCGTGCTGACTCAGCGAGTCCGCCCTCCACCTCGTAGACCCTCTCCCCCTCGCAGAATGCCCCCACCACCACCTATGTGGCGTCGCAGCCCTCCACGCATGAGGAGAAGGTCAGTCTCCCAATGTCGTGAAATTTATTTAACGAGTGATTTCTTTCAGTCAGTGTATGTGTGGTATTTATTCATTGTATTTTGTTCTTCTTGCTTTCAAACCACAAATGTTTTCTTCCTGTGTTCTTGCAGGTCCCGCTCACCGAGGAGGCGGTCCCCAGCACGCCGCCGCTCTCGCTCCAGATCTCCTGGTCGCAGGCGCCACCGCTCCCGCTCCAGCTCTAACTCCTCGAGATAGACCGGTTTCCTGCCTCCAGATTCCAAGTGATCACCCTCCTGCTTTGACTGATATTGTGGACTTACCAGAATAAGTTCATTTGATTTGTAGCCAATATAAACATCTGCCTGCATGTGGGAAGTGGATTTTTTGTTTTTGTTTTGTGTTTATTCTGAAAAGTTGGCACAATGTTGTGTCAGGCCTAGTATGGTCTCTTTTTAAAGTGTTTCTTCTTTTTACCATGTTCTGAATTTTTTTGGATATTTTGACAAATAAAGGTTCTGAAACATGTACAGTGTGTGAGTTCAGTTTGTAACAGCCAGGGGGAGATTCGGCCTCAACTCTCTTGGCTTTGTGTTTGCGTTGCTCAACGCAGCTTTACAGTCTTTAGGGAACACAAAAACATTTAATGTGTCTGCAATTGTTACAACTGCGAAGGAGGTTATGTTGTCATCACTGTCCTTTTGTTCATTGGTTGGTTTGTTAGTTTGTTTTTAAGCAAGATTACACAGAAACAACTGAATGGATTTCCACGAAACATGACAGGGAAGAACACATTTAATTGTGGTGCAGATCTGGATCATCTCGCCTAATGTCAGCTGCGAGCCTCTAGAATAAGTGGTATAGATGATGGATGGATTGATTTGGATCATATTGGGCATTATTCAACATTTTTACTGTTTTCCCAAGAAGTAATTCATGGACACTCACAAGAAAAAAAAAAAACAGGCACATTAAGGGAACTAATATCTTTGTGTGTGCAATGTGTTGCAGCTTGATTGACATTAAAGGGACTGTTGGGCCTTGGCAGTAATATATGTGCTCTATTGAATGGACATCCAGATACAAACAGCAGTGTTCTCATAGTTCCACAAAAACACTTAAATTGGCAATCAATATCAGCCATTAGACCTCTGGTTAGAATAAGATAAAACAAGAAAAGATATGATAATCCTTTAATAGTCCCAATAGGGAAATTTTGAATTATGTACAATAATGTGAGTGCTTTTACAGAATGTACAGTATAGTGGTGCAGCTGTCATTGTTTTCCAAAGGCCTCATTTACTGAGTAGATAGAAATTCTATTCAGGAAAATCTAGTACGAGCATGCTGTTTTGCATGTGGCTGTAATATTTCTTTAAATGTTGGGTCATTTGTTTGGCACCTGAAGCAGACAACACATATCTCAAGTTGCACTCACAGGTGATTTAAATCATTTTGGCTCATTTAGAGTGGGGGTCTGTACTGACTTTGATTGATTGACGTCTCCTTCACCCTGTTACACAAATCCCTCCTCAACTCCACCCACCTTTAACTTGCCCACAGGTCTTATCAACTGGAAAACACCAGTGTGATGTCATATTTCAGGCAGATTTATTATACTACAATAAAAAACAATACAATATTTTTTATTTATTTATCTATTGTATAAATTCTCAAATGTCTTTTCAGAGTTCGTTCTGTGGCTTGTTGTGTTTTTTGCGTGTGCACTACATGTGTGCGTGTTCGGTGTCTGGAGAGTAGGGAGCGCGATCCTCCACTGGGTGTCTCACTCCGGTCAAACACCACGGAGAGCAGGGTTAAATGCTGACTGGTACTGGAGCACCGACATCACACTGACCATGCCCCTCTGCTCACACGCCCACCCTCCACTCCACGGTGTTCCGGCGCGTCACGGCGCACTGTGCCCACTGAGTCTGTCTCATGTTTTAACTTTCGATCCACGAGAGTTTGAGGTTTTCAGCCGCTGAGGAGTTTTTTTTTTTTTTTAAGAGCAAAGTCTGTGTCATCATGGCTTCGGATCCAGAAAATAACAGAGGGCGAATGAATCAGCTTCTGGGGAAACCTGGGAATGGAGAGTGTGCCGACTGCGGAGCTGCAGGTATGCTGGAGGATGGGGAGTTAACAGACGCTGGACATTCATTTGTCTTCCACTGTGGGATGTTATAAACTGTAAACTGCCTCTGGCACAAGGCGATTCGATTTCTCTCCTCAGATAGTCCAGATGTGGTCTCAGCAGGGTTATGACATATACAGTATAAGAGTTGACACAATCCTCACACAGGAGAGTGGTCTAACTAATGTGTAACCCCCCTTTCGACCCAGCATTTAAATAAGAAACCCTTGCTGAGCTGTACGTGTTTCTCATTTCAACTTGCAGGAAAGATTCAGGGTTCAAATGTGTATTGAACTGTTGGCTGATTTCCTTCAGCATGGACACGTACCCTCATGCTCACACCTTGGTTTGCTTGTCATATCTGCAGTTACTTACATGCAAACAGGTGTGGCTTGTTAAATAAGGCTTGTCCTCTCTGAGTGGAGGTGGGAAAGATCTTGACATTTTGTTTGTTGTTATTTGGCACAAGTTTACTGATTATTAAATATTTTGACTAATTTGAGCTCCAGTGTGAAATGTGATGACCACATAAATACACAAGAGCATCCAATCGAACCTCAGTAAAATTCATTTCAGCTCTATTCAGATCTAATCATGCAGATCTCAGAAGGATTTGTTCATACCCTGTTAAAATTCTCTTCCAAACTGACTGTCTGTCTGGATCATGTATAACACACACACAGAATAGTGTCTAACCACATCATGCTTTTCTCTTTCGTACAGATCCTTGTGTGCATCTTTGAGATTATGCACAAGGAAGTATTTTTTTTCTCACTGTGCTATTTTGGCTCTGAGCTGAGACCGTTTCCCTTCAGTCGTCATTAGCGGTTAAAGGGCTGCAGCTCACTGATAGTCCGCTTCACACTGCCCTAGTTCTCTGGCTCACTCACAAAGTAACCACAACGGCGGCTGTAATCTCGCTTTGCATCAGCGTAATGATTCTGAGCGTGAGATCTTGAGAGCTGTGTGTGCATGCGTGTGCAGCGTTTCACACGTTGCGTTTCCGTTTTTCTTGACAGGCCTGAATTGAAATGGATTAGTTTACTGTATCTTGTTCTGTTGATCTAGGGAACCGATGTTTGCTATGCTGCACTTTTCCCACACTTGTGTCCCTTCAAAGTAATGATTTAACTTTTAATGTTCAGACCTTTCACTGAGCAGAGAACAGAGAAATATCACAAGCGCTGAAGCATAACTTGGTAACATATTGCAAACATTATTTAACAGACACATGATAGACCTGTGAATTTGTCTAGATGGAATATATGTACTTACAAAATAGATATATTAATGCAGGCGTCTGAAAGGGTTAATATTGAACACTCGCTTTTTACCCAAATATTGATCATATGTGGAGCTGAGCTACGATATCATCACTCTGAGGAATTAGACTGTTTTACACATGCATGCTTTATGAGCATGCATGTGACACGTGGAAATCTTTTCCCCAGTGCAATATCTGCAATGTGTTTTATGCATCTACAAACAAGTGTGTGTGTTGCTTTGCAGACCCGGAGTGGGCGTCCTATACCCTGGGTGTGTTCGTGTGTCACAGCTGCTCAGGCCTCCATAGAAACATTGCTCAGATCAGCAAGGTGAAGTCTCTCCTGCTGGATCCCTGGAGCTCCTCAGAGGTGGAGGTGAGAACTATAACGTCTGAAGGATTTTATTCACTCTCTGCCTGTCACTGCAGCGGAAGAACGAGACAAGTCTCAATTCACTACGGCCTGAAAGCCATGAGCCAGCAGCTGGCAGATGTAACTAATATCTCTGAATATGTGTTTGTGCTGCTGAATGCTGTGACTTTCAGACCTAAAGTCACAGGTTTATGTCATGCTGATGCTGAATAGGTGCAAGGAAATTGGTTTGTGGTGTTTTATCATCATTCTCTCTGTGCTTCCCCCTTTTGAATCTTGAATCTTGAATCTTTTTCTTTCTTGATTTGTGAGTGTGCATGTGTAATCCACTGCTTCTCAGCCCTGTGATTATAAACACAGGGCAGGTAGGTATTGCTAATGTTGTGCGGACCTACATCTGTTATATTCTGGGGACAAAAAGTGAGTTTCCATAATGTAAATCCATAAAATCTGAAGGAAAGTACCTTTCTTTTGGTAACTATCAGGTTAGGGAAGTAGTACTGTGAAGACAAAATCTCTCTCTCTCTCTCTCTCTCTCTCTCTCTCTCTCTCTCTCTCTCTCTCTCTCTCTCTCTCTCTCTCTCTCTCTCTCTGTGTGAGTTTGCAACCCGCCCTCATCAGACAAATGTGCATTCATGGACTCACCAGCCATTTTGCGACTTAAGTGCACATCTGATGTGTTTGTCTCTCACCTCTGCAGTTCATGGACTCTGCTGGTAACAACGCTGCCAAGGCCAAATATGAGCAGATAGTTCCTGCCTTCTTTTACCAACCCAAACACAAAGACTGCATGTAAGTGATGTGGTCCTCCACCCTCCTTAAATATCTGATTGAGGAGCCGCTTCCACTTCTCTACAGGTGGTCACCTCTAAAAGATGGATGAGTAAACATCTGCTGCTCAGGTGGATACTACAGAAACTTTTATCTTTGAAAGACACATGACACCAACATGAAGGTTCAAATGGATAAAAGTAGTTCATGTTGTTTGTGCTACAGGACTTAATTCCCAATTTGTTAATTTCTACATAAAAAAATGTTACGACTCTCAGTATCAGCCCTGAAGTTTTGCAGTGTCAGCAACATTTCAAACCTCAGTCAATGTATTGTGGTTATTTTGTTCCACAAATGGGGAGATGGGGAGGTTAGGTACCTCTGCTGGCATGTAGAAACTCCTCCATGATACGAATGCCAAGTTCCTGTAGTTCTAACATGCAGGAGGGAACAGTTCAGTAGGATGGTTTCTCCTGAACTCTCTTGTGATATAATTAACAACATGCAACTGTGAAGTTTTTCTTAAAACAGACCTGTACTGTGTTGATCAATTATTTTTAGAGAGAAAAAGACAAATCCATGAAGGGCTGGGACCTGAACAAAGCTACGTCATTAGAGAGTGATGCAAATTAAACATGTTGAAACGAGTTATCTTAGTTCGAAAAACATTGTGAAGATGCTATGAATATTATGTGAAAAGTCTGGAGAAATAAAGATGATAAAGATAGATATGAGATATAAAAGAGGAGCATGAACTGTATGATCAGAATAATCAAAGATGGAGGACGAGAGAGATCAAGCCAAATAATACGTGATCGCTTTTTGTTCAGAGTTTGCATGAAATGTAGCTCGGATGCTTGACTTCTGTCAAAAAGCAGGTGATCATCAAACTCTTAAGTGTCCAACACCAACTGTTCTGCAGGCTCCTCCGGGAACAATGGATTCGAGCCAAGTACGAGAGGAAGGAGTTCCTGTGTGTGGAGAGGCAGGAGCCCTACTCTGCAGGTAAGGAATATATGCGTGTCTGCACGGTCAAGCACCAGAACACACAATACTTCTGGCTTACTCTGGAAAACAAGTAATTGTCTGTGTCTTGCACAGCACCTTCTGTTCAGCATTGACTGAATACTCAGCAGGAAAACAGCCTCATCCAATTATCATTGTCCACATTCTCAAAACAGCCGATCACATCCGAGGTAATGAGTGAAAGAGGGTGAGGAGGCCACTCACGTCTCACTTTGCTGCCTTGCAAAAAAGGAAAAACATATTTCGAGCATTAAACTACATTTAAAACCTAAAAATGTTTTCATTACATTTCAAAACAAATTCAGATTCTCCAAGTTAATGAGCATCAAGTTAGAGTTTCGATGTGTTGGAAGGGATATCTGCGTCTTAAACAGAGGAGGTTAGCAGTATTCATCTGCTTCCAGTCTTTATGCTAAGCTATGCTAACAAACTTCAGCTTTAACATAAAAGGAGACTGATATTTATCTTCTCAGCCAATAGTCAATCTACAAAGTAAACTACACTAAACTCAAACAATACTTTTAATGTGTCTGTAAACAACATCCTACAGTCTTAATTTCAGTCCCACAAGCTGCACTGTTGTTGACAATTATTCATTAATCATCTATGAAAGACAATTCCTCCAAAGATATGGAGCATTTTGTGATTGCGTGAGTATCCGAAGTTCCTCCTCGAGTTTGACCAGTTAGTCGATCCTGTGAAAAACAGCTGCATTGGTATCTGCTGGGGTTCAGTGTGTGTTGTAGAATGTGCTGTTTGGTCTGGTAATGGCATGATCCTGTCAAAGGGAGTAATGCCAAGCAACTGATTGCACAGTATGCACCATTGCTATTATAACCACCATTGCCCAGCCCAGTTATCCAGCCAGTCAGAGTGCACGCCTGCTGTTATTGCTGGGATAGCTGCAGAGACAACGAGGGCCGGTCACCAGGGGATGAACAAATGTACTTTGCCGCGGTGTGTGTGTGTCCTCATTTCTTTCTGCTCCACATTGCCACAGTTGTCGTCTGTACATCTACCCTTGTTTCTGCCTAACGGCAAAATATCTCGCCCTTTTGTTGCGGTTGACTGTGTGAAATAATTTTGTAATTGGCCTAAGCTGACTTCTTCTCAGAGTTTATTACACAACACTATGTTATTATAAGTGGACCGATATGATTAAAAAGTTGCCTTTTAGGTGTCCATAACACACTCAAACCAATTATTAAATGAAATTTAACATCATTACTACGTTTGTCCCTCATCACAGATTTGGTTTTGCGAATTTCATCGTTTAATTGCCACTTACTAGTCTTTAGCTCTGTTAAAGAGGAAATGTGAAGCTGTCAGAAACGTCTCAATGTTGTGCTGATAAAACATGATGGCCACTGACCACGCTCTCTATCAGCTTTTATTGTCTGTTTCCCTCTGTAACATCTGAGCCGGAAACAGGAAGTTGTGCAAAATGAAATCAGTTAAACCCAATAGAAAGCCTGGTTTGTGACACTACTGTGTTATTTCTCCCCCTCTCTCTTGTGAGAGCAATAATTGGGAGTGTCTTGATACATGTGAAGAAAAGTGACGACACTGTTAGAGCCACTCAGGTTCACTTATTAGTATTCATGGAGACGAGGAAATAGATTGTAAGGTTAGAAATCAGCACAGTTTCCTTTTACTCACAGAAATTCTTGGTTATTGTTGTCAAGACCTCATCAGGCACATTAAGAAGCGCCTTTACGTTGCATTTAAGAGCTGAAATATCACCTGGGATTTCTCAAACACACTGATTTGACTTCTATTTGACTTCGAAGGCTGGAAATCAGAGAGAGTAAATCTCTTGTGTCTTCTCTGGCAGACTAAATGTATTGAATGTTTTCAAAAACATGCAAACAGATGAAACCAACATGCTAAAAGTAAAACGAGCACTATCTCGCTTTAAGGTAGAGAAGATAAAGCTCTATTATCAGAGTCTCATGACTGTCGAGCTCGTCCTCCATCTCCCTCCCTCTCCGTCAAAGGCCTCTTGTGTTGTGCTGGGCCGAGGAGCTTGTGGGTGCCTCTGCCATGGAGGAAGAATGGTGTCTCTTGTGTACAAATATTCTATATAACATTGCTCATAAGAAAAGCAGGAAAACCCCAGCAGCGATCGGAAGGAAGACAAATGCTGTGGTCTGAAACTGACTTTGCTCTCCCGTGTGTTTGCAAATACTTTACAGCCTGTAGTTACAGGGAATGACTCTTCTCCTCTGCTGTGTGCCGATGTGTGGACAGTCTGACCCCCTCCTCCGGGTGGTTAAACAAAACATTCCCACTCATAAATAATTGATAAAGCCAGTACTGCTGCCTGTGGCCCACACCACACCATGATAACTTTATACAGTACATAGAATCTGTAAACTGCAGGTGGACAAGCAAACAGTTAAATTGTCCAATTTCAGGTCCATTTTCCTGAGGAAAGTGGTAATTCAGATAAAAAGATCTGGCATTTGTTCTTCTCAAATGTTCTCTATTCTCTGCTTTTTATGGCATTGCACTTAAAGCTTGATATTATATCAGCATCTGACAGAGACAGTTTCTATTGAGTTCCTTATCTTGTTCAGTTACATGCAGGGGAGGTGGTTTATCAGATGTTTCTACGTGTATTTGCGGATTTGCATGTTATCCCATGGAAACAAGTGCTGTTTTTACCGGAAGCACCAAGGTTTGTTTCTTATCTATTTACCTTTTCGAGAGTAACACCACTATTACAATTGTGGAACTGAGATCACAGCTGAACGAAACGGAACGAGAAATGTAACAAGGCAAAAATCACCCCAGGAAACCATAAAAACTATGAAAAAGTATCTTGATGCTCTACGTTTTCTTGCAGCAGTTGTTATTCGTGGATATTGCAGTGTCACAGTCTTGCTGGAATGATGAAAGCTAAGGAACTATGTTTAAAATTAGGCTCCGTTCAGAAGAAACGTTCAGATCATGACTACAATGTAGTCGGTGTGAGTATGCAAGTGTGTGTCAAGGGCAATGACAGTGCACTTCTTTCTGCAAGGCTGTTTGTGTTGGCTCTCGCTGAATATGTGCAGAGAAGCTGGTGTCAGGATCAGGCCAACAAGGGGTGTGTGTGTGTGTGTGTGTGTGTGTGTGTGTGTGTGTGTGTGTGTGTGTGTGTGTGTGTGTGTGTGTGTGTCTGTGAGAAAGAGAGACAGACTCTGCGGATTGTTAGAAAAACTACAAGTCATGAAAATGAAGGTGCTGTGCTGGTCCTTGTTAAAAAAATGATTTGATATACTGTGTATATGTGCGTAAGACACAGAGTTTGCTTCAGTGATGTTCACACTCGCAGAGGAAGCTCATCAGAAGGAGGTGAATTATTGATGTGTAGTAAAAGCAGAAGCACTTCCTTCCACCCATGCTGAGCTGCTTGGAGCAGTGACCACATAAGCTAAAAGTGTGCACATACACTTACACTTACACACACACACACACACACACACACACACACACACACACACACACACACACACACACACACACACACACACACACACACACACACACGTGTTACAGGACTTTGTAACGTAGGGGCTTTCAGGGGCTTTCAGGGATTTCCAGCAACAGCATAGTTTCTGGTTACTAAGTGAAAGATCCCTCAGTAGTCTGTGATGCATAATGTAAAGTAAAAAATAGATTTTTACTGGATGAGTTTGTAATAACCAATGCATAAACAACCCACATGCAGCAATAAGTTGTTGCCTTCCTTGATAATATCATTAAAGAAGCACTTTTACTTTGAAAAACTCCCTGCAGCTCTACACAGCATCTGAGGTAAAAGCTCTGATGAAGCCAATGTACGCCGCCTTCCCAGCACCTAATGGTAAAGATGGTCCAGTGACCAGTGAAAGAAGTGGAGACCTAAATCCAACAAGTGGCCAGAAATACATCTCTAAATAAATGACAATGTTTCTGGATGTGTATATGAGCAACTGTTTTCTAACCCGTTCACCATATCACACATAGTTTATAAGGTGGTAATATGCCAGTGCTGCTTCCACATTTCTCTGCTGCCTCCAAATGGCCCCAAATCATTTGAACCTCTATATTATCTACATGATCATCATTATTATTATAATTATAGCTTTATTCTCCTCTTCTCATTATTTGTGATTTTATTTCCAAAAATGCATGTTTGTCTTAGATTTTAAGGTATTTTATTAAAGATTTTTCTAAATGTCTGCTGTGTCATCTCTATATTTTCATCCTATGTCGATGGAATGGGACCCTCAGGATACAGAGAGGGGTTCCTATGGAAACGAGGCAGAGACAATGGACAGTACCTCAGCCGAAAATTCATCCTGTCCGAACGGGAGGGTGTTCTGAAGTACTTCAACAAGCACGATGTGAGTGTTCTCTCTCCGTTTCTCCTCTGAAGCTGAAGTACTGATCTCACTTTATTAGGGCCCGAGCACCTCCGGTGGGAGGCCCTATTGTATTTCGAAGGATTTGTATTTCCCTTTTGGGCTTTTTCAGGGCCTAGACATGCTCAAATTGTTACCAAAGTTTGCAGGGAATTCAAAACCCCAAAATACTTTTCGTTACTTTTAGTTACTTTTCGTTACTTTTCGTTACTTTTCGTTACTGTTAGTTACTGTTAGTTACTTGTCGTTACTTTGCGTTACTTTTCGTTACTTTTTGTTACTTTTCGTAACTTTTCGTTACTTTCGTACTTTTCGTTACTTTGTTACTTTTCGTTACTTTCGTACTTTTAGTTACTTTTCGTTACTTTAGTTACTTTTCGTTACTTTCGTTACTTTCGTACTTTTAGTTACTTTCGTACTTTTAGTTACTTTCGTACTTTTAGTTACTTTTTAGTTACTTTTGTACTTTTAGTTACTGTTTAGTTACTTTTGTACTTTTAGTTACTTTTGTACTTTTAGTTACTTTTTAGTTACTTTTGTACTTTTAGTTACTTTTTAGTTACTTTTGTACTTTTAGTTACTTTTGTACTTTTAGTTACTTTTTAGTTACTTTCGTACTTTTAGTTACTTTTTAGTTACCTTTGTACTTTTAGTTACTTTTTAGTTACTTTTGTACTTTTAGTTACTTTTGTACTTTTAGTTACTTTTGTACTTTTAGTTACTTTTTAGTTACTTTTGTACTTTTAGTTACTTTTTAGTTACTTTCGTACTTTTAGTTACTTTTTAGTTACTTTTGTACTTTTAGTTACTTTTGTACTTTTAGTTACTTTTTAGTTACTTTTGTACTTTTAGTTACTTTTAGTTACTTTTTAGTTACTTTTGTACTTTTAGTTACTTTTTAGTTACTTTCGTACTTTTAGTTACGTTTTAATTACTTTTGTACTTTTAGTTACTTTTTAGTTACTTTTGTACTTTTAGTTACTTTTGTACTTTTAGTTACTTTTTAGTTACTTTCGTACTTTTAGTTACTTTTTAGTTACTTTTGTACTTTTAGTTACTTTTTAGTTACTTTTGTACTTTTAGTTACTTTTTAGTTACTTTTGTACTTTTAGTTACTTTTGTACTTTTAGTTACTTTTTAGTTACTTTCGTACTTTTAGTTACTTTTTAGTTACCTTTGTACTTTTAGTTACTTTTTAGTTACTTTTGTACTTTTAGTTACTTTTGTACTTTTAGTTACTTTTGTACTTTTAGTTACTTTTTAGTTACTTTTGTACTTTTAGTTACTTTTTAGTTACTTTCGTACTTTTAGTTACTTTTTAGTTACTTTTGTACTTTTAGTTACTTTTGTACTTTTAGTTACTTTTTAGTTACTTTTGTACTTTTAGTTACTTTTAGTTACTTTTTAGTTACTTTTGTACTTTTAGTTACTTTTTAGTTACTTTCGTACTTTTAGTTACGTTTTAATTACTTTTGTACTTTTAGTTACTTTTTAGTTACTTTTGTACTTTTAGTTACTTTTGTACTTTTAGTTACTTTTTAGTTACTTTTGTACTTTTAGTTACTTTTTAGTTACTTTTGTACTTTTAGTTACTTTTTAGTTACTTTTGTACTTTTAGTTACTTTTGTACTTTTAGTTACTTTTTAGTTACTTTTGTACTTTTAGTTACTTTTTAGTTACTTTTGTACTTTTAGTTACTTTTTAGTTACTTTTGTACTTTTAGTTACTTTTTAGTTACCTTTGTACTTTTAGTTACTTTCATCCGTCTGTCTGTCCGTATTTTTTTATTTTTTTTGGACGGACAGACGGACGGATTTTATTTAATTTTTTTAATTTCAATTTAATTTCAAATTTTTTTTTTCGTCCGTCTGTCTGTCCGTATTTTTTTTTTTTCAGATGGACAGATGGACACTCCATATATTAATATTAGTGCAGGGTCATAGCGCCACCTACTGATCAGTGTGATAATTATGTTGTTGTAACATTGTCCAATTGACACAAAATTGCTCACGCTACATCAGAGCCCCTACTTGAACAGATGTATTAGTCTGGCAACAGGAAGTAAGCTTTGTTTTACAACTATCATTCGATTTACATAACATTTTCACAGTGTGATGTGCAATTGATAGCGTGGATCGTAATGAGCAATTAGCAGGCAAGGATCGACATCGTGTGACGGACGCAGGAAGTGAAGCGTTTGTCCTTGCCGCAGTGCGCAAAACGCATGCAACGCGGAGACGTGCGCTTGGTCATTGATCGCTCTCTCCACTGACCGCAACAGGCTTCAAAATGCGTGTACTCGGGCCCGTTAGTGCTACAACGTAGCCCTAGTTTATTCTGTTATTCTACCTAAAAAATGTTCAGATTTTCTTGGAGATCTTTCTATTTACACAATTTCAAGATCTGCACGTTTTCCAAATGTGCTTTTTACTATCTGAAAGCACCATGATTGGATCTTATTGCCTGCATAGACCACAATCAGGGTATTTTCAACATCTTTTTGATTTACCACATTATTGATCTTTTTCAATGTAGATCATTTTCAGGACATAAAGAGATAAGACTTTGTCGTTGACTATCTTCTCTCTTAAATAAAAAAAAATGTATTTCCTTGTTGCAGGCCAGAGAGCCCAAAGCGATAATGAAGATAAATACAGTGAATGCCACGTTCCAGCCGACTAAAATCGGCACAGCTCATGGCCTGCAGATAACCTATCTGAAGGACAACAGCACCAGGAATGTGTTTGTTTACCACGAGGATGGAAAGGTGAGTGGTACTGAATGTCTGTGGGGAGGTTTAGACTGGAAATAAAGAGCAGGGGTGGGTCTAGGAAAAGCATGTGTGTGTGTGTGTGTGTGTGTGTGTGTGTGTGTCCATCTGGTGGAAATGGTTTGTCATTACAAATCTGTTTGTGTTGACGTGTGTTGTATTTGTAGAAAAGTCATCACCTACACAACTTGATTCCTATGATAAGTGATCATTAGAGACTGATAAATGTCTTATGATAAATAAAACTGAGAGGACATGGGTTTAACTGCCCTTCCTGATGTTCTGTCTCGAAGGAAATGGTGGACTGGTTCAACGCCATCCGAGCAGCCAGGTTTCACTACCTGCAGGTGGCTTTTCCTGTGGCTCCCCTGTCTGTGGTGAGTATATGCACTTCCACCAATACAGGCACATACACACAGGGTATATAGCTGCCACTGAGGACACCAACTTCGAGTGGTTTGAATAGTTTATGAGTTTCAAAAAGCTTGGGGATTACATTGTGCAATCAAAAAAACATACCAAGCGTTTATTAACTTAATTTCTGTATAAATTGAATAAATAAAATATGAATCTAAGTCAAGACTTTTCTTAAGCTGTGTGGTCACAACTTCTCAGATAAGCATACACGCTGTTAAAATTCACAGAGTTTAATCAGTGAGGTATTTGCTTGGTGTTTCTCCAGTTGTTGCCGAAGCTAACCAGGAACTACATAAGGGAGGGTTACATGGAGAAGACTGGTCCAAAGGTGAGGTCTACCACAACAGAGAAATGTGTAGAACCCATGATATCTGCGGTGAAGCATGCAAGCCGAAGGAACCTTTTCATTTGTAGCTCTGTGTCTGTCCCACAGCACACGGAGGGCTTCAAGAAGAGGTGGTTCACTCTGGACGACAGGAGGCTCATGTACTTCAAAGTTCCACTGGTATCTGAAACTACTGCAGTTGCACACTGTGACCGTTACATTTTATTTTTTAGAAACAGCCTAATGCCCCAAAACTCAAAAACATGCACCAGTACAGTGCACTCAGTAACATTTGGTCTGTGGTGAACAACATATCAAAACAATGAAATATGTGATATGTGTTTGTATTCTTTTTTCATTTTGTGTTTAAATCAGTTAGACTGAGTTTGTCCCTCTGCTCTCAGGATGCTTATGCACGAGGCGAGGTGTTCGTTGGCAGTAAGGAGAACGGCTACAGTCTGCTGCCTGAGCTCCCTGCCAACACTCAGGGCTACCACTGGCAGTTTGGAATCACCATCGTGACCCCGGAGAGGAATTTCCTCTTTACGTGCGAGACTGAAGAGAATCAGAAAGACTGGCTGGTTGAATTTCAAACGGTTATCAACAGACCAATGCTGCCTCAGGAGTATGCAGGTAAAATGTAAAAAAAAACAACAAAGATAAGTCGTCATTTAGGGTTTTTGTCTCCGAGTTGCTGACTGTTTTTATCTTCTCTCTGCAGTTGAGGCCTATTTTAAACACAAACCATGACTCTTGTAGTGTCTGAGGATCTTTTGGTGCAGGATGAGGAGCACGAAGTGGAGCCTGAAGAAGAAAAGGGCCTGAGAGAGATATTTGTACTTGACATCTCTTAATGGGTCTTATAAAATTAAGGGTGACAGTGCGATTATCATTCCCACAATTACGGCTTTTACTCAAACGCGTCGTCCTGCTTCGTTTCTCTTACGTTCGACCCATTTCTTAGTGAGTCTGAATCTGAGCGGAATTGGCCTAAATCTCATTTGTCATTACATGTAAGTCACACACTTGAAAGGGGACAGTCACCCTGACCTGAATGTGTCATAACTGATGCATGTGTAAATGTATGTTTGCCTTTTGTGTAGGAGTGAAAACTGTTGCTGCTCAGACTTGGAAGAGATTTAAATGTGGTGTTTTCCAGTCATGTAATAATAGCACGAGTCATTGTCTTGAATTTCAACCAAGTGTACGAACTGTGCCATTCAGGTCAGTTATAGGCCGACTTAAAACAATTGGACACAGGAACGAAATATGTCAGTAAGAAGAAATAATACTATTACTCATGTTTATTTCCATGTAGGAGTATAATATTTATTCAGTTATATTTATTTGTTTGTCTAATTTACTATCCGCAACTTTCAAGGTTATGATGCCAGGCATTGCAGGTACAACTAAACATTTTTACTTTTAATACACATTCAACAGCTGCATGTAAATGTATGGTATATGGTTTATTTGGCTTGAATTCCCATTCCTTTTTTTGTAACACCAACAAATTAAGATTATTTCATGTCAAGGATATTTATCCACTAGAGGGAGACAAAGGAATTTCAAACTTGTGATTTAACCCACAGCCACCACACTCTGTACATGCAAAAGAACTCTGTGATGTAAACCAGGTGTGTGTGTTAAATATATTTTATACAATGACTGAAAAGAAAGGCCTGAAGATGTTTTTGAGCAGCGATCCATTCATTCAAATGCAAGAGGAGGATTTGTGTCAGTGAATCTGAAATATGCTCATGATTAAAAAGGCTCGAAGCCACATAACCCGTTTTTATTGTGTTTATTTTCAGTTACAAGAAAGAAGCTGCACATTGAAAAGTAGTAAAACCATGTTAAGTAAATACTGTATATTTAAATTTTATGACTAAGGTGAAATCTACTAAATCAACTTTCTGTTAAAAAGAGGCTTACGATTCTTTATGAATTGGATAAATACTGTTAATAGATAAGGATCAAATAATGTTTTGAAAAGACTGTGGCACTATATTTAATCTGTGTATATGAATGAATGCAAAACTAAAGCAGGAATTATTAAAGCAGTCTAGTAACATTTCCACCGGCTACAACTAAAACATTGAAATAAAAACTGAATTATACATGTTTCATATACAATACTTCAGGCAACACTGTCAACAGGCTCCAGGTCTTTATTCCCAAAACCCACTCACGCCCGTTATTCACCTAAAGTGCTACTTTCCTATCTACTTTTTTTCTAACGTGCAGAAATAAATGTGATAAGTATTTACACATAAGGTGTTTGACCATCTGTTTTAGAACATTTCCAAAATAAAACATTGCATTATCAAGAAGAACGGTTGAATTAGAGCTTGCCACGACTCGGAACTGATCCTCTATCATAGAAAATACTACGATAATGAAAACTGTTGTAGGTCGTGTAACCCATGCACTGTCATGTTTCTGTGGATCCGCTCGAACTACTTTTTAATATTTGCATTTAGCACGAATCTATATCTACTAAAACAAGCCAATGATGCTATACTCAGTATCTTTTGAATACAAAAACATTGATTTGCTTATATTCTGTTGAAGTTATACATAATCCTGGATATCCACAGCTGAATCATGGAAATACTTAGACTGAGTTTATGCTGGTGAGCTAAACCTGGCTCCACGGAGCTTAAAATCCAGATGTGAACACTGAACCTATGGGCAGAAGACAAATCACTAGACATCTGTTATATGGATATTCATCCGTTCATGGAACAAGAAGAGTTGATGCGAGAAAAAATAAAAAGGCTTTAAAATACATTTTCCTTGTCTCCGCAAAAAGTTTAATTAAATCCCCTTCACAATAAAATCACTACACGTGTTGATGCAGAGATGTTGGCAAGGTGTCACATTCTACGTCTGGGGAGGTCAAAAGATAATGCAAGACATACGAGATGGAGGAGGACAGGACAACAGACTGACGCTGTGAGAACTGAGAGGTTTGACAGTAGAGAATCAAACAGGTTAATACCTCGCTGGAGCTGACTCCTCATCTCATAAACACACACTTTATGAAGATGAGTGACACACACACACACACACACACACACACACACACACACACACACACACACACACACACACACACACACACACACACACACACACACACACACACACACACACACACACACACACACACACACACACACACACACACACACAGAGAGAGAGAGAGTGCAGCAGGCTTTAAGATCTGCAGCACCCAGTGCCCTTCATCTCCTGGTTGACGTACTCCTGCAGCTTGAACTTCTCACTGGGATCCTTCAGGGACCTGTGCTTCAGCTCCCTGAGACAAAGGAAGAGGATAAGATGAGACTTAACACAAAGGAGTCCCCCACCATAAGCAAAACAAAAGCTCATTTTACCTGGATGTTTGACCTTAGCTGTGCAGAATCATGTGTCCAATGTTTGAGACTAGAGGACTGTTTTCATATTCCTCTGCTGCAGGAGGAATGTTTCTCTGCGCTCACTTTATGTGTATGTATGAGCGCAGGACTTTTTGACAACTAGTTTGGAGGCCAACCGTGATCCAACTCCTGTCTGAAATTCAGTGCACGTTTGAGACCATGGTGCCGAAAAAATAAATAAAAAAAGAAGCGACATTTGAAGAATTTAGATGGGGGTTTGGATGATTTGTGGTTTAGGTGCAACCTTCACATCATTTCAACCGAGAGAGGCTGTCGTGTAAACCTGCCGTCAACCCACGAAGTTGATGAAACGTTTGCAGGGAAAGAACAGAGGAAGTGCGAAGTCATTACCCGCTCAGGATGCCATTACTCCAAATAGTTGTTGGCTGGTTTATTAATGTTCAAAATCTTATTTATATAACCTTTAACCCTGAGTCAAGAGGGTTTAGGTCGTAAATTACCTTCGACATTCATTTATTCTTCAAACACAATATCTCAAGAACATCTCGAGGGTTTAAATTTGGTTCAAACGTTCATTTGGATGAGGAACATTTTTTATGTATGACTGAAACCACGTTGGTTTGCAGAGGAATTCAACAGCAGGGTGGAAACTCTACTTTTTAATGTTTCCTAATGATAGAAAAGTAGTGTCTTATTATATTCACCTTTATGTAGATATTCAGTGGATTTAAATTCCAAAACATGTCGTGATTGGACCAACAAACAATGCTTGCCGACAGGATGATACTCACCGAGCCACAGCAGTGAACGCCAGCTCGACGTTGAGACCCGACCTGGCGCTGGTCTCCATGAAGGGAACTCCGAACTCCTGCAGTGTCAGAGCGGTGACAGTTACAGGAGAACTTCACAGAAACATATGAAAACATAACTCATCGTAACAGGTTGGTGTTTCTGCATCAGAAATAAAAAACAAATCACGCAAAAAAGTGTGGTTGTTGCGTGAAAACAACAAACGATTCCATCGGAATTTCTCAGCTCAGTGTTCGAGTTCTGAAATTGTTTATGTCGAATAAATTCAGCCCTGAGGTGATTCGTCTCGCTGCTTTTCCTCTGCAGAGGAGTTTGTCTTGCTGATGATAACTGATGCTCTTTCTTTCCCTTTAGTTACTCAGTGGCACTTTATTGCTCCCACTTCTGTAGACGATCACTCAGCTGTTTGCTGTTTGTTTTGCGGGCTGTGTAGCAACAGTCCAGCACATTAATAAAAATCGTTTTTCTCCTGCTGTCAGCGCGTGGTGGTTGTATTTGTTGCTGAAATTGTCACTATCTGAAGTGTGTGTAATTTCTTTTTCTCATCTTTTTAGTTTGCAGGCGATACGCTTTCTTTAGAGCAGGAGAGTCGGAGATAAGGAGCACGAGTGAAAACGAAAACCGATCAAGATAATTCAAACGGTTCTGTAATATTCACAATCTTCTAATCTGAAATCCAAAAGGTCCCATACAGGGGGTCTTGGATTTCACCGCAATTCTAAGTCGATTTTTTTATTTTCTATGCTGCATGGTTACAGATTATTTTAGCTGTGGCCACTAGGGTGCGGAGGATGTAGGTGCCTAACTTCTCAATTCCTCACCTTAGCAAGCCGCTCTCCGTCTTCTCTCTTCACCACCCTGTTGTGAGTGGCATCCGCCTGGAGAGACGGGGAGAAGGAAGATCAAATAGAACGACATCAGATGTAGAACCACACACACACACACACACACACACACACACACACACACACACACACACACACACACACACACACACACACACACACACACACACACACACACACACACACACACAAAATAACAAATAACTACGTAAAACCAAATTTACTGCAAAAATTAACACTGAAACATACATTGTGTGATAAGAACCTTAAATTTATATTTATTTTGACTTAAGTTTGGGTCCATGTCCCATCCACTAACATTGAGACGATTTGGCTTCACTTATAAAGGAGCTGTGATGTCACTCGTCCTTGTATTTCGTCTACGGTGTGTACCCACAGTCACAAATATTTCCCATAATGCCTTGCCTTGTTTCCGAGCAGCATGAGCACCACGTCCTGTTGGGCATATTCATGGATCTCGGTCAGCCACGCCTGGTGACAGCACAGAGACAAAAGACATGTGGCTGTTAGAAAAGCAAGCAAAAAAAAAAAAAAAGAAAGACATTACGGAGAATGAAAAGCTGTAAAAAAAGAACAACTCGAGTGAAGGCACAAGAGGGGGGTGGGCACAGAGAGCACTTCAGGAAAAAGAAAAGCTTGTCTGGGACTTGACAAGGACGAGACGCAGCATTAAATCTAATGACGGGAATAAAGAGGAGGATTAAAGTGAGAACGACGACAGCATTTAGATGAAAATGAGTGCAGACAGGAAAATAACGGAGGAAAGGACAGAGCGCTACAAGGACTAACAGCAAGAGAGAAATAGAGTGAGAGCGTTAGTGTAATGAAAACCCATCGGAGTCGGTTTAATCAAGGCTCTGTCCTGTTTGGACACAGGGACGAAGACTGTGTGAACTTCCACAGCCCCTGACCCAGCGTCCACTGTTAATGAATGATCCATCAGACGGACGCCTGCAACATCTCCTGCTGCTGAAATAATAATCCTCATCTCAGCACAGGTTAATTGTTCCTTAAGTGAATTACCCCACATTGGATTTCTGATTTCCTGGTCATCAATCCTCCTAATTTCCAGAGTGGTCCTGCTCAAGAGGCGATTCCCCCTCCGACAGCTTGCCGTTTTTTTTCTAATTAATGCTGCTGATGACTCTGTTTGTGAAGGGATCTCACCGGGGGGGGGGGGTCACCTCCAGCCAAAGTCTCCCATTAATTAACAAGAGATGAGAAAGGCATAGTGTTGACACTGCTGCCCTGCACATGAGAGAAATGATAAGTGTGTGGGAGTTATTTCCTCCACGGAAGGACGTTATGTTTTCTCTGTTTGTAAGCAGGATGACACGAAGACTCCTGAACGGACGATCACCAAACAAACCCAATAGGTTTTGGGGGCAGATCTTGATCAGGGGGCGGATCCAGGATTTTCCCCCCTACTTTCTTTAACATTGCAAGATTTTCACCATTTTCCCAGAGGATAATTCGTAATAAGAAATTCTGGCATATTTATGGAAGTGATATCTATGAGTGTATGAGATTTGGTGCAGCTTGAATGAATTTTAGGGGGTTATTGGAGGTATGAGCTCTGCCGAGAGCCATTCTAGTCTTGGTATTTAATATATTGTCACATAAAATGTATGAGCACACTCATGGTTCTAATGTAATTTAATCTAATGGTCTTGGTTTTCCCAAACTAAACTTTTCAGAACTTTTTAATAATACTGTATCAATTAACAGTCGAGCAGGACTGAATAATGAAAGCTTCGGTTTTATACTTTCACTCTTTTCAGCTATTCCTTCTACCATGTTTTTCTCCCATTTAATGACAATGACAACATTTGGAAAACCCCACACAAGCCCATGAATTTGAGAGGTTTGGTTGAAGACTAGAACGTTTTAATGTGAGTATGATATGCCTGAGATGGTGGTGGAGGTTTGCACTTCAACTTTACAACTTTGCTATAATGTATGTGCATACACAGTAAGCCCTATGTGCATTCTTTATAATCTTAATACTAAAAAAATGTTGTAAAGTATCATGTTTCTTTCAGGTTTCGATAAAGAGGCCCCCCAGGTCCCCTTTTACCTGGAGCCCCCAAAATCCCTTAAAACGCTCCTGCCTGTACACGCCTCTGTTGCCCTCTGTCAAATTTATGTCGATTCTCTTCAAATCAATTTTGAATCACATTTGCGTTTTGATGTGATCCAGAGTCAATGAGGGTCAGAAAGATCAGGAGATCCGAGCTCTGAACTTATTTATTCAGGAAACTAGAAGAGCAAGCGGACAGCACATATAACCCAGGCCACTTTATCACAATATATACTCCAATTTCATCCTTTCATAGATATTTTTTCATAAAAATCTCAATCCCAAATCTATACCCTTCCACCTAGTTTTCCACCAAGCTAAAGAAAGCTGGCTCAGAAGTGTTTGCAAAATCCTGCTAATAAGATAGAAAAACAGACAAACAGCAACATGAGAACACAACCTCTCGAGTTTAGAGGAGCGTTTGGAGAAAGGTCTGACTGAACCCTCTGCTATCCTGAGAAAACTGGAAAGAAATAGATCGAGTGGGGTCGTTTGAATTTGCATCTCCGTTGCTCTTCAACATTTGTGCTGACTGAGGGGGTGAAATGTTAGTGAACAACATTTTGCATGTGGCTAATTGCTTCATACATAATTCAACTTTTTTGTGAGTGTTTCCCATCATTCACATGTTGCTCAGCGAGGCCGACTGCTGTTGTGGCTTCTCATTAAATCGTGTGCATCTTTCTCAAGAAAAGTTTTGTTAGTATGAGGTGACACTGACTGAAATATTAGCATATGTGCTCTTTACGATAGACAGTTGTTGTTCAACTACTTTTCCCCTCGCACACGAAATCAATCAACAAATCCTCCCCGAGCTAAAACTGGCCTTTAGAAGATTCTCTCCGTATGCTGAGATTAGCGGTGATGAACCAGAGCTTGTAAATAGACCATCCGGCTGTTTATAGCACACTCCTCAGCAAAATATATCAACACAGTCAAATTTGATTATACTTGAATGAGTGAATGTTGAATACATTTCTTGTTTAATACCAGCTTTGGAAACCACTGCTGCAGATCATTTCTTGCTGTTCTGTAGGGAACAAAGGACATATGTTCTTTTTTTAGTTTGGAGGATTTCTCGATTATTATGTAGCTGAAACTCTGCTTTTACAAAGTTTTCAAATGTTTCAAATGAAGCTGTTTCTGTCTACGTTGTGTTATTATTTGTAGTTACTGCAGTTCGGAGCTGGAAATCTGTATTGCATGCAGGTAGCTCACATCGAAGCCGGGAAGAAGTTTCCTTCCAGTTAACAGTCCTGCAACGAAAAGCTAACTTTGTAAATATTTTGCATTTACATACTCGGAAATGTCGAGAATATTCAAAACACTGCTGCTGCTTTTTACACTTTTAGTTTTTCTATAAGTGTCAGTGTATGGTACTGTGTCTGTCTTGACACTATAGGTAGCATTAAACGCTGTTTATAAAAAAGGACGTAGACTCCGGGTCCGGAAAGTGAAGCCAAAGCAGAAAGGCCAGAAATCTGTATTCTCTCGAATGACCAGCAGAGGGCGACTCAATAGTCTTCTTCACTACAGCATGAGGTTCCTTTAGTAAATCATGATCCTATTGGCTGCAGGTTGCAGGTGTCGGTGGGCGTACAGTGACCTCAAGCTCCCAGTCAAGGCAGACATGGCCTCCCAACCATCTCAAGAATATTATAGGTTAAATCAAGCAGATAAATAATGAATATCCTCAGTGGCCATGGCTGTAGGAACTGGGCTTCATCTTTTAGCCTAATCAAAAAACCTAATCGAATCAAGTCGCCCTATTCCTATTACCCAAAGAACACCTTTATTCTCTGATGAATTCAAATGTCAGTTTAAAGGTTTAATAAAACCTCCCAGTCGAGCTCCCTCTAAATATTAACTATGGAAAATAACTGGTTGCTACTTGCTCTAAAATCTAAAATAGCTTATGCGCCAAACGTTCTGCTGACATTCACACCGCCTGCTCAGCTGTAGAAGTAAGAGACGACAATATGACGGCACAGAGACGGATGTGATGGAGGGAGAGATGTGACAGAGACAGAGAGGGTGCCGAGAGGCAGCAAGATGGAGAGACAGACAGTGACAGGGAAAGACAAAGACGGAGGGATCTGTATCAGAGGGGAAGGAAGATAAAAGCCAGGCAGACAGCTGCTGGCGGCTGCATCCTGACACTGCCGAGACAAGTTGTCACAGGCGGAGGTATGTGAGGCTACTTCTGATGTTGCCTCGTATCCGTTTTCCCTTTGTTGTCGCTGAGAAGAAAAAACAGGGCTCGACTCCAAACACAACACGAGCCAGGTCAGCTGTAGCGGTGTGCTTGTCTGTGATAGGCTGGCAGGGGTCCTTTAAAACGGTCGTTGCTGATTATGTACAATTGAGGATTAAGTGCACTGCTTCACAAGTAAAGTTAGATACTTTGACTCCTTCTCTGGGAATGCAGGTGGAGCTCCTCTCAGACTGATTCATATCTGACATGGAGGTCACAGCAGTTCAAAGTGAAGATAGAAGAAAATGGAAATTACAACACAACATACGCCGTTATTTCTAATTAACAATCCTCACACTAAAGGTTTGGCATGAGAGGACACAAGTAAACAATCCAAATAGCCTCTTTACTCAGATGTTTTCAGACATGTCCTGCGGAGGATCTTTGGAGAATTGAGTCCGGACTTTCTCTGCAGTTTTGCCGTTCACACGTGCACAACGCAGCGGGAAGAGGCAGGACGTAATGTATTACTCTCTCCGCTGTGGAGATCACGTGATTTTGTTTGCAGCACATAGACACCAGCATCGACTCTTATCACCACAAACCCTCTTTGACATCTTTGTTGGTGTCTTCTACGAGTATGGCTCCACTTTTTTTCCTTTTTGTGTCTGTTGCATGTCCTCTCGTGCCTGTCTGAGAGCAGCTCTCTTGTGAGGACACGTGAACCATCTCTCAGTTGCCTCAGATACATTTGTCTTTGAATTCCCCACTAAGTTCTGGGCATGAACAACAAATGATGTGCTCCTTCCTCTTCACAGAATCGCTCTTCATCCTGTTAAAACTCATACTTCGCTGAATAGGATAATGAATTCCCTCACGGAGCCCCGGAGCCTTTTCCACATGATCCAACTTTCCCTCTGTTGCACTTTCGTCTAAGCAGATTTGCTACGGGTGACGATGCTATTCTTGCCAAACTTTGATCAGAGTATTACAGCAGCTGACAGAGTGGAGACGTCTGCTCCCGACAGCCGGCAGAGTCAGACTGAGCCGACCCAGAGTAGCGCGGGGGGGAAAGTAGGGCTTCTCCCCTGAGAGGAGGTTTAAGCTCCACGAGGCAGCTGAGCTAAACGGAGTGACACCGTCGCTGTCTGACACGAGAAGACGAAGAGAACAGATGCAGAGAAATCCTCCCGCAGCTGTGTGTATTCACACATTCGAGCTGGTGCGCAGGAAGTCAATAAGCTATATTTTATCATTTCAAAAACAAAAAAGGCTCTGTAATGCTTGCACCAGCATTTTTTTTAGACTAGTGGGGTCTTGTTTTTCCAGGTTTCTATCAGCAGATTTTATAGGTGCACACATACACAGTGTGTCCAATCAAAGACAGATCAGTGAACAACTTCTTCACATCATAAAAACAACACTAAAAGCATCAGCCTTGTAAGCTGATTTCCCTTTGACAGGGAAGAGGAAAGGCTTTTTATGTTTGTAGAAGAGCAGCTGACGGGTCTATCTGGCAGAAAACACGGGTGTGAGACCTGTGTAGATGACTGACGTGCTTTGTAAAGCTGCAGACAGAGTGAACACGAGAGTGAGACGTGTAGAGAGGAACCATCACTTCTCTCAGCGCTCTCGTCCAATTTGTTTCTGTGCACAAGGCCTGACCTTAACCTCTCCGTCAGTGACAAGTTTACTGAGTTGTGAGTGGTGTTAAATAAACCAGTGGGTTAAGGTGGCAGGGTCTGTTCTCAGAATTGAGCGTCCTCACCTGCACAACCAAACACTTTCCTTTACTTTGCCTCATGGTAAACAAGGTAAAAGTTAAAAGCTAAAAAGGTCTTTTCTTTCCATTATATTTTGGCTTAATTTCTGAATAGTGGGAGGAAGTGGAGATGCACCGTTAATCTTTATATACAGTCTATGCATGAAACTGGGATAACCTACAGTCCACTATAACAGTGAAGTAAGCACAGGCCCAACACCAACTGTGCTGCATCATCTGCAAGTTGACAGGTCAGGGAGTAAATGAAATCAGCTCACACACCCTGGCAGTTGCGAGCCAGGATCTCAACCTTGTAAATTGATTTTTTATTTCTATGAATAATGAAAGTATGAATATATAAATTAATAATTCATGGTTTTCAATATATTATGACGAAAAAAATATATAAATGTGGAGGGAGGTGAAAACTCTCGAAGCTACCGGGGAAATAACTGTTGCCTCCGCTCTACATTCTCATGATAAGGAAATGAACGTAGCATCTAAATGTACCTGCAGAGGTTGCACGCCTCATTATCATGATATGCTCTGTGACATCCGTGTCAACAGTTTCCAGAGATGTGTTCTGCGTGTCGGGGGGGTGGGGGCCGCTGTGCCTTCCTGTCAATCAAGCTGATATCTTGTCAGTCCTCATGTCAGCCCTGGTAAACACCTCTTTAAATGTGCTTTTTCTTTGGTCTAAATGAGCTAAAAGTCCTCTGTAGAGTTTACTGACTTTGACAAACTGATGTTGAGTCACAACATGATCCACGGCTGCTTCCTCTGCTTCTACTGACCCAACAACATCCTAGATATAGTGCTAAAATATTGACATGTTACACATATATAAATTTATAATAAAATTGGGGTACAAAGCGTCTCGATCCCCTCTTGGTGGCTGGCTGCAGTATAGGTCATAAACCCTGCCTCCTCCATGTTAGCAGATGGAACAAACTATAAAGTCAAACTACACTGTCCCTTTTCTCCACAAGAAAGAGGAGCCGTTTTTTTTGTTAAAGCTATAAAAGTGAGATAAAAACCAGGAACAAGGACAAAGAATGAGGAAAATTAAGCTGTTTTGGCCTGGTTTGAAGTTAATATATTTCTGTAGAGACAGTGTAAAGTCTCATTTATGTCTCCCTTATGTACAACCAGAGATATGTCAGTTTCAAATGACGCAACCATGACTGCCCACTTACGTCGTACTACGATTTCCAGGAGTAATGCTCTGTTTCGTCTGTATCTGTAAGCTTTAACATTTTCTGTGCATCTTACTTTATAGATTTATTTTCAGGTACTTTTCAATTTTACTGCAAATATCAGCAAATATCAGTCTTTTTAAGTTCTCAATAATCCAATCAGGGCAGGCAGGTAATATGAGCCCCGCCTCCTCCAATGAGAGCAAAGAGCTTCTGTAGCTGCAGCATCACTGGTGAAGAAACACCTTAAATCAGAAGACGTCAGTGCCGAGACTCAGCCATAGGGAATAGGCTATACTGAGTCATTACTTTTAATATTTTATGTATATTTAAAAGCTAGCCCTTACTTCTGAAAAAAGTTAATGAGGTACTTTTCTTTTACTTGAGTACATTTTTTCTTTTCTGTACTTCCTCCACCGCTGCCCTTTGGAAAACGGATCCAACGACAGCAAAAAGCAAAGTGATTTATTGGGCTATCCTCATTAATCTTGCTTGTGCTTGACTGCATGTTTGTGCACTGATAAGAACCCCATCCCTTTTGCCACTTTGCAGCTGACATGAGAGTTAATGGAGACGTGAACAGAGAGTAGCCGCCTGAACACACAGGTGAATTGCTTTTCCTCCGACACTTTGCCTCTGCACAGCTCCGCTCCACTGCTGCACGTATAAGTCCAGGACAAGCCGTAAATTTGGTGAAGGAATCCAGCTGACATGCTAATAATGTTCCATGAGGGAGAGAAAATCACAGGCACTGTGTGAGTGACAGGTTTAATGGTTGAGGTTTGCTGCACGCCATGCCCTCAATAACTTGAACAGAACGTGGTGGTGCAGAATAATCCATGAAATGTTTTTTTCATACATCACTTGTGAAACGAGTCACTTCTTATTATAACGGATGGTATTTGAATTCATATACTTGCATTATTTACCGACAGTTTCTCTCATCACCATCTGGCCTGGTGGTGCCATGACATTTAAGTAACAGCTGCGTGGTCGGTGGTTATTTGAAGCCGATCAGTGCCCCGGGGACAGACAGAGAGATGAATGAAGGCACACTGATAAAGCTTTATTCTTCTCACAGTGTTTCTGCTATGTGCATCTAACCGCGACACTATTACACGTCTCTGTGGGATCTCGCAGAAACACTTGGCCAAGGGAAGCAAGTGCAGCTCAAGTAATGAGTGGGACAGAATAGAAAAAAAAAAGATGTGAGAGAAAGGTTTGACTTGTTAAAGTTAACATAAAACAATGAGTAAGATATATGTTTTTTTACCAACCACGGCCACATGCTGACTCTGACCACGGGTGCACTACACGATCCATGTGCCAGGACTGGTGGGTGACCACAGAACATAATCCAATCCATGTTATTGATCTGAACAGAGTTGGTGTCTTATGAGGCTGCTTCACATGGATCACTGCCAGAGCGCTGATCAATTCTAATGTTATGAGGGATTTTATTTTGGCATGCGGTCAAAAGTGCAGCTTCAGCTACAACTATCGTTGCCTTTAAAATGGTTACAAAAGATTTTTTTATAGGATTTTTTTTCCTGATCTGTCAGTGCTATTTTATTTTACATGAACAATTGTTGAAATTATTGTAATTTTAAAAGAGAGCAAACTGACTGAAAGTCATGACCTGACTCTAGTGCTCCTTCGGTTCTACTGAGTAATTTAGTGTCATTAAGCTTATTATCTCCGCCAAGGACATGAGGCTTTCACCCGTGTCTGTTTGTGTATTTGTCAACAGGATTAAACAAAAAGCAATGAGCCGATGTGGAATGGGACATAGGCCAGAGAAGAATCTGTTAAATATTGGTGTGAATTCAGTGAGAGGATCTGATACATTCATCTTTTTTTATCACTTTCCTTAACATTGCATTTATGGACAATAGCTCAGGAAATATTGTATAGACCCTGATGTAACTACTTGGTGAACATTGTGTGTATATATCTGCTAATTGTTCCTTACAGTTATATATTTTGTGTAATTGTGTTTTTACATTATCCAAAAAGTTTCCAACGATGTTCAAAATGCAGAGAAATTCCCAATTTTATTCAAGTTTCATTTCGGTCGCCTTTTATTTACTTTATCTTTGCTTTCCCCATGGCTTTGTCCATCTAACAGCCAGTTAGCGAGGTGTTGACATGAGCATATAGGGGGTTTGCAACTTAAAAAAAAGAAAATCACTTTTATCACAAAGAGACATTTTATCTGATGACCAGCATCAATTAAAGCAGTTGAGAGTTGCCACGCCGTCTGCTGCAGGGTACATTTACTACACAGTTGGAAACAGCAGGTATGATGACGCAGTGACACCAGCTGGCACAACCTTTAGTCCCTCAGACAGCTGTGGCACGATGAAGGATGGCACCGGAGGAGATAGACGCCATTTTATATAATCTTATCTAACTTATACAGGTGGCAAAACAGTGGTGCTGTCCACAAGTATTCTCCCAACCTCAAGGAAGATGGTGATATTTGTTCAGTTTAGTACAAAGTACTTTTGGTTGAGTCCAGGAACAAAATCTGCCCCCGTTGTTGAATTCTATGTTTCAGGACCTGCAGGTTAATTTACAGATAGGCAGCACTGAATCTCTCTGATTTGACAATGTTTCCGATAACCATCAACAGAAAACAATTGTTGTCTCTAAACGATAGCGCCACAGGAGTCCAGGCTGCTTTTGAACAGTAACCCAGACAAATGATTTGCAGCAGAGGCCTAAATGGACTCTTCTAGTCCCCCTGCAACACTACTTCTGACAAGAAGACATTCATCACATCGCTAAATGGCTTCTGTGTTTCTGCTGCAGTGGATTACACAAACTAAAGATTGATGTTGATTATGAAACCCCACAATAACTCTCTGAGTCTCTGACCCAGAAAGGAGCCTGAAATAATAATAGTGCCAGCAGGATTCAAGAAATGACACTTTTATCGTCACACCACTTAAAACACAATCATACTATCAAGGCGAAAGCAGCTGGTGTCCCCGACGTATCATGTCAGAGACTCTCTTGTCTTAAATTAAAGCCTCTCTCCCCGGGTGATGGACAGCTGTGATGGCGTTAATGCTTTGCTTGCCTAAAATGTCTCTGAGCCGGGGAGACAACGACACACCGCAGAGAGGTCTGAGGGCGGAAGAGGAGGAGAAGGATTTCTCCCCTGATCCTCTCTCATTCCTCTTCATCTTCATCAGAGGGGCATTCATCACCATTAGCGTTCATTAACATGAATCAGGGCTTGTTAGGCAGCCGTGGGCCAGCAGGCATCTGTAGCTCATGCCACAGGCTCATCTCCTCGCTAAGTGAATGTGAGCGCGGTGGTGGAGGGATGTGGATGTGATAAAGGAAGGAGGATAAGGATAAGACGGTAGAAACTGAAAACTGTTTAAAATAATAAACTTAAACAGTCTCAGTGGTGAAATGGCATCAATTCTGAAACAAAACATCTCAGAACAGAATACAGAACAGAAAGAAGGGTTAATATAAGTCTGTTAGTGAACAGATATTTATAGTTTGACATAATTTGACTTGAGCTATCTCCCAATGTTAAGGAAAGTGATTCTTGGAATTGCGTCTTTAACCGGATTTGTGCCGAAATTTTAGTTGACTTCTTTTCTGGCCCATACCCCTTTCATCAAGTTTGAAGAAAATATGTTCAGTAGTTTTTTCATAATCCTACAGACAGACAAACTCCTCTGCGAAGGATCAACAGTCCTAAATTACACAGACTCATTAGTCCCCCAAATATGCTCGATTTCCTTCATTGAGATCAATAAGTAATTCTTTGAGAAAAAGGTTAAAGAAAATGAAAATAAATTCCGGAATCCGACTTAATCGAGCCAGCTCCAAAAGTTAATGTATTCTTCCTCGGCCTATCCCCCCCTTCCAACAAGTTTCAAGAAAATCAGTTAAGTAGTTTTTGTGTAATCCTGTTAAAGGTCAAACAAACAGCAATGAAAACACAAGAGGTAACTGATCTTTTCAATAAGTGCCACGGAAAGCAATGACAGTGCGACTGTGAGCCAGCATGCACGGCAGCAGGGCGCTGAAACTGAAGCAGCTCAAAAGAAACTCGGCCCTTCATTCATTTCAATATTCCCACTTGTGCTTTTCCTCCTGTGACATGTTAAAATATCCATTGAGAAAAAAGAACTGTGGTAAGAACAGAACACAGAACAAACCCAACAGTACAACTTAGCTATGAGTCGTAGCAAGCTGCATACACAGATGACCTAAGGACATTTTCCACACTCATATTGAGGGTGTTTATACTGTCGGGTATTCCTACTGCAACACGTATATACTGCCAACAGTGAAAGCTCAACCACTGAGACAATGCAAGGACTGTGAACCAGTTGAGATTGAGGCTGTTGTCCAAAATAAAAGACTTCTTTATAAAACAGAAGCTGAAGCATTGGACCATGTAGAGATAAGACAAGCTGAAAGGTCTGTAGCCGCACCGTCTCATTAGGAAACGTCCGTTTAAGATGACTGACCGCGCATTACTCATCCTCCCTTCTCTTTCTGCTTGCAAAACACATCCACGTCCGTCTCCTCTGCTGCTGCTGCTCATCCTTCCTTCCCTCCCTCCCTCCTTGAGCTGCCGTTCAAACCTGGAGCTATAGAGTCACTTTTCCCCGCTTTAATGATCTCTCAGGGTAGATCGTCATATTTCTCTGGCAGAGGCTGCTTATGACTAACCTTCTCCTTCCCCTAACAGCCCCTTTGCTGCACAGAAAGAGACATTTTATCTGATGACCAGCATCAATTAAAGCAGTTGAGAGTTGCCACGCCGTCTGCTGCAGGGTACATTTACTACACAGTTGGAAACAGCAGGTATGATGACGCAGTGACACCAGCTGGCACAACCTTTAGTCCCTCAGACAGCTGTGGCACGATGAAGGATGGCACCGGAGGAGATAGACGCCATTTTATATTCTTATCTAACTTATACAGGTGGCAAAACAGTGGTGCTGTCCACAAGTATTCTCCCAACCTCAAGGAAGATGGTGATATTTGTTCAGTTTAGTACAAATTCATCTTCATTATTGATTAAGATGTAAATTGTTAATTTGATTGAATGGAGGAGTGAACTCAAAGTGTAACTGCTCTATATTTCTTTCAATTCCTACCCGTGTTGATTTCCCACCCTTGTGCTTCAAGATGTTGCCAGTTTTTGTTTATAGCTTGTTTAAGATTTGCAACTAAACTTCATTTATATGCAGAAAAGTATGTAAAGGTACTCGAGTGTTATCTTAGTGGCAAACTTATCATATGCAGAAAGAAGAAGATGTTGGACCAACTTCAAAAAATTACTTCAATTGGTAAGAAGCAAATTAATCAAATTTGTTCAACTTAGAAAATAATTGTATTAAATACAATTTATTGACTTTAAGTAGATTTTTAATCTACTGTATGACAAAACAATCTACGAAATTCCTTGTCAGTTTTGCATTTCATTTTTCTTTTCTTAAGCTAAATCGATTCAGGGAATAAGTCTGGGCAGCCAGGATTAGATTGTGCTTTGATTTTTAAACCGCTGTGCAGGACTAAAATCCTTTTTTTAATTAAAAAATAAAACTATATGTTCTCAACACACAGTGACTGTTCCACCATCTCTCATGTTGAGCTTCAGTTTATGAAGCCACGCATCCAGTCCATCTGCCTGTGTAGGTAATAAAATTCTCTGGTCTAAAGTAAATGGTTTCCTTTGCATGAGCGCTCAGGCAATTCTTTTCAGTCTCATCCTTCATCATCTAATCAGTTTTACCTGTTCCCCGTGTCATAAAGCATCAAGCACAAACATTTCACAGCCTGTGCTAACAAGCAGGACACGGCGCCGCAGTGGCTCAGTGGAGTTCAGGGCTGTTCAAATCCCACCAGAGTTCACTGGCTGCCTCTCTGTGTTGACTTAGCATGTTCACTCCATGATGGTTTCTCTTCACACTGCATAAACATGCCTATTAAAAGGTCCAGTGTTAGGAATTTAGTGACATCTAGTGGGGAAGATGCATGTTGCTGAATACCCCTCACCTCACCCCATCCCCTTCCAAACATGAAAGAGAACCCGTGGGAGACTTCAGTTGTCATAAAAACTCAAAAGATGTCTTGTTTGTCCAGTCTGGGATACTGTAAAAAACATGGCAGCCTCCTTAGAAAGGACCCACTCCCTCTAAATATAAAGGGCCCATTCTAGGGTAAAGAAAACAACAATTCGTACAATTTAGATGAAACAAATTAGTGAAAACATCACTAGGATTATTTTAAATTCAATTTCTGCCAATAAATCCCTTTCACCTAAATCTTACATACTGGACCTTTAAGTAAGTAAAACTTTACTGCTGCTATTGACCAGGACGTTGGCGTGAGAACTGGAGTGGGTCCCCGGGCACTGAAGTGTTTCTATCCACTGCTCAGAGATTGCAAGGATGGGTCAAATGCAAGAGAGAAAATTCCCCCACAGCAACTCTTGAAATATAATTCAACTTCAGTTCAATACATGTAAAGGTATATAACGTCCTCTGGGCAAGAAAGAACAGAGGAGATACAGCTTTAGAGAGGTCGTGTTTTACACATCAAGTCTATAACACAATGCTAAATACTGACATCTTTTTTAACATGTGCTGCTGGTCCTGACATCCAATAATTGAGAAACAGTCATGCAAAGCTACTTAACATGATGTATTTCCCCCCTGTTTGTTTGTAGGCATTCAAGTGCAGTGGAGAGAAAAAGGGAGGAATGAAGAAAGGCAGTGTGGGTCTGCCATGATGAATGGACAGAAAAAAAGTTTGGACTAAAGGCTAAACTGTGCTATCACACAACAAATCTCTTTAAGCTCTGCTCCTATTTGATTCTCTGTTTGTTCTCTCCAGTTCTCCCTGGGGTCCTCAATAAAGTCTCTGCCTGTTGGACTGGTTTCAATCAACATGTGGGTTAAATAATGACACAGACGCAGACGTATCACAGAGCTGCATCATCCAGTCATTCATGCATCAATAACGAATGACATAGCAGATGCTGCGAAGCTTTCTGTGACAACATGTGTGGTCGTGATCTAACCACAGCCTTTCAATCTATAAAATCAATCTGATGGGCACAAATTTAAATGAACAACTTTGAATTACAAAGTGGAGCATGACACATGAAACTGGAGGTTGTTCGCTCTTACACAAAATCAAACAGAGGCTCCTTATTAAAGGAACTCTGCAGTTTCTGAATACAGATCCACAAATACACAAGGACCAGCCAACAAAAGAACAGCCCACCTGTATGTTGTCGAAGGATGTCTTGTTGGTGACGTCATAGAACAGGAGGAGAGCTGGAAGAAACAGAGAAAAGAGCATCACTTTGAAAATCCCTGTCCATAAATCACATTATAATGCAAAACAGTTTGGTGGATAGAAATGTGTGCAACTGCTTAACGTAATCTTTAACTTAATCTTTGACTGATGTCTCAATTTCCTTTCAAATTAAATTACGAGAGTTCATTTCGCTGCGAGCACCAGGATGATTAATTTGAAAATTACAGTCCTGTGTGACATTTTGGAATTCAGACAGACCGGAGTCAAGATTTAAGCTCTTTGACTAACATCATCCCTCCTGCATTTTTAATAAAAATACACAGCTTAATAAATGGGAATCAGAGATAGAGATATTTAAAAGACCCCATTGATTTAGCACTGCTCCCATATATCATTGTCTGACCATAAACCCTTTGGAAAAAGATGCAGCAGGCCCACAGAAATCATAATTTTTTAATTGCACATCTTCTTCTTCCATGTAAAAAGCTGCCAACTACACTATATAATGCAACTGTATCACCAACAGTTTGGTCAAGGATTCTGATGTGTTATTGTAGTAGCTGCTAATGTCGCTACTACGATGTGTTATTGTAGTAGCTGCTAATGTCGCTACCAAAAGACTGCATGTTTCCAACGAGTGAAGCCAAAGTTTCTCAATCACCCTCTTGTGGCTGGCAGCAGTATCAGTCATAAACCCTGCTTCCTCCATGTTAGTGGATGGGACATAGACCAAACTAAAAAGTCAAAGTACACGTAAAAAAAAACATATAAAAGCAAAACGTGTAATGGTGGGACTTGCTACGGAGGCTCGGTTCCCCGATCGCTACGGTTTCCAAATGCAAAAGGCGGCAGCGTTCATATCCGGGATAAAAAAAGAGTGAAAGGACCTTTTGAACTGCACAGATGCCTCAGCTCATGTCCTTTTGTTTCTGTGAGAGGGTCCGTGCAGGTATTAAAGAGGCAGTGAGAGGCTGTGCAGCTGAAACAGAGGCGGCCCAGTAGGGATGAGCATGATTCAGACTGACAGCTGTGTAATAAAGCCGAGCTCTGCTATACTTGTCCTGGAGCTGCTTCTCACTCTGCTGCTCTCTCTCTCTCTCTCTCTCTCTCTCATCAATCCACGGTTGAAGTCGGGACACATGAAATCTGTCACCGCCGCGGGATTGCTCGCTGGGAGTGTGTATGCGCAGATCCATGCGTAACTTGAACCAAACAAGCGATTTGTAATGCGTGTACAATGTAGAAACAACGGATGCAATCAAGATGCGTCTCACGATACGCAAGATGTACTGGCAAATGGAACGGGGAAATCGAGGTTCGGATTAGGAAATAAACGGAGATTGCAGGAGGGAGAGAGAGTTGATGGGTAAAGTAAGAGCAGCAGCAGCGGGAATAAAAAAGCGTTGCGACAACATAAGAGGAAAAGTTAAATCGGTGACACACTTTAAAAGGTGAAAACAAGGACAAGCATGAAGAGAAAAGAGAGCACAACACAGATGGAGGTACAGCAGTGGGAACTGGAGAAACATTTGTGATGAATACTTGAGTGTGAGCCTCTTTTTTCCCCCATAACAGCTCATTTAAACGGTAAATGGACTCTTATTGATGTTGCACGTTTTCTTGTCTTATCGTCCACTCTGTGCACTTTACAGTAAAAGTCACATTCACCCATTCATGCACACTTTCCTCTTTATGGAGCTCTTACTCATTCAAGGCCAGCACAGCCAGCAGGAGCCATTTGTAGTACATCTCGCCCAAGGACACTTTCTTCACACAGGGTTTCTTAAGCATTGCAAGATAGCGCATTTGTTTTTGTACATTTTCAATGATTTCACAGGGATTAATTCATGGATCTTGATGAAAAAAAAACTCTGACCGGGACTGATACTGTATCTATAAAACGTGTGCAGCTTGATTGATTGTGCGGGGACTGTTAGAGTTTGCCAGAAGTAGTTTAAAACAACGATTTAAAGCCTTTAAATACATTTTTGTGCTGAACTTTTTTCCCCTGATTTCCCCTGATTTCCCCAGGCTGTATGCGCTCTATTGAGTGACATTGTAATTTGTTATTTCCCTCATGCATCCTGGATTGTATGACTCTTCTCATGATTGTGCATAATGAAGGCTAAACATAGCTACAGGGTTAATAGATCAAAACATAATGCTTTCTTAGGCTCTACTAAACAGACCGACCATAGTTCATATGAATCAGCCTCAATATTAAAAAAAATGTTTAAAGAGAACTTAATCATGATCAAATTGTTTCATTCAGGACATTGCTTTTGTTCAGTTGGAGATTGTTTTTCTTATCCAACAATCGCTCCGGGTGAACCTGTAATTTACATTTACTTTGTGCTTTTCCTGATAAATTGTCTTGTTTATTGCCGTTTTCTTTTCCCTACATGCTTAAAACCTCCCCCCCCCCCATTTCATCACACTTTACACAAATAAGCTTGAATCAAGATAAGCATCTTACATTTTTTAACACAAAAACAAGCCTGGAAATATCTGATGATCTTGTATCCACACTTATTCTCCCACACAGCAGATACACAGACAATCCAGCAATATCTAAAATAATCCTCTCCTGTCTCACAGCCCCACATCCCACACTCTGACTGCAGCCCTGATTTGCCCCCCCCCGCCCCAAGAAAGTGATTGTAATAACTCCCATCCATGCATGAGTGTGTTTGAAAGTTGCATGTAAAAGAGTTTAAGGTCATTAAAGCAGTTCTGTCAGGCTTCTCTAAACTAAACGACCTCCACATCCTTTATTGCACCATAATGTCAGTCTGAAATATTCATTTTTTTTGCCACATAAATATAACAGCAAAAAACCATAAACCTTTTACAGTAACTCACAGCTGGTCTAAGTCTTCTCAGGACCCTAATTTGATTTGTGGCTTTTGGCATTTGACACTGCAGCTTCCTTCCGTCCTTCAATGATCATCATTTATTATTAAAATCTTTCGGCGTTGCCAGACTCGGCTATTAACGCAGCACCGTTCACTGGGTTCGGTAACGCTACCAAAAGGCTGCAGGACTCTGGTAGAGTTCTGCAAAATAATCACTTCTTTTACTCTGGTAAATGAGGATGTGGGGAATAAAAGAGACAAATAAACTAATTCAACTTTACAGCACAGATGATTGCAGGGAGGCAGGTAACAGACGACACACTGGGACGTGATGTCTGAAATCCTGTGACAGCTGATCGCTTTATTGCAGTGATGTAGACACGTGCACACACTCTTGATATTACTGTTGGGTGTCCGTCAGTGATGTGATCATAGACTGTTTATAAAGATGGACGACATGACCACTTGCCTCCTGGTGGCTGCCTGCAGTATAGGTCATAAACCCCACCTCCTCCATATTCGTGGATGGGACATAAACCAAACTAAAAAGTCAAATACATGTCAGATAAGGTGCAGCATGGCAGCGTTCATATCCCAGTCGTCCATCTTTATATCTGTGGCAACGATCAGAGTTGCAAGATACTTGCAAGATTCAGTAACTTAGTTTCCATCCAAATTTAGCACAATTTGAGAATGAAGTTCTACAATATGCAGCCTATCATTTTGCACGTGCATGTGGGCATCGTGAGTTACATCAGACCATTGGTTTCATGCTGGTCTGCTGATTAACAGTTGGGGGCAGTAACGCACTTAAAAGGAACATCAATGTGCCAACAAAGGCGGTGGAGAGAAAGACCGTAAAAACCAAATGAGTGTTGACCATGGAACTTATGTTTGTTTAAAAGAAACCGTACAAGGACGACTCTAATTGGAATTGATCGATGACCTTATCACACCGTGGTGATTTCGTTATTAATGAAGTGTGACGGAACATTAAAATGATTACTTATTGGACCTTTAATCACAGCTCGGGTGCATCATTTTCAAATTGTAAAGAATAATGAGAACCATTATCAACGGCGATTTACTGGCTCATATTCTTTAGCCTCTGCCACACAAAGCATTTAAAGATTCAGATAGAATTCAATCAGGGGCTTTTGCTTCTGCACAGAGACACTTCGATGAAGACGGATCTAAACGGTGAAAAACAGTCACTGAGGCTAACGACTGCTCGTACTAGATGATTAGTGCTGGGATAACTGCTGGGAAACAAAGAAGGAAAAGATGCTTTACACACTGAAACTTGTGTTCTCAGAGGTTTTGGTCTTTTGGGTTTTTCGTCTAATTCTTTTCTCACCTCAGCGCAACAGAGCGGTGATAAGATGATCAGCATTTTATAAAGGTCACATCTCTGATATTTATGATGCACCCTTGATAGACATAGTTATAGACACAGAGCAACAGGCTGAACCCCTGTGTCAAACTTCACTGTTGTAGTGGAAAAGTAAAAGTTTAAGTCTATACTTCATAGATGTGAGATGTGATTTTCAGAAGGTAGTTCTTAAAACTCCTCCAAGGTCCCCAACATTCAGAAGACAGCCGCAGACTGATCGTCAACCCCTGACATGCATAATGAGGATAATACAGAGACACAGATCATTTACACTTTCTAAATCATGCATGTAATGGGTCACGGGCGCACGCACGCACGCACGCACGCACACTTCCTGCTTAATTTGCATAAAACGTCCCGACTGCCTGGAGATTAAAAGTCAAACCAGGTTATGCATTGTCCATACGCATGAGGTGACAAAATGACAAACACACACTGCAACACTGTGTGAATATCAAGAGCCGGGAAGAGAAGAGCCAACATTGGCCCCCTTAGGAGAAAAAAGCTGTGCTGCTCTTTAAAGGTAGTCAAAAGCATTTTCATCTGGTGATGTGATCAATGTCACACAATCCTTGACACCGTATGCGTGTTGTTAATTTTAAACTCACCAGGATAGTGACAAAAAGTAAACGATGACCAAACAGAGCACACTATGCTTTTTAATGCTCTAGGTTTTTTACATCATAACATGATGCAGTCGCACACATTTCTATCCACCAAACTGTTTTGCATTATAATATGAAATTTAATCAGTTTAAGTTTGTGTGCAACTGGCCAAACAAGAATTTCACTCAAGGCAAATTGATATATCATGTTAAGGAAGCCAAAAAATATCTGAAATAGCTTGAACTTGACCTTTGACCACCCGAACATAATCAGTTGATCTGTGAGTCTAAGGGAACATTGGTGTCCAATTTGAAAGGATTTTCACACGTTCACAAGCCCCAAAAAAGGTTTTCTGAGGCCACCATGACCTTGACTTTTGACCTTTGACCACCAAAATCTAATCAGTTCAGCCGTGAGTCCAACTGAGCGTTTGCATCAAATCTGAAGAAATTCTGTCAAAGTGTTCCTGAGATATCGTGTTGACAAGAATAAAACAGACGGACGTGCAACTGCATGCGGCCACTGGCAGCCATCTGCACGGAGGCATAAAAAAAAGACACATGCAGACACACAAACACACACGTCTGAATGACTGATCACAGATCATTAAATGGCGCCATGAATCCTGAGGGTGTTGTCTTTTCATCTCAGGAGAGGAGTGGAAAAACTTCATTGCCTAATAATATTGCACATTGGAAGAGAAACAATCTCACCTACACAGCGACACTAACATGGCTGTGAATTATACTGGGAAAACACTTTTTAAATACAGAGTTTACAAAGTGCTCTGACAACAAAGCAAGAAAAGTAAATGAAAACTTTAAGAAGAAAGCAATTTAAAGGTGAAAATAAAACAATAAAAACCCAGAGAAAACACAACATCCCATGAAAGCAAGTCTATAAAAGTAGGATTTAAGAAGTGATTTAGAAGAAGTCACGGACTCTGCGAGCCTTAACTCCACAGGTGGGCCATTCCAAAGCCGAGGGGCCCTGATGGCAAATGATCGGTCGCCTTTAGCTTTAACCTCCACTTTGGAAAAAGCAAGCAGGGATCCACCTGAGGCTCTAAGGCTGCATACAGGCACACGAGGGGTCAATCATTCTGTGATGTAGCTTGGGGCCAGACCCTGGTGTGCTTTAAAAGTGATCAGTAAAATCTTAGAACCAATTCTAACACTGACAGGGAGCCAATGGGGAGAAGCAGGGATCGGGGTGATGTGAAGTTGCCTTTAAAGACCAGTGAGAAGCCGAGCTGCTGCGTTCTGAACTAGTTGGAGGTGCTGGTGAAAACACACTAACTTGTAACTCTAAACCCGTGAGGCCATAATCTGCATATCATGAGACTGGCCTAGAGCGGCATGTTATGAGCTTCATCAGGTTCATTTGCTTTCACAATAATCACAAAAGAGTATTCTGGTGTATAAGTGGGGGTGTCTCACCGTTGGCGTCGCGGTAGTAGGCATGAGTGACACTGCGGAAGCGCTCCTGTCCGGCGGTGTCCCATATCTGCAGAGAGTGAGAGAGGAAGGCAATCACTGCAGAGACGTTTCTATCTTTTTAATAACTCTCCTGTTTCTGGAGTATGGAAATTAGTCCACTGGCTTACGAAGTCTGCACTGGTGAAAATTCTGGGTGGCGTAAAACTGCATCTTTTGGTCACTCGGAGGCAGCAACGCAAGCACAACACTGACATGCATCACAAAAGGCTTGCTATGTGTGTAAAGGGTCGCTCTGCTTTGGTCTCCACCGAGTCCTAATGAAAAGAACCGGGTATTGAGCTGAGCAGAGCTGCAGGGTTGTTTCATATTACACAATATAATCTGATCTATTGTTAATATAAAAACATAGAGTTGAGGTCACACCTTATATTGCATTCATACATTGTAGTATATTGTCCAACAGCAGTGGAATAAGGCTATTTAAGTTCTGCTCTTTCCCATCAGGCAACACTGCTTTTCAACGCAGTTTGGCTCCAGTGCCAATTACATGTTCTCCCGTCCTTGGAGCCGAACTGTTCAGGCTGACAGCAGCCCTCATTTGGTTTATGTATAAACTACATATCCTGGATTTTGTCCTGGCCTGTCACCTGCTGGATCATTATCATTCCCTTTGCCTACCTAACCAATTTACCCTCACTCCCTCGTCCTCCTCGCTCTCTGTGACATGTCCGCGTGGATGCTGGCTCTGCCTCCTCACTTGCACCCTGGGGCAACCGTCCTCCCAGGATCCGTGTGGCAGCAATGACGAATGGCAATTACACGAGGAAAAATAACTCTCCGCTGTCTCTGTTTGGAGGCGGCAGGGTGCTCTGCAAACGGACTCTAAGCCAATTAACCCCAAATAGATTAATCACAGAGCAGAAGTCCTCTCCACCAGCCTCCGTCAACCCCTAATTAAGATCATTATGGAGCATTCACATAATTGCTTGCAGTGATTGAATATCAAACATACAACAATGCAGAGTTGTTCTGACTATGGGCGTCAGTTCTCACAGTTGTGAATGAAGAGTGTCAGTGCCCCGCGGAAAGTATTCATGGAGACGGATGAAGCCTAATTATTTTTCTGCATATTTTTGATTGTCTGGATCATTGATTGTCGTCACAACATAAGGCCACAGACACTGGGTTTCTTCATTAAACGGTATAAGCATTAAAGCTTAATGTAAAAACCTAAAACATATAGTGGCCCCCAAGGACCGAGCACAAGCAATAGAGAAAGCACAGACATTAAGGGAAATGTGCTCGGAATCCAGAATGCAGCAATAAAACCCATACAAATGGGGAAAACACAGTGCCCTGGGACCCTGGTGGTGGTGGTGGGCTCGACTAAGATAAACTGCAGCATTATACAGCTCTTTGCTTGTGTGCTGAAGTGAAAGAGAAAGTATCTGTTTGGATCTAAATAATGATCTGGATGTCAGGGTTGTGAGGGTCCGCCTGCTGGGTGACACCAGGGCTCATCTCAGGACAGCGTTTTCCCCCTTTTTGAATGTATGCACTTCTAGATTTGCAGAACTTAAAACATACTGTACGTGTGTGCTTTGTTCCTAAAACCCATAAAAACTGGTTTTATCATCTGTGCAGTCTATTAGGAGACAGTAAAACCCCATTTTTATATGGGTGACACCTTTCATTTGACATCTATTATAGACATTTTGCTCGAGTCTGTTTTGAAATGATTGTCAGGATGAAATAAAACTTACCTGGAGCTTCACCTTGACTCCGTCGATGTTCAGGACTTTATTCTGGGAAAGAAAGGAAGATAATATAAGTGACAGAGCCTAAATTCAAGCACTTTTCCAACCAGGAATGTTTTCTGTGTGTGGAAGAAACAATCTCAGCTGTGTGTGTGTGTTATTGTGTACACCTGTCTGAACAGTCTCTTCCTCTCATCTACCAGCCTTACTCTCCTCTCTTCTTTCTATCAATATTGCATGGTTCCACCTGACCCGGCCTCTTTTGATGAGGCGTCGCTGGTTTCCTCCAGAGGTTTAACCCGCCCTACTCTCCGCGCCTCGCTCTGTACCTTCATTCTTAAGGGGACATTGATCGGAGCTTCGATCTGCTCCACCACACAGACGAGCAGTTTGTCAGGTCAGAAGATGACTCTGTCTTGAGAGCAGCAGCGTGCACATGGTTCAAAAGGGTTGTACTTAGTCTTTTAATTAATCATTGCGGTGTCTTGGGAATTACAAGCAATAAACCAATCAGAGTAAAATCTCCCACTACCTCTAAAAGCCAAGTGCTCTTGCACATTGCCTGATTGCGAATGCCATTGCAGATTTGCAGGTAGTAAGAAAGAACGGTTCTTTGCAGAGGAAATGCAGCTGCTTGTGCACAAGGTGAAAGTTTGCAAGTTGACCATAAAGCAACAGCAGGATTTCTCCAAAGCTTCCTGAGGTGCAGCAGGTGTGAGAGGAGGCAAGTTCCTGGCAATTCCGTTCAATATTTATTGAGATGATTCAGCCTGGACCCCTGCTGGTGATGAAACAGCAGGGGTAGCAGCATAGGCTGTATAAAGATGGATGACACATCACTTCCTCCGACTGGAGCTAATGAAGCTAAAATATCCAGAAAATAAAAACCATTGAACAAACATCAGTGTGATAAGAACTTGACATGAAGTTAGATTTTTCTAGTTTAGTCCATGTCCTATCCACTAACATGGAGGAGGCAGGATTTATGACCGGGCTTCATTATTGGAGCGCAATTTTTATGCAGTCTATGGCTTCTACAGTGGTACATGCTCAATCTAGCATGGCTAAATGATTAATCAATTGTTGAAACAATTCCTGATATACTAATGGGTTAATAAACTAATTGTATAATAATAAAAATCAATACTGGCCTTGTAAACTCTCATTCTCATCAATACATTTATTTCACCACATGGATTCCCCAGTTTTCCGAGTCGCTGCTGCAGAAAAGAAGAGGTCAAGACGTTCCCTCAGTGACTCACACACCAGCCTCCCAATAGACGTGTGGATTACCTCACCTGGTGCCACGGCAACGGTCAAAGCCTCCCTCTCCCCCATCATCCCCACTGAGCTGTTCCTGAAAGCCTACTGCTGACCTTCTACCACTCCGATCCCACAGGAGACACAGGAGATATTCAACCCCGGCAAGATGCTAATCGTCCCTCGGAGCACTCGAGAAAAAAAAATAGATGCAGCTTTTGTTGACGTGTTCGGTTGATTTACTTCCTCACGAGTCACAAAGGAGGAAACTCATAAATATTCACAGACAAGTCAAGCTGCACACTGCGTGTCTGTATGTGTGATAGGAATCAAGTCTCCAAAGACTTCCTCCATGTCCTTGTTATCGCTCGAAACCACCATGGTGAGGATTTTGTGGTTAGTCAGGGGTGATTACACCTAGAATTATGCTGGAAGTATTTGAAACCAGACAGGACAGGGCATAGCGATGCAGATTTAATAATATCAGAGAGTGAGGACTGAGCAGGATTAATAAAGCATCTCAGCAGCTTATATAGAGAACGAGTCCACTGTGGAAGACGGGGAATTAAGGTGTAGATTAAAGACTGCCAGTCACACTTCCAGCAACACTTTACTTTCTCCACTTTATTTTCAAAAACCCTCTCGAGCTTTAGCGTCTTTCAAGGGGACACAGCTGATACTCTGTGATATGCTTACAATTAACAGAGGGGTAGCTGAGAGGCTCGTACCACTCTCAGGTCAGTTTAATTCCCCGAGCCGCAGCAGAAAACATCTTCAAATACAAACTGCTCTACTTAGCAGCCAGACACCGGATGCTGGCTATTTAATGCATATGTTTGAGTCTTGAGTGAGAAGATACAGTCGGCACAGAAACAGCACTTCTCATGGGATCATAACTTACAAGTGTAGAAGGAGTTCTCAGAGCAGGTGTCAGCCATCCATCAGATATACCACTTATCATATGAGGGTCATGGGAGGTTGGGGGGGCAGCCGATCCAAGTAGATATTGAGCGACAGGTGGGGCTACACCGGACAGGGTTGACATGCAGAGACAAATAACCACTCAGGCTCACATTCACACCTACGGGAAGTTTAGAGTCGCCAATTAACCGGAGTACCTGGAGAACATTGGCTCGGGGAGAACATGCAAACTCACAGAAAGGACCTTCTTGCTGTGGTGTGCTGTCTGAAACTGAAAGTAACCTGCAGTAATTGAGCCGCAAACTCGGTCCACAGAACCCTGGAGCCACGGCTGCTGCCCACAGAGCTGTTCACCGGTTTATTCAAAGTTTGGTGAAGCTCAAACTAAAGAATCAGCTGTCGTGGACTTCGACAACCCGCTCAGGCTAATGATTCCCAGCCGCCACCGCTATGAGTACTGAACTCGTGTCCAAATTGCACCGAACAATACACAAGCCAAGCGTGATGCTGAGAAGATGGACGGTTCTCGAGATATGCGCGTCACACACAGACAGACAAACAAGAGATTTCTGGAATTGTTAGATAAAAGATTGATATGGGAAAGTGGTGCAGTTCCTCAATGTCTCCTTTTGTTCCGAAGGCATCAACACATAGACCAAAGAACAGAGGGAGGAGATCTAAACGAGAGGCAGGGCTCTCTACTCCGCAGTCGGGCCAACTTCCAGCTGTCTGGAGCTGTCCAGTTTTCTATGTCCTGCTGACACAGACATTTTCACACACTCTCACATACTGTACCAAAACCATTCAGCCTCCTCAACCTCTCCATCTGCTGCAGAGAGGCACGCGTTTCATCTGCTGCTCCTCAATGAAGTTGATAGTGGAAACAGCTTGTCCATATCAATTAATCAATCTCCCCTCCTCTTCCTCACTCGTCTTTGTCTTACACCGTAATACATCTCAAGTTTAAGCCGCCTTTCAGCCATTCCCTGTGTTTTACAGGTTAGGTTTCTTTATTTGTACCCGTAGGTAGATTTGTTTTGCAGCAAATAAAAAGGGATGCATCCATCCAAACACAGTTCAAAATGATAAAACACTGACAGAAGACTAGACCACAAAAACCATGGATAAGGCCAAATATGCAAATATAGCTATAACCTGTTCAAGTGAACAATTGCAGCCGGAACAAAACCATTTCTGTAGCGTTTTGTTTTACCCCCTTGGGACTATAAGCCTTGGATCAGAGGGTAGAAGCTGAAATTCCCCATGCAGAGGATGCGAGTCATCGTTAGTAATGGAGCTGGCTATCCTCTGTAACTGTCTGGTGTACAGGGACCCTAGGCTCATCTGAGGCTCACCAATCAGCCGACTGGACCATTTCACAACCTGACTCAGTCTGTTTCTATCCTCCAAAGACAGGTCACCAAACCATGGCACCGAAAGAAAATGACAAAACAGACTCAATAAAAGCCTGATAAAATAGTGGGACATTTTCCTTAAGCAGTACAAATGCTGGTGCCCCCTTTTTTGCACAAAGCTTCACTGTTTGCTTCAAAGCTCAGTTTGGAGTCAACAACAGTCCCAAGGTATTTATAAGATTTGCACACATTCCACAGTTTGACCTTTGATAGATGTGTCTTTCTGTGTGTGGGCAAGTTTTCTAAAATCAATGAAAATATCCTTGGTTTTTTGATGTGCTAAGTTGGAGGAACGACTCCTCGCAGGTGTATTTGAGGAAGCCCTTGTTTTAGTTGAGGTCAGATCATAATTACCAGTGTATCATGCAGACATGGACTTTGAGGCCAGTGAATTAAATCAGCCACAAGTTGATGCTCTCAAATACAATTACGGGAGAAATAACTACTGCTACGGGTAAAATGCTTAGAACCTACGGTCAGCCGAGTATTATCTGTGAGTATCTGTTAAGTTACTGTTGTTATGATCAGGATGTGTGAAGTGGGACCGGGCATGTATGAAGCAGACACCCCCCCCCCCACCTCCATTATCTAAGAAGCTAATAATTTTTTATTATCTCCTCTCCTCGATACAGTCGGCTCAGCATTTTCAAAACCCCTTTCTACAAATACGTTCAAATTAAGAAGCACTGCATATTCTCCTGGTGACCGAGAGCAGACAATAAATCACATATACACCAGACACACAGATAATGCAAACAATGGAGTTCATTCATTCATTAAAAGGGCTATACTTGCTGAGCTGGCACAGTTGGCAGAGATTAGGCCCTAGTTCATGTGGTCACCATGATTTCGGCTCCTGATTTCTATGTTATTTTATTCAAGAGTTTTGTGAGTGTGTGCAGGACAGAGAGGGAGGGAATGTTCACTGCTCGTCACTCGCAGCTCGTCACTGGCCAAAAGTCTCTTTTCCCCAAAACACGTCTGACAGGGAAGTCGGTGTAATAGCCGGAACCTTCCTGTTATGGACTCTGCCTCACTCGGGGGAAACAGAGACTAATTGAAAGAGCTGTGGACCTCTGGGCTCCTTCAGACAAGCAAACCTGCTCCCGCAACAACTCAGGCTTGCTCATTTATTTCCACGGCTCAGAGGCACTGGCAGAGCTGGAGTGCTGCTGCAGAAGATCACGGCAAATAAATGTAGAAATAAAATAAACTCTGATAGATAAAATTGATGATCTGGGACCACAACGCATAGGTTAACATGCACTTGTATCTATAAAAATTCACAAGCCAGAGCAATTTGCTACTTCCAAGCCTCTCCTTCGTGCTGTAAAAGCCTTAAAATGTGACATCCAACCAGATGTAAACATGATTTAAGTGGTTAACTTTGCTCTTTATATTTCAGCCCATGTTTCGGATTAAAGCTCCTTCTTGGAAAAAGCCTCTTCTGTGTATTTTGATCTATCACCTGTGACCTGCAGCAGAGCACTCACACCAACGCAGGCACTTTTCTCTGATGCTGTATCACAAAGCCTTGACCTCTCTGGAGCTCTTTCCTCAGGCTCCTCTCACACGCTGGCCTGCTACAAATCAAAATGGCAACACAACGCTATGGCTGTGTGTGTGTGTGTGTTGTGTGACCATGTGCGAAGAAGAATAACGACGGTGGGGGGGCAGTCTTCAGTTTTACCTGAATATATAAACATACACAGAGACAGCGTATGGTGCATTTTACACACACATCCAAACACCGCCACTATAAGCACAGCCAAACTGAAAATGTCCCCGAGAAACACCTCTATTTATTTTGGTGCAGCATCATCACGGACGAATATCTGCCAACGCATATGAGACACATTTCCTGCAAGGATGCGCCACACTCTCAAGAATATAGTGGAAAACAAACCTCAAACATAAACTGTGTCAAAAATATAATCTCTTCAATCCTCAGATGGAAAACAAAAAGCATCAAACACAAAGAATGGGCTCCTCGATGTGGCCGGTAGTCTCTAGACTTTGTACTACAAATCAGCAAAAACAGGTTTGGGTGAAAACACAAGTTCTGGAACCGAGTAATAAAAGTACATTCCCACTATTCCACTGTAATGTGATAAGACAAAGGCAGCGAAGACTGCAAGACACTAAACATTTAAACAATGTGGATTTTTAAAAAACCAGCCTTGTTAATGTGTCATGATGAAGGAAATAATGATCAATACGTTTTTTGACACTGAATTGAAAGACTACTATTGTTTGTATACAAGAAAACTCAACGAGGGGAGATTTAATGAGCATGTTGCGCCTCCTGTGATGTAGCAATTTGACTTTTGAGCAAAAGACAAAAAGAAGTTTTTCAAGGAAATTGTCCTTGTTTAAATCAGCTTTTTTATTTGTTTGAACTCAAAATTTTACAGATAAGAATTGGTTTGCGAGTTGATATTAGAATAAGTTACATGAAAGCAACTTGAATGCGCAAACTAATGTATGTCTTTTTGGATAAATGTCCCTCTCTCTTTTGCTTTACCATCTGTTTCCCATCTCTGTCTCTCATCTGCTTCATCATGAAATGCTCCCATATTCAAACAGCTCAACTCGCTGCTGCTTCTTCTTTCATGCCCCGGTTAAATATTCATGATGCTCATCAGGGCTCTCCTCTCCACATCCCTGTGACATTAGGGCAGCATGTGGCAAAGCCGCTTTTCATTAATTACCATAGACTGGTTAATTACAAACATCTCCCTGGGCACAAGTGAACCCCAACCCACTCACACACAAACACTTACACGTGGATGTTCACGTGTACATAAACAGAATTGGGCAGTAATTCAAGCGTAGCTGAATGCGTGACATTTTTCAATTTAATAAGGGCTGAGTCATGTGCATGAACAAAATAAAACCGCTTACCCCTGATTATAATACAACTAGAACAACACACAGGACAATTAGTGACAAAATGGCTCCGTTCATATACATTGTTCCATTGTAACTTCTTTTTCCATCTTAATCCAATTCTTCTTTTTTTTTTTTTCAAGCAGGAAAAAAACCATTACTGCCACTTGCTGGCATGATTATGCCTGGCACTTAAATTGCACCCACTCAGAGGAGGCAGGCGGTCTGACAGGCAGGCAGGAGAGTGGATAATGGAGAAATCAGTCGGTCAAGCATTCACCCTCTATAAAAAACATGCAGAAGCTGGAAACGAGTGAAAGACAGATGCATAAAGACCATCATGAATGAGGAGACGGATTGTCAGAGACATCCACAGGGACGGAGGAGATCTTTGAGATGGGTCCATTATTGTCATTTCACCCATCAGACCTGCCTCTCTCGCTGCAGTCTTATATTCCTCATAAATCTGAATAGTAAACATTTCCAGACTCATATTACGGTTTCTGCTGGTTGCGATTCTTCAAATACTCAAAGTGGCAGCATGTAACTTTTATGATGCTCTAAAATTCGTCAAAAGGCTTCTGGTCTGCTCCTCCAGCACCAAGGCTATTTGACTCGGAGTAGAGCATGTTTCAGTTTCCTGCATTAGGTGAGACAGATGCAGGTGGAGTGAAGGGCTGGGGGGGGGGGGGGGGGGGGGGGGGGGGAGCAGGGAGAGTGAAGGGCTGCTAGCACAAAGCTTGATTTTCAGAGGTTGCATTTAGTAGCAAGTGGAAACACATTCTCTGCTGTTCAGCTAAGGATTTAACATGGACAAGAGGAATAAATGCAAAGGATTATAATGTCCTGAAGCAGTGTAACCTCTGTATTAATTATGACCTCATCACACACTGTTTAAAATCATGGTCAGATATTGATCATTTAAAATCTATTCATTTTACACAGAAACTACAGGCACCTTCTCTACAAGCAGATGTTCTGTGACACCAGTTCCCTGTGCAACAGAAACACTCGTCTCTAATATAAATGAAGTGATGGATCAGTGGACAAGTCATTTCTTTCAGCGGTGGGAGGGAATCAAACACACATCCTTCAACTTGTCGAAGCAGCAAAGCTTGACCGCTCTCCCTCCGTCCTTCATTTCTCTCCTGCTGATCTACGTCGACTAAAAATAAAGCTGCTCAATCAACTGTGCAAAACAACATTAAAATTAAAAGTATATGCAAAGTGCATCTAGTGCCTGAGTGGTAATAACGTGAGGGTTCACTTGTTGCATGAGTCACACTCTCAAACATCTGATGCGGAGAACCGTGGGATTTTTGACCATGACAGAGACACTTCAAAATGCAGTGTCTTTACAGTATAATGATGTTTGTACTGAAGAAGTCAGACGCAACTTCCAGTGAGTGTTTGGGGGTGTATGCAAACACACGCACGCACTCACGCACGCTCGAGGACCGGCCAACATGTCCTCGAGTCAAAATGTCCTCACAATGATGGAATTGAACCAAAATTGTCCGTCATAACTATAGATAGACATGCACACGCACACGGTGTCTTTTCCAATCACAGATGAAAGTAAAGGGAAAGTGATTCATATCCCACATGTCCTCATTTATCTATTCTCAGAAAGTCTTCGCTAAGGATGGACTCAATCATGAGTCAATGTTGCATGATGATGGCTCACTGAGTCAACACTGAGTCTTACCTCCACATTAAGACTTGAACAATTACTTAAATGATTCGGCTCTTGATTAATCGATTAATAATCCTGTCTACAGAACAGCAGATGAGAGCGACAGAGAAACGGTAAAGTAGCCTGCGTCCTAAAACATGACTCGTGAGCAGGTTGCTGCAGTTTCCTTGGATGTTTTGTGCCAATGATGATGTAAGAGCGACAGCAAACAATACAGTCAGAAGAGAGAGACAGATGCATAACAAGATCTGCATGCCTGGATCTCCCCCGGTTCATTAACAGTTGCCACATCTGTTGAGCACTGAGATCAGTGTGAGTTTGTATACTGTGTGTGAATGTAGGTGTGTGTTCGTGTCGCTGGATGTGTGACCGAACGGAAACCACACCAGTATCTCACTTCATGATTGAGCACGAGGGAGACAGACGGCGACCCCCCATCAATAATCTAATGACGGAGGGATGAATTTTTCATAAAAGGAATTTTAATGTTTAATGTCCTCACCTCGCACAGGAAATATACACAAACCAATTCCGTCTGAACTTACACACATATACTCTCACCTCATCAAAGTGAAATAACTTCTCTTCCTCATCCGTGTGCGACTGTGGGCTGAGCTCGGATCAGTTAATTGACCCTCCGACACATTTTCAGCCCATTTAAGCACTAAGCTGTGGTCAGTGCTATTGATCGCACGACGAGGGCTTGGTCTTCCACACCAACCATCAAGCACTGTTTACTGGGAGGTTGACCAAACCACAGTAAATACAACCCCTCCTGATGAATTGCACGTCCACATGGGATGATTGGCTCTGCATTCTGGAGGTCAGAGGTCAGGCGAGAAATCTATATTTACAGCTTCAATCTGAGGGGTTTTGACAAAGAACATCAACAATGTCTGGTAGTTGTCGTTGGTTTAAGAAAAGGTAATTGCTCAGGAAACGTAAAGAATTAAAGACCTGTGAAAACTGGAGTTTAGGGGCAGACGCCAATATTGATATCTATTTATATCAATTTTATCACTATAGTTTATAGACAAACCTGTATTTATTTAAACATAAGCACATTACTAGACCAAGGGCATTACTAGACCATAGGCTATTTATATGAGATGCATGGAAAAAGCCAGCGACTTTCTTCCATATCCTACTGTGGGTTTTTTAAATGGTGACTGGGTTCAGCACATTGAAAACAAGTTAGGTCTGAGCAACAGAAAACGACAGCTTGTGTTGACCCAGAGTGGTGGAGGGGGCGAACGATTTATTTTTCATGCATCTTTCAGTCTAATAGCTGCAAAGTTCTTAAATGCTGGAGCAGGAGTGCTGACATGCATCCACACTTCAAGTTCTGTTAAAATCAGACGACTGAAAGGTTTGAGCAAAAAAATCCTGCAGTCGACTGATTCAGAGCCACCTCCCCCCCACCCCCACATACATACTAAGTACACCCAAAAATAACATCAGTGAAATCTGGATAGATGCTGTTTGTTATGTGCGAAACTCGTCTGTGCCTCCACATGTAAACTGGATTTTACATGATGCCCCAGCTCCATCAGCGAGGTGTGAAACGTCTGGTCGGACTTGTGACACACAGGAGTGTCACTGGTGTAAATGGAAACGAGAAGGGAGTAAAGAGAGAGGATAGTGGAGGAGGCGTGGTTATGCTTCAGGCGAGGGGGGTGGCGCCATGGAGGAGGCAGGACATCAACACCGGAGTCGGCCCTTAACGGCAAAAGCTCTCAAATCTTGTTTTCTTTCCAAGCTGACATCTTTGTAAACATCTTCCTCATGTATGGATCTTCTTTATCCTCCTGAGATATCTGTATTATTCTACAGTTTATTTTTGTTTCACATCCGTCGCGTTTTAGAAACGTCAACACTTGCACTCGCTTTTCATTTTCATTTGTGCAGATGAAAAAAGTTCACCCTGTTGATATTTATATGCAAAATGCTAGGGTAACCTTGCCATCAAGTAATTGTGTCCATCGTGAAGGACGGTCACAATTAACTGTTTCAATGTAGCGTGACTGCACGGGAGCTGCTCATCAGATCTGTGGGGATGAACTCCGAGCCGTCCGCTGGTTATTCTCCGGTTTCCTGTGCAACACTTTTGTGGATTCAGCTGCCATGTTTGTTGACATTGATGACACAGTGTTGACCAAAGATTTTCTATTAACAATGAGATCATTCACTCAAACCGCCCACGCACAAGAAATGACGCTGGTGATCAAATGACAATATCTTTGCAGTAAATCATTGTTAAGTAAAGCAGTGGTGTGATGTTTCATCTGTTATGGGCTGTACAGTGACGCTGGGAAACAGACGCTAACTCCAGAATGTAACAAATGATAACCTCCGTTTATCCGCAAGGGGACAAGTTGTCTGTGATTAGCTCATTGGGAAGTTTTTGTTATTGTAGTGAACAAAACAATCAGTTGAGCACATGTATCAACACCATGCATCAAACCCCCTACTGTGCAGACTGTGGTCTTCAAATCTTGTTATGATGAAAATGGCAGCGCTCGTATCGGGGATATGTTTGTTTCATTTCTGGTTAGAGGGAGGAAGTGGAGATGCATCGTTTATCTTTATATACAGTCTATGGTTCTCATGCGTTCAGAGAATTCATGCAGTCCATCTGATAGTTGTTGGAAGATTTGACTTAAGCCAACAAATTTCAACCTGATGGTGGCACTAGAGGAAAGGTCAAGGAATATTCATCCTCTAGGGACCATAAAGGCCTGTGCAATCATTTTAGCGGTAATCCATTCACATAATTTGAGGTATTTCAGTTTGGACCAAACAACAGACTGACAATTTAGGATCTTGGTAAAGTTGTTCAAAGGTGTTTTGATGGTGAAAATTGCAGATGCATAAGAAGTCTATCACACACGCACATGACTGACAGCTGGGTGCTGCGCCCTTGTCTCAGCGGAGGCGAGTGCTGCTCGTCTCCTCACCACTGAATTTACATCCGTTAAGGTGACTGGGGGATTAACGTCTCTCAGATGGTGAGGAGGAAAATGTGAGGAAAGGTTGTTTTTCCCACTACATCGGAAATGAGGGGAAGGTTGTCGAAGTAATATTATTAATTGGCCTCTCTGCTTCTCCTTGGAATTAGTTCCTCCCCTATTGTCCCCAATTATCTGTCTCACTCTTAATGATCCTACAGTTCTCTCCCAAAGAAATTGCTTTTCAAGCCTGGCTTTCAAACAAAGACATTTTGACCCTGTTCACGGAGACTGACTCTTCCCTTTAGCTGAAAACATTGTATTTCTGTAAGTTACATTGGAGAGATAGACCTACCAACTTCCCTGCCAGTGTGCAGGATTTAAAAGGGATTAAAAGTGTGAATAAACATTTGCCTCACGGCTACAATATTTAAAAGAATAAACTACAAACATTGAACATATCATTTTCTAGAGAGAATCTACCCGATGCTGCACCGTGGAGGAAAGTGACAGAAAAATGAAGCAAGTTTTAAGTATGATGGATCTAAACAATTACAGTATGGGGAATTGATATTGGACTATCAGTGTGTAATTGAGACAAAGTGGCTGACATGACAGTTATTAAAAGATATTGGTAACAGATTGGTAGAATGGCCTTATACACTGTACATGCAGGAGGTGGAACCCCAGTCTGGAGTAGGGGTTCAGCACCAGGGACAGCTCCCACCACAGACTGTACCACAGCTCTGTGAAAGATTTGGACTTCGCAAAGCCCTCACAGCAGTTTTCTATTTATTTATTTTATTTAAATAAAAGGTAGTGAATTAAAGACCCAAGGAGAACAAAACATAACCTTTTAATAAAAATATTGATCTGATGTCCAAAAAAGCCAGATCCATACAAAACTAACGGAGCTCTCAGTGGATTGCGTACCTCCGCCAAGGCTGAACAGTCCCCTCATGAAACCACCTTTAATCTCACTAGACACAGATTTTTATTTGGATTTGCACCAAATTACACAGACACAGCTGATTTGCTTCATCAAGATCCATGAATTATTGTCTGAGAAATCAATGAAAAGGTTGAAAAACGCCCAATCTTGTCAATACAGATAGTGAAAAAGCATTCCTGGATCTGCCCCCTGATCTACACCAAAATTGTATGGGTTCTCTCCTGACCCACATTGCATCCTTTCACCAAGTTTGGTGGTAATCCGTCCACTAGTTTTAGCGTAATCCTGCTAACTAACAGAAAAATAATCAGAAGTAAACATAAGCTCCTCGGGAATAAAACCCTGTTTGTTGTACAGACAAAAAAATAGGTGTACATATATATTGAGAAAAAATATTCTAACCCCTGCAGAGAACTGATCCCACCAATACAGTAAGTACTGCTTGTGTACCCTGATATAATGAAGCTTATTCCTCTGATCCGTAGAGCTCAATTAATGAGGCACATGAATGAACCACACTAGGTTACATATTCCTTAATTAAATTCAATAGTGTTTTTTGTGTCAATCCCACTCACACTGTGCGTGTGCTTCGAATACTCACTAGAGCCCCAAATGTGCTTTCATCCACAGCTGAAACTATAGCAATATAAACTGTACTTCAGTTTGAGTAAAGTTTGATAAGAAAATGCAGTGCCAAGTCATTTTTTAAAACTTCTTAAAGCCTTAAGATGAATGAAACTAATACATCTGTGACCCGTTTTCAAAGATTTACACTATATCTTCAGTCTGAATCAGTGGAGCCTGAGCCTGAGCGCCACAGACAGGGCGGGGGAGCTGGAAGGTAGTGTGAGAATGACTAATGCTTTGTTTTAGTCCCTTTCTTGAGATTTGTTGACAGAGGGAAAAGGCTGAATAACACCATGCATCTTAATAATTATCCCAGACCCACCAAAGAACGGCATTACAGTTTCATCTTTGTCTCAGACTAATGAGAAAATTAATGAATGTACAGTGACTATTGTCTGATACCAACATAAAGCTTGAATATGTGAACTGTTTGCATCTGTGGAGTCGGCTTGATTAATGGCTTTTTAAAATCTGAATTTAAACTGACATTGCTACTCACAGTTTAACGTCTTTAATGTGTCTAATGTTTAATTAAAAACTAAATTCAATACAGTCAAGGAAACTGTGAATTTTGTGTCTGCGGAGATATGAATTCAAGCCGTGGAGAGCCAGGCCTTGGAATAAAAGACAGGGTCGGTGGAGTCTCAAAAGGTTATTGTCCGCAAGTCTTCTTCATTCTATGAAGGAAACTACATTTGCCCTCCACTGATAGAGTCTGATCCTCACATCGTATCTCAAGGAGCTGGAAGAGGTACAAGTGATGTAAGTTGTGTTTAAAGAGAAAGGGAGAGAAGAAAATGTCCTCGTCCTGTGATTCGTGTTTGTGTGTCTCTATGCATGATGCAAATCTTTACTTTCGCGAGGGAGAACAAATCAGAGGTTCTTACGCAGCAGGAAAAAAACTGCTGCCTGAGCGACAGGGGTCATTGACACCGGACTGATGCCTTTCCCCTGCTGCCTATAACCTCCTGACTGAAGCAGCACGCCGACTCCTTCAAGCTACGAGCGTCAGAGGCCACACAATCAAACCCAAAGCTCTGCTCTCCGGTCAGCCTTGTCCACCTGCCCATGACTCGTATTACCATGGCAACAGGTGATCTGGACGTGCTGCATCACAGTTGACATGTGGACTCTATTATCTGATATTCTACTCCAAATTTTCTACAGATTTTTAAGCCAAATAAAGTATTTCTTAATAAAATGAGACAACTTGTGCTGGTGAATAAAGACAGTAGAAGAAAAACACACTGATTTTACACATGAAACTCTGTTCACAGCTCTCGGGGAGTTGAATAAAGGCTTCTGAGGGAGCTACATACGCAATGCCTGCAATCTTTGATCTTATAAAGCTGTACATTTTAGTGAGGTTACAGGTACTATCCACCATTTACATGGACTGAGAGTCTCTTATTTACCTTGGAGACACCCAAGCTTTATTGTTTCCTGTTTTTTGTAACGTTTTTACTTAATTTCTTGTTTCTTAGTTGCTTACATCATATGACTGAGCTTTGTCTGTTTTTCTTATTGTAGTTTTGTGCTCGTCTCTTGTTCTCATATGTCTCTTGGAGAAGATTTTCATCTCAAAAAGACTTTGGTCAGTTTCCTATGAATGTTTGGCAGCAATTATCTTTCAGAGTAAGATATAACAAGGTAAGATCTACATGGAATTAATATGATTAGACACAATATTCTCTCTCTTTGAATTTATTGCCCTTCATAGGGAGATTCTCTAATAAAATCCAATGTTACTTGCATTTCCTATTCGGACTGCCTGGATTTTAAGATTAACAAGGTACCAGTGCAGCTCAGTAATCCTGAGAACATGCTGAGGTTTAAACGAGATGAGATCACAATAAACAAGATGGGGAGGAAAACACAGCATCGCGCTGCAGCTTTGAAGTGGAAACCGGATCAAATCCCCATACGGAGCAAATTGCTTTTTTTCTTTCCCAGCAAATAATGAGGATCAAAACTGTCTTTCCTAAAAATAACAATCACTCCCTGCCTCTCTGTGTCTCGGTGCATCCACCGTGGGAAGACAAACACCGAGGACCTTCATGTTTTCCTTCTCAACAAAGTTCGCTTTCTCAACTTCGCAAAACAATTACATTGTTTATACAATTTGTGCAGTCGCATAAACGGTAAATTTAAATGTATGAATACCAAGTTTTTCCTCTAAAAAATTGAAAATGTCTCATTCCTAACCTATAGGATGATGTTTCAGTTGCGCTGAGAAACTGAGCCATTTAACACGAAATCATGCAGAAGAGAATGGGAGCCTTGAGGATTGATAATGAAATTATTCATGTCACAAAGCTTGGTGCCACACTGCGATTAAACAAGTCAATATGAGGAAAGAGCCGACTGAGCACTAAACTTTATGAGTTTTGCACTTTTTCCTCCCCGAGTGGTAAATGCAGCGAAGAAAAATAGCTGATGAAGGTCTCTGCTTTGAAAAGATAGGCCTAAACGTACATTGGGGCTACAGACACTGTGTTGTAAGAGATGTTACATAAGTAAATAAATCAACTGCTCATCCGCCCACAAACTCAACCAAACCCACACACAGGGCTATAGAATGGTTGGATAATTTAGTTGAACACACGCACACAGAGGCAGCCCATGTGAATATGCCTCGCAGGGGTTTTAATGGGTCTAATGCTGCACCTACACTTTATGTAACGGTGATAACATGGTAACTTTAAAAAGCTTCTTAAACTAAATTACCATGATAGGTGGAGGAACAAGTAAAAGGTCAACTTGCATGTAGAGTTTCCATCATGGTATAGAGACAAATGCTGGGGTCATAATATCAGCCCAATTATACCCTGACCTGGAAGGTGTCGGGTGGGTTCGTAAATGATCAAAGGGGATTGGCCGCGACAATCTATCATTTTCTCTCATGTAATGTGTCGTAATGGATGACAACTGACACCGCATCCGTGAACGGAGCGCTCACTCTTCCACGTGCACCAACCGGCGCCCCAATGTGTGTGTGTGTTTGAATGTACCTGAGCCAGTGAGTGTAAAGGGATAATTTTAAACTGACAATGAGTGTGTGGAAAAAAAACTATTGGAGGAAACTGCCCGGATGAAGCCTGTAAGTGATTAGAACTAATAACAGTGTTAGCACTGATAAGTACTGGAAGGAGGCAACTGTCTCTTTCTACCACCCTGGGTCTTAGTGCCCACCCGTCCGCCTCTCATGGACGGACAGACAAAGAGAAAAAATGGACACGGTTTATTCCTGGACGGCCATGTGGGACCACAAATCTGGCACATAAGAGACATTGTTATCACCCACGGAGCCAAAAAGACCAAACTAAAGCATGTCAAACTAATTTAAGAAATCAATATATCTTGTGAGACTTCTAACACTAGAAATACTCACAGCTCAGGGCAATATAATATATGAGACACTGAACAGCTTTAAAAAAAAATACCACTTGTGCTCATTTTGATAAAAGGTACTAAGGGACGTCTGTGGTGGATCGTGCACGTCTGTTTTGGTTTTGTTAAACTCACCCTGAAGTCAATGCCCACGGTGGAGATGAAGCTGCCTGCCAGGAACGCTCCGTCCTTAAAGCGGACCAGTAGACAGGTTTTCCCAACGCCAGAGTCTCCAACCAGCATCACCTGTTCAGAAAAAAAACCAAGAGGGAAAAGCTCAGACAGGAACGACTGGAAGGGCACGCACACGCACACGCACGCACGCACGCACACACGCACACACACGGAATAAATATTCAGACTGTCTGACTGCTCGATGAGGGCAAGTGTCAGACAACGCTGAAATAACTCACAACATATACACACAAACAGGGAGATGCAGCAATTTTTATATTTGAATATTATTGATATTTTGGTTCTTGGCCAGTGAAGAGCGAGTATGTGGCTGCTCATTATGGCTGCCAGTGGATTTCTGCAGCTCCTGGTCTGTATGTGGGACTCTGTATGTTTCATTCCCACTGAAAAGACAGTTTCTCCCATTTCTCTTTATATTCTGAGCTGTGATGAAGTTACATGTTTGATCTGATCACCGGTATCAGGTTGGCTGAAGGACTGTGGGGCCCCCAGACCACGGAAATCATAAAGTCAGTGCCCCTTGGGTGCAGAGAGGAGATGAAAGACAGAGGTGGAAGAGCCAAGTGATGTAGTAACAGGTATAAGAAAAACACGTCTGAGGCTCGAGCCCTCTCTGCTCTCTGCTCCTCATTTCTCCTTCTCTGACTCCACTCTCATTCTCTTGTCCTGTTTCCCCGTCCCTCCTTTATGCAGCTCGGCAGGAGGAGCCACCTGGTCTTTCTAAATGAAATGCATCGAGTCTCTTCGGTGAAGATTAAAGCTCTTACAGAAAAAACAGGATATGACGACATGTGGCACAATGGACAACAAATGACAATCTCTTATCTGCACAACAAAAGGGATACAGGGGATAGAGTACAGGTCGAATTCTGCAAAGCTTCACCTGTTAAAAAAATACTCTAAAAGCTACAGGTGAGATTTTGACCCAGCAGGTAAACAGATAAAAAAAAATTCTGTCTTAAACTGTATGTCACTTGTCAGACTGATTAATTGAATATAAGAACAGGAGATGTAGGATAAATATTCAAGTAAAAAAACTTTCCAAAATGGAAACTAGAGAATTTCAATTTTTCCTGTAATCGTTCATTTGCTGGCTACAAGAAAAGAGTTGTCATCCATGCCTTTAAAAAAATAACAAACAATTTAAATAATATCCACAGTTTACAGAGTGACGTGGCCTCGATGGAACAATCGATTCAAAACAAAAGCTGCGTTTCGTTGCACTTGCACCTAAACAGCTGCTTCAAAAACACAAGAGTAGGTGGCACGAGTCCCATTGAAGCGGTGCTGGGAGTGCACGCTGAGAGTCCGTGGGAGTGAGTCTGTGTTTGTGTTGCGATTAAGTGACAGTTCTCTTCTCACACAAGTGCTCGCATCGTAGTTGGACAAAGCGAGATAACAATTGCACACAGTTGATACAAACCCAGTGACCTGTGCTTCTGACACAAATACGCACTCGATCCCAAGTTGCACAGCGTGAGCAAACGGTTTGTTTACTGGCTGTTCCAGGCCCGTGTGTGTGTGTGTGCGTGCTTGAATGTATATCTTTGTGTTGACCATTTTGAGCAGACACCTTATGGGGACATTTTGGATGGTGCTCACTTTTTAAAAGGCATTTAAAGGGTTAAAGTTTGCTTTTAGGGTTAGAATTAGGTTTAGGTAAGGGGCTAAAGGGAATACATTATGCCAATGATAAGAAGTACAAGGCGTGTGTGTGTACGGTTTTTTTGTGCCTCTCTAGGACCTTTTCCAGCATAAACACAGATTTTGTCAGGACCAGTGGACCTCATGGGGACCAATGCCCGGTCCTAATGAGGCAAAACTTCCTTTCTGAGGTCCTGGCTAAGGTTAGAGCTTGGCATGAATCGGTTATGGTTAAGGTTTAGGATATGGTTTTAGTGAAACGATTCTATTCTATCTTTGTGCATAGACTGTACAGAGTGATGACATTTTTGGAAAGTGACGACATTTTGAGGTTAGGGTAAGGGGCTAGGGAATGTAATATTTCAGTGAGTGTCCTCAATAAGATAGAGGTACAAAGGCGTGTGTGTGTATGAGTGTGTACCTTCCCAGGTTATCAATCGTATTGACACAGCTGGTGTCAGCTCACTGCTGTTTCATGAACACAGGTTGTAAAAGACAGTGGAAGCTGAACAAGACAGAAACTGGCCCAAAATAAATGAAATAACGAAGTGTTCCCTGTGTGTAGAGATAAAGAAAACAGAAAGAAGTTTCTATGTGATTTCATATGAGGGATTATTTCATTTCCTCTGTGTTTAGTGTCTAGTGACCTCTGTGTGTGTGGGTTTGCACCCTCTGCACCTCTGAGGTGGAAACACTGGATTAAAGCTCACTTCTAGTTGTGTTGCAGCAGCAGCAGCAGCAGCCTGTGTCTTACCTTGAAGGCGATGTCATAGAACTCGCTGCTGTTGCTGATGGACGGTCTGCTGGGATGGACCACTCCGTTCATCTGAACAATGGCCGGGCTGCTCCGCGCTGCCTTCCCGGTGCCTCTCCCGGTGGGGCTGCCCGTGGACGGGCTGCTGGACGCGGCTTTGCCCCTGGCAGACTTCTTGCGAGACATTTCTCAAGATTTTTTTTTAATCACTGTATCCGCGTGAATTTCAGGTGAATCAAAAACAATAAAGACAGAAAAGAAAAGTTTGCACAGCGAGGAAGTTGAAGTGGCAAAAATTAAATTCACCTGCGCGTCAAACGCACGCTCCCCCAGACACCTCGCGACTCAAGAGCAGGAGGGAAATGATCCCGAAAAGCTGAACGCGCTGGCTTCCGCTGTGGTGGAGCCGCTTCCTGCCGCGGACAGGCTCCTCTCTTCAGGGCAGCAGCCTCGACTCTGAGCGTCGATGGGATGTGGCACCAAACCTGAGCCAGGAGCGCAGCGCGGTCAGGACGCAGGAGCGCAGCACTTTGCACTGAGTCTTTGTTTTCACTGTGTTAACTGAGAATAATGTCCACCACGTGACTTGGTTGTGTTGACTGTGTGCTGATGTGTACGTGGGATCATCACATGTGATTACGAGGGTGACACCTTATATACAGTCTATGGGGGGGGGGGGCATATAGACACAGGACGCTCTCCGTGGTGCTGAAAAACTGCATCTGTACAAACACTGTATGATCACAGGCTTCCACCTAAAACGGATCCATTTTCATCGAATCCTCATGGGATCAAAACGTTATGATACTGTTGTGGATTCAAATGTTCTCCTCTCTGAAAGGACATTTTCATATTTTGCATAAATCAGGAATATTAACACAATCCAAACATCCAAAGAAAGGTGAATATAGTACAGTATACTAGAATAAAACAAAGATGATGTGTGAGCAAACTGTCTTTCAATCAGACACTTTATGCTGTATAGGAATCTACTAAAGCCAACGTGTGTACTTTTAATGTTTTGGTGCAGGCTTAGTCACTATTTTTGTGGATATATGCTACACTCTATTTCTTGTAATAGAATATTCTTGGTTTTCATATTTCAAAATGGATGGTTGGATATTTCAAGTTGGATGCATGCTTGAGGTGTAACTGGAGGCCAGAGTCAATAAGAATAAAGTAAATGTTTTAAATGGAAATATAATAAAAATATAATATGAATATGATGTGTTGTCCTTTGGTTGAATTGAACAATTAAGAAACCAGTCATTTGCCAAATAAAAACAAACAGGCTTAGTTAATGTAAGCGACCTGGTTCTATATAAGCAGGGACTTTACTTAAATAATGTGGAGACAAATTAAGTGATGAAATAAATCAAATGCAGGTCCCAGCCACCTGTGGAGCGTGATGTGATGTGATTGCAGTTATTCACCACAAGAGGGAGACATGGGAACATGAAATAGGAAGTCAGGTTAAAGTGAGTCTTGATGGCTGCTGCTGCATTCAGTTTTTTTTCTACTAAAGGAATGCGATCATGATGAAATTTGAATCATTTTACGAATATGTCACTATTACCGATCAGATCAATGTTTGAAATAAATAGAATCTGGATGCATGTCACGTAATTTTATTTGAAGTGATAAAGAGTATGTGGTAGTTTAGCGTTCTGCTTCCTTCATCCACAATCTGTAGTTGAAATCAGGACAAACCAGTCAACCAGTTTGTCACTGGCCTTTCTGTGACTCTTCCCCAGACCAGTTTTAATTCATAACATCACTCAAACGTCTCTCTATAACCTGGTGGACGTCACTCTGTCGTCCACATATTGTCCACATTTGCAACAAAGAACAGCAGCGTATTCTGATTAGACCCTGGCCTTCTTGTGGCCAGTAATGAGACGCTGTTGTCCCCCCCGCCCCTGTCCGTAATCTAGTTTGTTAAGCAATATGAAATTTGCGTATCATATAACTGCCCTCTGATCAAGTGCCAGGCTGTCCAGGCTCATTAGAATACGCTCAGAGATCATAGCCCAGAGGCCTCATTTGCTCCAGGTCGACTGAAATGGGCTCGTACGACCTCCGACCTTTACAACGTGTAGCATGAATGACGCCGGGTTAAACTCTCAAAGAGGCAGTTCTGTTTAACACAAACCACTTTGGAAGATTTGAGATCGATCCAGGGCAATAAACCGGTTGTGAGTCATGTACGTGTATGTTGAGTTTCTGTGCAAGTGGATGAACAGCGACAATATGTTCGCCTCTTTCTGGATTTGGCAACGGCTGAGGCATTTTTTTCAGCAAATCCCTATGTGGTGAATATTCATTGTTGGAAACCGTTTGATGTCAAAATTAGATTTTAGCATAATCTAATATTCGAGCACATTTCTCTATTTTCCAGCCAGATTCGGATCAAGCTGGGGTTATAGTACATCGATTTCTTGGGGACATCTCATGGCTGACCCCCAGTTCAGTTTGGTTGTAAACACACAGACAGCTGTAGCCCCTGGTTTCTGTCTTTAAATCTGCCGTCTGTCAGCGTTTTTTCTTTTTTTCCACGCTCCACCCATCTCGCTGGGCCGTGCGGAGTAGGAAGTGGAGCGTCATTGGTTTTGAGGGGAGTACAAACCCCAAAATCCACCAACCCCCCCCCCCAACATACGACTCAGCTCGACAGCTGAGATTCGTTCTGCCCCTAAAGCAGCTGTCTACTGTGGCAACAGCTGGGCATTTTGGAGGGAAGAGGGGACGTGGATAGAGAGGGTTGCTGGAATCCGTCCCTGCTTTCAGAGAAATTAACAGCCTTGTCAAGATGAGTTAAATATGGCCCGCGAGTGTACTGTACATTGTGAGGCTGCGATGTGTATACGTGTTCCATATGCTTGTATGTGTTTGTGGGTGTCTGTGCCAACATGGATGGCAGCATTAATACATGTATGAATACAAATTGGAGGCAGGTTGGAGAAATCGAATCAAACCTTTTGTCCCTTTTTGCAAAGCAACTCTGTGATTCAGCCGTTAAGAATGTATCAAATCTCATGATTTCAACATGTTCATTAGGAGCAAATTACGACACTTTCCTCCGGCGTCTATAAAGCCTGTGCCAGCTCCGTGACAATAAGTCAAACATCCTGAGACTTGTGTTTGTGCAATGTTCTTGGTCAGGTGCTTAAAAAAACATTGCGACATTAAACATGAGGCAGACAGAGGGTGAAGTGCAAGCATTCATACGTGTGTGTGTGCGTGTGCGCCCGGTGCGGTAAGGTCATGACACCCAGCGTCCATCTGCAGGCGCACCCGAAGGCCAGGCATTTGTCAGTTTACCCATGGTCAGGTGCCCCGAACGTGGACTGGGTGGCGTGCAGCAGCCCGGCCAGTCGCTCAACCAAAGTCCCAGCAACTGTTGATCTGTTGGCCGCTCTTCCTCCCAGCTGCCTGTGGCCTGAGCGCTGTGAGGAGGGGCGGAGGGGGGGTGGGGGGGGCATCATGCCAGCCGACACCCCCTGTTTGTCAGGCTTTGGCGAGAGCAAGCATCAGTGGACTGGCACTGCCTGGCACTTATTCGCTCCCTGAGGCATCTTAAACGAGAGAAACAGAGACAGTGTGTGTGTGTGAGGGAGAGAGAGAGGAGAGAGGAGAACGGGTGGCATGGGGGCCGCTTGTGTATAAAAATTTGATTTGTAAAGGACATGATTTAATGAACAAGAAAATTTGGAGTTTACACTGGTTTGACATAAAAATACTTATCCTTTATGGAAGGTACTTACTCGGCTTGAAGCTTACTTTGACTTAAACCCCATAATCCTGTTTATTTACACGTGTAAGTCCACAGCAGTTATCACACGGTGAAGAGTATGATGGATAACAAGTCTGTTTCAAAAAACAGCACAACATGTATAGTACATTAAAACCATCATTGGACCATAACTTTAATATTTAATATTAGAAACCAGAGAAATGCTGTGTCACTCAGAACACTGAATGTCAGTTTACACATTTTTCACAAATTTGACAAGAACTAAACCAAAATACTGAACAATAACCATAATAAACTTACACCTTGATGGGAATATTGCTGCTGTGCTTTCCACTTATGTTGTACTGCTTTGAGACATGATTTTTTTCCCCTTGTACTATGGGAAAGGTGACATTCAGTTCCCCCTTGAATTAGCTCATATTATATCGTATCGTAAAAATCATCTGACTTTGTGAAGTAGAACTATGTTTCAACTTTCCTCTTTGATAAAGCTGATCAAAGTGACGGATGAATCAGGTCATCGCCGAACCATTTTGAAGTTGTGTTGCTGTAAGCGCAGACTGTTGGGAAAACTCCCATGATGCACTGTGCTTTCTCTTTCTGTCCCTCTCTCTCTTTCTCTAATCCATTTATATGAAACTACTGCATGTCATTAACTTTGTGTTTCTCTGCAGGATGGCAGTAAATGGTGTGAGATAGAAAAAGGCGCTGTGTATAGAAGCTCTGTATAAATGTGTGTGCAAATTGATGAATCTGAATTGAATGAGTTGTACTGTTAAGTGTTTAGACTGGTAAATAAGACAAAAAAAATACTATTTATATACATATTTCATAAGTAAATAGCTTAAATTCTTCTCGTTAACTTTTCCCAGACAGAAGATGATGGGTTAATTATCACAATAGGATTTTTGAATGTCTCAATGTAAGAGCTCAACACAAGTAAAAGGAGAGAAAGAAGGAGGGAAATGAGCCTTTGCAGAAACAATTTCTTCTGGTGGTTTGAAATCACCTTGGCAGGATTGTTTCACTCAGTCTTGCCACGTTTTAATGTGCTAAACCAGCGAAGCCAAACCCCGACTTCAAATCTGTCAAACTAAATTTTTAATCCTCTTTCCTCTACGTCGTAAAAAGGTGACACCATTAATTGTTACCTTTCCAAAGACGTCACCGCAGCATCTCAGTGTCACACTTGCAATTTCCACCTCTGTTTTAACACCGTTTTTTCGCAGAGCTTTTTATTTGTCTTTTTTGCTGCAATCCAGCAGGGGGTCTGCAATAGTAAGGCCCCGGAGAGCCATAGCAGGGTTTAATCTGAAGTGTTGAAAATAATACATGCCCAACTCCCCCAGGACCCTGTAAAAGATCCAGACGTATAAGAGTCTGAGCCAGGGTACCAGGATGGAAAAACTGTATGACAGCAATAATCACTACCAGGGGCCCAATTTCCCTCAATATCTGCTCCTTCTTCCAGCCACCTTATTTATTTGGATATAGGCCCTTTAAGTAAAATTTAATTTGAATCTGCTCTGCGCTTTTATGGATTTATTTAAGGTGAAAAACGCTTCGGTTTCTGGTTGCAAAGATCTCAAGAAAGAGGGTACCCGGTGCACTCACCGATGAGGGGTGTGTTATCCGAGGCCCGGCAATAAATCCTCGCTAATCCGGGGTGCTTCCTGCGATCGTCAGTGTCACTGGTTTTTGTTGCTGTGGTGATCAGATTTATGACCTCACACATGGCGTTCCAGCAGGAAGCACTTGGTGTTGTGCGCACTGACATGCCAAAACATGCAGAGTAAGCACAGGAGGGATTTCACACACTGATCATGAGGTTCAGAGGCCTAACGCTACATGGGATCGAGTTGGACGGCTGGAGCAAAAAGCAAAATGGGTGAGAAGAAGAGGAAAAGCATCAAATTGCCCGATTTCATTCTAGGCCTCGTTCACAACTGGGGGATAAAATGTGTCCTGAATGTTTCCTGTGACCACATGTGATCAGATCTCACTTCCCCGCTCTATATGCAAATAAACAATGTCATATCTGTTCCAGACGACCAAATGGTGTTGTTTTTACGCAGTCTCGAGTGTACAGATGTGTCCGTTGTCAGCGGGTCTGTGGGTAGACGCAAAACAGATTGAGTTTTAGGTGGCTGCAACTTTTCACAGCTCAAAGGAGGCCAGAATAAAAAACGCAACCCGTGGTCCACTTTCTCTCTCAGGCGGCAGGACCAGAGGTGGCTACTCCACGTCTGAGCTCAGCTGGAACCACGGCAATAAAAGACACACACACAGACACACACACACACACACTTGACATACAAGCTGCGGCAGAGAGTGGGCACACAAGCACCAACTGGAGAGAGCCATGGTGAGCGGGAAAAGGTGTGAGCAGGAGAAGTGGTGTGTGTGGGTGAGTGTGAATATGCGAGAGTGTGCGTGTGTATTTGTAGAGTTTTTGCAGTTGTGACAGCTGGGATGAAGGAGTGGAGGCGGCGTGTGTGATCGGAGGAGGTGCCAACAGAGCAAGTGTCTCTTTATTTTCATCACACACACGTGTTATTTTCATCACACGCACGCACAAGTGAGTCTGTGCGCACAGATATATACGTTTCGCGGAGAGTATGTACATCTGTGTTTGTTCCTGTTAATATCTGCACTCTGTATGTTGACTTGGTTTGTATGTGCAGACCGGTCTGATCTCCTTCGATGCGAGTGCAACATGGACCAATTATACATACATGCGCTAACCAGGGTATGAATGAGCCTCATGTTTACATCATGCACTGTGTTAAGGCAGCTTGCAAGCGTCAATACACCCATATCACATGGAATAGTTTTTATCTGTGAATTATAGCATTGGTTTCATTTGCAGAAGTTTTGAGCGAAAGTCTGTTCATTGGTTGATAATTGTGCTTTCATGTGGTGTTGAAAAAAAATCAGAAAAATAAGATGCCGACTGAGAAAATTCACATAAAACGTCATCTCAAGTTGGAACAACAACTCGGAAAGTCGATGAAAATTCTGGTAAACAAGTCTCTTATAAACCAATTTCAGTCCCACCACAGACAATTCATGTTTGACATGTTTATTGCATCAGTAGAGTTTAAAGTCTATAGGCTCCGATTTCATCAGTTCCTTAGATATGATAAAATGGGGAGTGATGTGTAAATATCTTTAACTCTGCTGTTGGAGCTGACAGGTGGATGCTGGGTGGGTGAGGAGCTGATTCAACAGGCTGCAACTTCAAAGTATGGAGCACATCACTTCCTGCCCTGGCACAGAATGTCGGCTTTGGGGCGTAAATCCCGATGTGCAAAATTGTCCAATAAATAATTCCTAAGTATAATGTGCCGGCTTTGAGATATTCACCCTCCGAAAACCACTTCTGGCAGCCCAGCACAATAAGAGGTGATTGGAAGTTTGGTGATCAAAGCATTGAAAAATAACATTTGAAAAATGGAATTGTAATGTGTTTCAGAAACAATGGCCTGGTTGCTCTGAACAATCCAAAGAACACGTCATGAACAGTTTTCATTGGGACTATATATATTTTATTTTGTTGGTAGAAACTATTTCCAATCAAAACTGCCCACAGTGAGGTCTGTGGTTTATCCAGAGTAACTGGGACATTACTCCTGGAACGATACGCTGCTGTCAAACTTTTAATAGTAGCGGTTCAATGCTTGAGCAACACCAACACTTTCACCGCAACTTGTAAAAACTCTTTTTGGGTGTGTTGTGGAGGCAGAATCATAAGAAACTGCATCACATAGCACACGTAAAAATCTGCCTTCGAACTCATCCTGTCAAGTTTTGCATATTTTGAATGCTGCACCACTTTGCATGTGATTGTGAGGTGAAGTCACTCTGTCGCAGTAACGAACCACGGCAGCCGCTGCAGAGAGGCGGGCGGGCGGGCGGGCAATGATGAGGTCATTGGGCAGGCAGGATTAAGGCCGTGACAACTGGTGCTGCGGCCAGTGCCAGCGTCGACCGGGGCAGTTGTGCAGTGGGCACGGTGCTACGGCCCCCGGCTCCACACCAGCATTACCCCACTGTTGTTTTTTCATTAGCTCGGAGCTGGCGCAGGGTGCTGCGAGGCTTGCCAGGCCCACAGCGTGAACCCCACAGCCTGAACCCACAGTTGTTGCGGGGCTTTGGGGCCTTCTCTTTCTCTCTCTCTCCCCCTCTCTCTCTCTCTGTCACTCTCCTCAAGGATCGGGTTACGAACCAAACACACTCGTTAACTCAATTATGCAAGCCCCTTGACGCTTTGATGTGTCGCGATAACGCCGGGATTACCGAGGGGACAGATGCCGTCCGACCTCAGCGGAGCTTTGTTGCCACATGCCTCAGCCGTGGCCGATGAGAGATGGACAAAATGGAGTGGTGAGGGTCAGGAGAGGGACCACTTATAACCTGAGCGGGTTGAAAGACGGGGGGCCGAAAGGGAAGATATCAAACTGGATGAAAGCCTCTCGCTGATCTTTAGATATCAACCTGGCATTTGGATGGAACCGCTCCAAACGTACTACCTAACATCTGTGCGGCTCCACATCGGGTGATGTCCGACTCCGTTTTCAATTTTCTTCTTCACAAACTGATGGAAAAGCCTAAAAACCCAGCAGCTACAGTCCTTCGCTACGTGCATCCCTCTTCCTTTTCACAGGCCTGAACATGAACCTAAAACCATTAGCTGCGCCACTGAGACCAATTAGCAAAATGTGGCCAAACAAACGTTCCCTTGCTTTTTACATGTTCTCCTCTTATCCACCCAGCCCTTCATTTTTCTCTCTTTCCCTTTGAGACAGAGGTTTTAAGTGCATCTTTGGCCTTTGGATCTATTCATAATGAGTTGTTCTTAATGCTTTGCAATGGTAGGGATGCTCTATGACACGAAGGCCTGACATATCGATGTCTATCTCCCACATAAGCTCCAGATGTGAACTGACTGCGCTGGATGGAGTCACTCAGGCGGAACATGCTACAGTCACAGACCAACAGTCCGCTGACACAGAGCTGCTAGTTTGAACACCTTCCGGGCTCAGGGATCCAATATTCAGCGCTTCTGTTTAATGAACACACATTCATTTAAACCACAGACCTCTATGGACGGTAAACATCATTTCCCACTAGGGGGCAATGCAGCTGCAAACTCACATGACAGAGAGAGGAGAGAAACACCTGTGGGATCAGAACATCTCACTTCTCACTTCTCACTCTCACTGCTGCCGTCCTGCCGTGTGTCCCGAGTCTCCTGGAATGTGTTGATTTGGCATTTAGACAAGAAAGAACTGGATCCACTTTAAACAGCAGAAATTATTCGTTTCCTCCAAACTCAGGGGACGAGGAGAATGAGGCCATGTAAATCATTTTTATTTTTAAAATGTCTTGGTTAGTTTTGAAAATCAAACTGAGCCTCATTGACCATGTTCGGCTGATTTAGGAATCATAAACGGTCAGTGTGTTAAAACTGGATTTTAGGTTTGATGATTTTACTCCAGATCCCACTATGAAAGCCTCTGACCTCGATTTATATTTACCATTTATATATATCAATGTATAGAAATAATAATGAATAGTGCAAATTCAAAGGTAATATTTTATTAAAACACGTGTCAAGTTGTAGCTGAAATTACAAGTTGAAGGATGCAGTCTAAGTTCAGGTGACTTTTGTATATAAACTACAAAAATACACAGTTGAGCTGAGTTTGCACAAAGGAAAATTTACATTATTTTTTGTTTTGCAAAATAAACCCTAAAGACATACAGCTCAATGCAATTACAACGATTATGTATATGAACTTAACGGATCTATATTTTTCACATTATTTAAATGTTTTATTACATTACTATAGTTAGGATGCTCAAAGCTGCATTCTCCTTTGTTTACATCACAGAGCCAGTTTACACATGCAGCCGAGCAACAGTTAAATGTACAAAAACGTAAATCTGGACCCATAACGTCGTCATATCTGGCGCCAGCATTGATCAGGACCAATAAACCACCTGCTCTGTCTGCATCATTACATCCAGCAGAGAGTGGGACCATGTTCCTGATGTCGTATGTTCATGTTACCAAGACAGAAAACACGGATAAGCACTAAAATCCCACTGGATGTACATTGTCGTTATCCCTCTTCACAGCTACAAGTAAGAGCAATGCAGCTGAGCAGTACGCAAAGGTTCTTCGTGACCTTCTCACCTTCTTTTCTGGGTTTGAGTTCCTGCTCTTAAGCTTCAGCCAGAAGAACAACAAAAACAGCGTTTGATGTTGTTAGCAAAGTCTTTTTCTCTGTCTGCCTGGAAGTCCCCTTCTCTTCCTAACTACCACCAAATGGTGTCCTGTAATTCACAGCGTGCATGTGCATCATTTGAGAGCAGACTAAACCCAGAAGCCTGACCTTGGGATTTCTTCGCCACATGAAATGAGTGCCATATTTGATGTGAATGTATGGACAATAAAAAATCAATAACACATACAAACAAATCAGCGACAGATATAAATAAAATTAAGTCTATAAATCAACGGCGTTGTTAGCCCCAAGAGTGTGATCGACCGGGGCTGGAGACGTTGCGGTTTGCCAGTGTCCACAGTGTTTACTCACATCTCACATCGGCAGAGAATAGATGACAAAAAGAAGAAAGAAATGAAGTGAAAATAGGATGAAGTGGGTGATGAGACGAGGGGAAAAGATGACGAGAAATAGAAGAGACAAAAAGAAGGATTTTTAAAAAACTGAAAAAAACAAACGTGAGCCCGAGGAGAGATGAAGCCTGGAATCAATAATCTGGTTTCTCTAGTCAGGCTGAGGAGGGGAGAGAGTGAGTGGCGCCTGAGGACAACAGACCGCATCCTTCCTTCCTGCGAGGCAACATGGGGACAGGAAGGGCCACCAGGGGAGGTCACTTGGCTGAGGACCCACTTCCTGTCAGGGGTCACCGGGGATCAGGGTCTAAGTACATCCGGGTCGCAGGAGAAGCCGCCCGTCTCTGATTGTCTCCCTGTGATGTTAACCTCAATGGCAGCCAGGTGGGAATACAGGGATGGGGGGGGGGGGGGGGGGGGGGATGCAGGAGCAGGAGGGAGTCAAGGTCTGCGAGAGGAGGTGAGGTGGCATCACTCTGTGGCTTCTTTCACCGGCTGGGAGCGTCGAGTATGAAACCGACAGATGATGTAGAAGACTGGAGATAATCCCACACGTTCATCAGACAAAAAGTAAAAGAATTCAGTCTCCTGCTTTGTCCTTCTGCCTGTTAATCGTCATTTAGACAAAAGAAAATCCAGTTTGGTCCTTTGAAAATAGGCAGCTTATTCTTGAAAGCGCGATTTTTGAAAAGTTAATGAAGCTTTTTTTAGCGCGACCTCGCAGAAGGCATCTTTTGTGCCACAAGTCGAGGCCTGCTTGGTATCAAAATGATCATTCGAACATGCCTCAGGAAGCACACAGGGGGGGGGAGACGGGGAGCACACTGCTGATGTTGAGACAAAGGGAATATACTGTACATTGAAATAATGTGCACTGGACGGAAACACCCACAGAAAGGACTGTGGCACCCGGTGCTAGAGAAGTGGACAGACTTTGCCACTGTGACGGAGAGAAAGGGTGACTTAAGCTACAGTAGAGGAGTGTGTGTGCGTGTGTGTGTGTGTGTGTCTGCGCTAGTGTTTGTGTGAGAATGTGTTTGAGAGTGTGCCAAGCCGACCAGAAAGCACTGGCAATTTCCTTGAGATGCAAAGCTTCACCGCACTCCCCAGGGGGAGGCCAAATAAACCTCAGATGTGCAGAAGGAACCGTCCCCCCCCCCTCCGCCACCACCACTCCACAGACTACAGAAACACATGGGAGTGAAGAAGACGAGAGGGATAAGAGGACAGGGAAGGGGTGAGGGAGGTAGAGAGGAAAGGGGAGAATTCTTTTTACTCGGTTGCTGCAAGTTGTCATCAGCTCTGGGGAGGCTTGCAGATGGAAAGAAGAAACAAAACAAAACAAAAAAAAGAAATCATAAATTGTTCCACGATGCATTCGAGGTCACAAGTTCAGACACATAAAGTACAGGAATAACCCGGCAGTTTTAACCCCAGAACCCTGAAGTTTGAGAAGGGCCCGTTTTAAAGATAGCACTTTGTGCCGGGAGCGAAAAAACTATTTATGAGGGAAGCAGCCAGAAAATCGCAGTCACACTGTAATCGTGTTTTGCCTAAATGACCATCATGTGGTCAAAGACAGGCCTCTGTATCGGCCTCAGATTTCACCACCTGGAATGGATCTGTGAATATTATCAGTGACACATTCAATTTGGATTCAACTGATAAACAATTTCCACGGATGTTGTTTTGAGAATGTGAAGAGAAAGTGGTGTAATCAGCCGTGGTTATCAGGAAAGGGTCATTTCCCTTGCATTATTTAAAGGGCCTCCTGTCCCACCCCCTTTTCTAACCACAATGTGTTCTCTTTAAGGATTCTGGGAATCCACACAGCTACACACACATTGATGCACAAACCTCTGACACCCCACCCTGTCCTGAGAGTCCCTCGACAATATCCGCATACATCAACACTAATGGGTAAACAAATCCACGTGCCACCGTGGCGATTACCCTCCCCCCGTCCCATGGGAGCTTCTGACTGCAAAGTTTTACGGCTAAAAGCTTTTTCATGAACTACATAACTGAAACCTAAAATAGTCGTATTGATGTAAATAATGTAAAGGTGAAGAGTAATAATGTTTTCTGAATTAAATCAAACGTCAATGCAAGCGTTCTACAACTGTCCCCTTATGAAACCACATTTAAATTCACTAGATCCTGGTTTTGTCATATGGATGTGCACCAAATTGCACACGGTGATAAAAATCAGTTGCCTTAACATGCCCACTTTCTTTTACATCAAGATCCATGAATTATTCTCTGAGAAATTAACAGAAATATAATAATTATAGAAAACAAACAAACCCTGGATCCGCCCCTCTGATCCAGATCCTCACCAAAATTTAATTCGTACTTTCATGCATCACCCCTGCGGAAAATTTCATGAAAAACATTTGTGAAATTTTTGCGTAATCCTGCAAACTAACAAACAAGCGCTCACGCAGGAGGTAATAACAAGGGGAAATCCTGTAAGTGTAAATGCACAAACTGTACATGGAAATAAAACGTGTATTGTTTTCACACAAACAAACCTGCAAACAGACGTATACTGTCCATAGACGTAAAGTGTTGAAGGACGCCATAGAGATTGTTCCAAGATGGAGGAAATCCTTCCGAGACAGACAGCATGTAGAATCTACAGCAAAGTGACAGTGTGGAAAACACATATGGATTCTCATCTGCTCACAGTATCACTACATTATGTGTCATGTGTGCTGTCACGTGTCCAGAGATATGCAGATCGTAACATGTAGTCAGAGAGAATTGTCATGTTGGAGATGTGGGCAGTGATTCAGAGGTCACCTGCATCGTCCTCTTTTCTTTGCACCTTTGTTTTTTTTGTTTTATATAAAGAGAGGCCAGTAATTGAGGATCCACAAACTCTGTTGAGAAGAAGATTCTGTGACATGTCTTACTTCCTTTCACGGTTTCAGGCCATAAAGAATATGTTTTTTTTCTCTACTTCTACTTCCATCTGGTTTCCAAGCTCAGCCCCTCAACACTGCCAACCCTTCCCGACAATTTGATTATCCTCTTGCATTCGTTCAGTCTTTGACCAGTCCTGGCCAGTAAAACGTACATATGCGGTTCTATGACAGTCCAGCTTGTTTTTTTTAGGTGATTTTAAAGCGATTATAACATGTCACATCGTTCTCTAAGCCGAGCTGCAGGAGACTAAACAGGCTCCCCACAGATCTGAAAACCAACTTACAAAACCACACCAGCACCTCAACCCCACTGGCACCACCTTCATTTTCCGTTTTTCACATTTATTTTCTGTTTTTGCAATCGCCATTTAACAAGTCTGTAAGCTGCAAGCAACAGCCAGGCTTGTGGCTAAGATACGAGCGCGTGATGGACATGGGGTTGCCTTTGCCATGTACCCAGACTGCTGGGCTCACAGTGGGGAAGTATCCGTTTACCCGGGGTCTCCCCCACTCATTCTGGTCTGGAAGGATGCCTGTAAAGCCAACGGGAGGGTGTGGGGTGTGGGGGTGGGCGGTGGGAGTATATGCGTTTCCATTACGACTGCTGCGCCTCTGAAACACTAGAAGTCTCATTTTGGGGATCCAATTTTATTAAATCAACCGTGCGACAACGTCAGGCTGTCTCCACAACACGAGCAGGTACGGTGGGTGTGAGGTGTGCAGACAAAGTGCTCTTTGAGTAGTGCGGTCAGGCGCCATGCCAGACACCTTTCCACACCTAGCACTTGGGGAGCCCTGTTGAGAGCATGAGCTGAGCCTTTACCATTATTGCACTCAACACATGGCCAAGAGGCTGCGATAGCCGTAACACTGTTGCTACCAAGGACTCATTTCAAGTGTGTCGATGTGTGTGTGTGTGTGTGTGTGTTTTTAAGGTTGAATGTTTTTGCTTCTGTCGGTATCAAGAATTGCAGAACCCTGCCGCTGCGTAAATGTTCTGACGACGACTTACACACGATACCGTGCTGCAATTACTTAATGATGAACTATCCAGACAGAAACATAAATGGAAAAAACAGGTGACAGTCGTGTGTCTGGGAATCAGCCGTGACATGTGTGTATGATTGTATCCAGGGAAAAGCAGAGTATGACAACAGCGCAAGCACAAGTCCTCTTGCCCTCGACAGAATAATTGATAGCCTGCAAATCAAAATGAAAGCCTAAGTAAATAAATAAGGCCGAGATTATTTATTTGATTTCGGGGAAGCTGGAGCTATAACTCGTGTCTCATTGGAGTTGGCGCCGGTGGTGCTGTGGTTTCCAACACGCTGGGAGCCTCCTCCCCACCAAGCTCTGCTCTGCTCAGACTCAAGACTCAGCTTACAACAAAACATACAACTGCTAACACCCCGCAAAGCACAGCAAAGACAGGTCAGGCGTGCACACGGATAGGTTTGGCTCACAGCGTTAGTGAAACCACTTGCAGGCAGGGGGTCATAGAACAGTTGATAAAACCAAAGGTCACAATTTCTTATATACTGTTGAGGTCTAGATTCAGGAGAGAGGATTTAAACTGTACAGATGGTTTTATTCACACATAAATGCAGAAAACGGCACAATGCATCAGAGCAGGATAATGAAGAGAAAGGATTGGATGGTGCAGTTAAGCCTCTTCACACTCCGCTCCTCACATTCCTACATGCTGTCGCTCTGCAACAGGAGGTCTGGGAGAAAAGCAGTCTTACTTTTGCTTGGATTCATCCCTCCTTCTTTGGCTGCCGATTTGCCAGCTGAACAGCGCATAGGGCGGCTGCCATCTTGGCAGGGTGAGTCTTTTGCCTTACAAAATTATTAAAGGCTGATTTTCCTGCTTGGCACAGGCTTTCTCAAACAAGGTGTGCTCATTCACTGTACAGGCCTTAAACAATCTGGGCCTAATTTAAGGGGGGGAGGCAAAGAAAAATAGATTTCCTGCGATGGCGATGTATGAAAAAGAGCTGGCCGCAAATCAACGTCATGTCACAGCCAGATATAATTACTGTAATCTGTTTTAATTTGACCACAAATGCATGAAAACAGGTCAGGACAAGGCATCTGTGGTGAACTCACTCATCAACCCACACATAAATGTCGTGCCATACAAACTCTGTGGGCCACACAGAGACACCAACATGCGGAAAAACTTTTCGAGGAAACAGTTATGATACGTAACGGAAGACAATGTGTTTACAAATTAGCTCGTGACACGCTTCACATGCTTGTGTGCTGGTGTCAGGCTCCGTGACATCACATGCTACGTAGAGACGGACCACTGAAAAGAGCAGTTGCCGTGGTGATCTGCACACGCACATTAACGCTACATGCACCTGCGGACAAACAGGCGCGGGACAAACATTCAGAGACAAACAGACAAACACACGCACAGGAGCAAACACTCGCACGCACACAACACACACTTAGTCCAAGTGGCGATACTTCCACGGGTGAGACAACCCCCTCTGGCCCGTGTGGATAACAATAGGATCCATTCTGCACTGTCCCCTCTGCACTGCTCGCCATCCTCCCTCCCTTCGCTCCATGCTTATGACTAATGACCTCGGGGTAGGGGTGAGTTAGGGGTGAAGGTGGGGGTGGGGGGGGTGGGTTGACGCTGTCACCGAAGACACCATCGAGCCTCTGTCAAAACCATAAACTCAATATCTCACAGAATAATAAATTTCACTCTTACCAAATCATAAGTATCACTGTATTAAAGCTTCTGGGCAACAGAATATGTTGTGTTGAGTCAATGTCTGTAAACAACGCTTTCGCCTGCCAGCATCAATGTCGTCTGATGTCCGTCCGTGAGGAACTTGCAAAGGAAAGTCACGTTTTCGACAGATGATGGATCGTTCGCCGGGCGACATTTGCCGCTTCAGTGAGCACGCCAGCAAAGCTTTGAACATGTGTCACCGTGAAAAGACATACCACATTAGGGCCATTAGAAGCGCAGTTAGGCAGTTGCCACATCTCCCTCTCAATCAAAAAATACGTTTCAAATAAAATCCGCCGTATCACGTTCCCTTTTCGGAATACCATAAATAGGCCACGGGACCGTATAGCTCTCTGAGGTTAGCGCATGTATCACTCAGCTGGAGGACCGCGGGAGGGTGGCACGAGGCCAAGCCCATGTTGAGGGGAACATGTGCAGGGTGTGGGGGCCGCAGTGAAAAGCTCGAGCTGGAGCTCACAGATGTGGAGGCACTGACGGATGTATCTGGGACAGATGCTGGCTTCGCTCAAGCATGTGCAGCTGTGCGGACGTGCACACGTGTGTCTTTGTGCTCTTGTGTACAGTATGCGTGTGTGTACACAGTCGTCTGTACAGTACATTTGCTGGTGAGTGCAGAAATACTCGGTGTGGTTACATAACACCTCTCTTGACCTCATACCTGATTTTTGGCTCCTCGGTTGCATTACAAGGCAGGACGACTCATGACGACTTCAGTGTTCAGTGCTCCCTCACTATTTATTTGCTACGTCACGCAAAGTAAACTGTAACAGATGAGAAGCTCCGGCTCGCTGCCTTTTGTTGCAGCCGGCGATCAGCTCCTCATGGCACAGGAGGACAACAAAGCTACAGAGTGAATCAGAGTGGGAGCATGTGTGATTGGTGGGACTGTAATCACAGTTTGTGTGGGTTACCGCGCACACGTCTGTCTGCGTGCGCGCTCATACGTACGTCGGAGGAACGCTTGCATCCATGTGTGGCTGGAGATGATGCAAGCCTTGCTAATGCAAGCTGGTGCAGCTCATGGTTGGGCCCTAATTGAACCTGCCCCCTTCTGCTGCCTGATTGCAAACAGACCCACACGAGTGTGTGACAGCGCCCCGGCTCTCTCCTTTCCTTTTCCTTCTCTTTCACTCTGCCCCCCGTTCCAGCCGACTCATTCTAATGAGTTTTGAGACCCATGTCGTGCACTTTGCTCGCCACAGTTCTAATGATTACAATTTGTACAGCCGTCTGATTAAGGAAGTGGCTATTCCAGCGCCGTCCCACACCTGAAGTCCTCCCCCCACTGGTAAGAGTTTTATGGGCTCAGGCAATGGAGTGTCACTGAGGAATAGCTCTGCACCATCAAAGCTCTAATGATCCTTAGTAGCATATGCATTCATTTTACAACTCTGCAGCTCAGAGAAAACCCACAATTAAACGTAATATCATTCTCCGAGTGTAGTAAAATACATACATTTCGGGAGGCGGAGCTCCGGTTTTGGCATCAGGAACCCGGACAGGAAACAAAACAGATTTTTTTTACAGGGCAGGGGCACCCGAAAGTAATTAGTAATAACATAAGTTGAGGCCTGTAATAAACAATTACTTGGATTACACCAGCACAGTGCCCAATAAACACGTCTGTTTCAAACTACACCTGAGTTTTCCGCCTGTCTGCGCACTGAGCCAAAGCACGACCTCATAGCCATACTGGACAGCCTCCCCCAGCCAAGAAAACACAAGCTTTCTCAAAGGCTTTCATCATATTATTCTCTATTGAGATTATCGCAATAGGAAGCTAAGATAAGTAAAGAAATCGGGGGGTTGGTAACAGACAACAGCAGCGCAGTCTGTTCCTGAGCGTAAAGAGAAGCGACAGGTTGGGGCAGAAACAAATGAACCAGCGAACTGGTGCGACAGTCGGAGACAGAGGTCTGTGACTCATGATGCTTGTTCAAAGAGCAGGGGATCATCCACAAATAAAGTGCAGGCCATGCGGTTCCTTGTGTGCAGCACAAATGTTCTGTTCCCCTTTCCCCCCCCAAAGGCCAATAAAGCAAACAGCATGGACTCCGCAGTGAAATAACTCAGCCTGAGGAGAACACTCAAATGAACTACGCCACTCGCCATCAATTTTTTTTCATTTCTACACTTTCCTTGACTGGTTCCTCTCTTCTCATCTTAGTCTTTCTACATCAGGAAAAACAAACAACAGAACAGCAAATGAGGAAAGAAAGAGATTGTGGATAGAATTTGTATCTTTTTTAAAAAACAACCTTTCCTCTGTCCCCCCTTTCTTTCCTTCCCTGGCCTCCTTCCCGGCCTCTGCCAGTAGGCGTAGAGCTGGAACGCTCTGCTCCTCTCTGCGTAGTCTCTGCTCGCCTGCGAGTCGGCACCCCGAGACAGAGCTGGGCGGGGTGAGATTAACTTTAGCCTGAGTCATTATGCTGTTCATGAGCCGTGTCCAAAGCAACAACTTTTACAGCACCTGTAACACGGCAGCTAATCTGTCTGACACCCCTGACCAAATAAACACAGGGAATGCCACTCCAAATACACACACACACACACACACACACACGCCAGATTAATGCGGGCTTTACACATAAGCAGCCGCTGCTCGCACAGAGGGAAAGCAGGTATTTGATTTGCACGCATGAAAGCAAGCTTCCCTCGGTGTTTGTTTTAAGTGCAGTTGATTACAGGTTTGCTGACCTTTGACTTTCGGGGATGGCTGCGCAAAACAGCTTTCACAGGATTGCATGCACACTCATAAAGGCCAGACCCCTCTCTGTCTCCACCAACACACCACCACCTCTGTTTTACCCATCAGTCAATGCCAGGGCTAATCAGTTAGAATAAATCCAATAAACCAAAACACAGACCCCTACATTTAATTACAAGAATTGGGATGTTGGAGGAGAGCACACTCTGCCAGCACACATACTAGTCCCTTTATCAAGGAGCATTCTGCACTAATTGCAGCCTCTGTGATTATATAATTTAACTGTATTTAACCGCATTAGCAGAATGGTGTGCACGACCGGGAGTGAACATAATCTTCGAGGAAGAGGACATGTATATAATTGGATAATGTTTTGATTCACAGACTGATAAGGAGCCAGAGTTAAGGAAGCTAACTTCTGCACATTGGTGGCAATCCCGTACCATAGTCCCCTCATTAGGCGTAGTCAAAGGAGGCCTTGTGGTGGGTTTTTGCCGTGAGCCGGTGACTGCTGCTCTGTGAGTGAGAGGACAGGAATGATGGTGTTCCCAGGAAGCCGTGGGGTTAAAAGGTCAACAGTGATAAAAGGCACTCAGGGGGTGGATGGTGTAAATTCTTGTAAAAATGCAGTACGGGGTCAGACATTTGGGGAAAAGATTTGTAAAGATACTGAAAGTAGAATTTATTTCTGCTAAAAAATTCCCATATATTTCATAAATGTGTGTTTTGACTTTAACTTTTATCAACATTATTTTTCTAGGCCTGACTTCTTTTGGATCCAAATGACAACATTGGTATATGTCGTGTTTAGTTGCAGTTACTGGGTGACAGCTGACGGAGGAGCCGACTGACGGCTTTGGACGGATCATGTTGTCATGCTTGTAATGGGAAGTTTTCTAGATGGAAACAAATGAACAGGTGCAGAGTCTCTTTACATAATCCTGGGCATCTGTACAATTATACTGATTACAGTTGTCAGGGGGTTGATCTCTGTTTGCACTGCAGACACGCACATCTGGCACATTTGTGTTTTTATGCAAACGTTGGGAATTGGCTGCCATCTCGCACTAGAATATCTTTTATGTTGGCTGCTAGCTAACGGATCAAAAAGTGGCATGGGGTGAAAGTAGAATTACTACTCTGCGGTTATATACCTCAGCCAACCAGGGCAGTTTCAGTGTACATTTTCTTTTTTTCCAGATTCATATAAGGGCACTGTGACCTTTACCTTTGACCACTAAAATGTAATCACTTCATCTTTGACTCCAAGTTACAACTGATCAAAAGTTGAAGTAATTCCCTCAAGTCGGTGTTATACAACATGTTTCTGAGGCCACTGTAACCTTGACCTTTGACGACTGAAATCGAATCAGTCCAAGTGAACAGGCGTGTCAAATTTGAAAGAATTCCCTTGAGCTGTTCCGGAGATATTACGTCCACAAGGCAAAACATGTGTTTGAGAGGTAACAGTGACCTTTGACCACCAAAATCTAAACGGGTCATCCATGAGTCATGTCACATTTGTTCAAGAATGGTCACTGTGACCTTGACCTTTGACCTTTAGGCACCAAAGTCCAATCAGTTCATCCGTTAATGAAATTCTTAAAAGGCATAAAAACAGATATGCAATACATGAGCTATTATTGGTTGTCAGTGTCAAAATGTCAGTGTGAAAGCTGTTGTGACTTTGTGGAAGTATTTTTTTCAATGTCAGTGCTGCATGCACATCCTTGATTGTTTGTAAATGAGAAACCCGTCTATAAGGTGGAACAAACACAGCACAGGGTGCACACGAACTGCTGAGGTCTCAGAAAGGGCTGAGATTGTGAACCAACATTAATGTCTGTTGAAATGAGAAGTGAATAGAGGCTACAGTGAAAGCTAGTCGGAACAGCACAGTTAAGAACAGTGTACAGGCAGTGGTGTGGGCTTCACTGAAAAAGTGGAAAAGTGTCAAATCAACTTTTGTACAGGGGAACAATGTGTTCCATCTGCAGCACATGATGGGAACAACAAGAGGCCTAAAACAGAGGTTCTCAATTTTTCCTTTCAGCCAGGACGATAGAAAATATTTTGGGGAGCCCCTAATGTATATCCCTTAGAATAATTTCACATAGTTATTTAACACTTCTGCTTATTTAGGGGCATCTGTGGCTCAGGAGGTAGAGCGGTCCATCCACTAACCAGAAGGTTGGCAGTTAAATGTCTTTCTGCATGCTTAAGTGTCCTTGAGCGAAATACTAAAGCCCAACTTGCCCCTGACGGCTGTGCGGAGTGTGTAAGTGATGTGTGAGTGTGAATGAGTGCATGGCAGAACTGTACTGTAAAGCTCTTTGAGTGGTCATTCAATTTAGAAAAACGCCAAAAAGTCTTTGTCAGTTGTGAGTGAACTTTTAAACAAATAGTAATAATGTTCTGTAACTGTTGTTGCATAGAAACGTGGGTTAAATCAGTTCAGAGGAGAAGTGTAAGTTCATACTAACAAATATTAATTGTTCAGATTTGACTGTGATTTCTTAAAACTCCCTGAAATACAGAAAACATGAGGCCCCAGGAGACCCATTAGTGTGTTGGGATCCGGTACTTCAAAAAAATCGAAATGAAAAGTACAATCCTGATGATGATGGCGGTGATGATGTTGCACTACAGTGACGGATTGGGAGATTTCTCAGGCCCAATGAGAGGAGCAGAGAGGCCCTGCAGGCGGAAGTGTGGGTGACCGGCCAGAGGACCAAAACATTTGGTCTGGGTCGAGGGTCATCTCACCCCCATCTCCGCTCCCCCGCACCGCTGCACACAGGAAGCCGGAATCAACACACACACAAACACAGAAGCAAGCGTGCACACACGTGTACAGACATGCACAGAGCGAGGAGAAAATAAATCCTGGTCGCTCCTCCAGAGCTGACCCGGTAACAGTCCCCCTGCAGCAGCCGTGTTCTTGGCACTGTGATGACCTGCTCCTGGATCTCGTAAACACAGGCCACCCAGAGAGAGAGAGAGGTAGGCGTGGGGTGGTGGTGGGGGGGGGCTCGCACTAGCCTAGAGGCTGCTCTCCACTGGCCAACTGTCATGTCCTGTGACCTGACCTGCCAGACCCAGAGCTGTAATAACAGACACACACATGCACACACGAGGATGTTTTCTATAACTGTTGGTCTCAAAGTTTCCTGAAGGTGTTTTTTTCAGGGGACAATAATAGGAGCACTTCTGGTAATTAGACACACGTAAGGCTTCATTTCACAGGTTATGAGGAAGTGGTTTAACGTCAAACGTGCTACAAACTTTGCTGACTGATCAGCATGACAGGCGGCTCAGACTCTAGTTCCTCATTGGATGATCATGTAAATATCCAGTCAGGTGAAGGAGGAAGTGCACTTGTTAATACCCGGGCTGCATTTGCACACCATGATTCTGCTAATAGGGCAAGGTTGGTGATCACACACACACACACACACACACACACACACACACACACACACACACACACACACACACACACACACACACACACACACACACACAAACCTTACATTTGCATATAACTTTGCACATATCGGGACTGAGCTTATTTTATCCTTGTGCACAGCAAATGGCCCCATGTTCCAATTTGCAGCTGAACAGGAAGCCACACGTGAACGACTGCAACTGGTGCCGCTGGGTTTCAGAAGTTACCAAATGAATCACAAATGTTCCTTCAGCTTACAAAAACAGCTATAAATGGCTCCTTTCAACCAAACTTTCTTGCTTGTCCAGAGTTAGAAAACAGAGGTTCCTATGGGACAGAGCATTGATTATGTGCAGGATGTGTTTGGTACCGAAAGATGTTTGGGGGTGGGGGGGGGGCTGTTAGAAGAAATAACAGTGTGATGACTGTTCAGAATCCCACCCCAGACACAGACCTTCATTAATGACTAGAGGTCTGCTCATGAACTTGTGGCCTGGTCAAAGAATGAACTCATTGGTGGCTCAAAAAAAGTGAGAGAAAAAGTCACTTAACTTCTCTCACTTCTCAAAGAAGCCACTGAATGCAATTTATTATGTTCCTGTTGATTGTGTTGGTGTATTCCTTTGAGGACCATCTTCATTTAACTCATTAGAGCCTCAGCCAACGTGTGTGTGTGTGTGTGTGTGTGTGTGTGCATTTGGTTGTGAGGAGCGCCAGATGTGTTGGGCACCTGTAGTGTGCTGTCAACGCCGAAGAGAGGACCCAGCGGCAAGCAGGACAGTAGAGCTTGTCTGGGTGGACACAGATGCACAGGGTCACACAGGGCGGCCATTGTGCAGACACCATTTATGCACAGACACTCACACACATGCACGAACACACCTGGGATGGGAGGCTGCAGCAAAGTGCCACTGTGTGTGGAACTGAATCAGAGAGACAGCTGCTGTCTTGCTGTTGGGTCCAGCAGTATAGCAGTCAACACTGGCAGGGAGACTGCAGAGGTCAGGCAGCGGCTCACTCGCTGACTGACTGTCCGTCCCGTGCGCCCCCACAGCAGATTCTGAATACGACAGGTCAATATATATTGACGGAAAATAATGTCATCCAATGATAAAGGACATAAAATGAAGCGGAAGCATCGCTGCATCTTCTGCAACAAGCCAAACAGACAAAAATGACTACTTGTGTCATTAGCACGTATCAGAAGTGTGGACTTAAGACTCAACCCCAACTTTATCACAAAGAACAAAAAGACCCGATAGCAGCCGATCACATTGCTCGAGCTGGAGACACAAACTCTCAGAGTGCACACAACAGCAGAAAACAGACAAATAACGACTTGTTTAGGTTGTGGAGTGCAAAGTTTAGGACTTGGACTTGCCTTGGGACTTAAATGTATTGATTTGAAACTTGACATATGATACAGCCCAGTGCAGTCACTGGATCCATGTCCCCACTCGCAGACTGCAGCCATAGCCTTCCAGCCATCTCATTTCCACGGGCAACAGTCCTTGTCTCTTAGAAAGTATGTTTAAATAGTTTTCCAAATTACGTTGTGGTTGCAAATGAAATCTTTGCCTGGATTATGTTCAGAGGGAATGTTTTGTTCAGACGCTGCATTTATGTAACTCAGCAGAGTCACAGGAAGGTGACGAGACAGATGGTGGGAATGCAACGTGCAGGACTTTGACAAAAGAGATCGACTTTGCATGCAGAGTCCGGCCTCGGTTAAGGTTATAGAAATAAAGCGGTTAATGTTAATTGATATAGAAAACGTCAGTGACATATCACACCATGAGCTCTCCATGAGTTTAACCAAGTGCAAATGTGACCATAAAAAAGTTTAATAATGCTTTTGTCACTCAGTGTAGACATTTTACTGCACTTTGTTATTTTGGTGGAAAACCAATGAAATACACAACATTTTACTTTACGTAGACTGTATATAAAGATGGACGACATGACGGATCCCCTAAAGTGAAGCCAAAGCATCTCTATCACTACCTGGTGGCTGTCAGCAGTATCGCTCATAAATATCGCCTCCTCCATGTTAGTTGACGGGACATGGACCAAACTGGAAAGTCAAAATACATGTCAGATAATTTCTTCTCAAAGATGCTTTCTGTCCTTTTAGGTAGTTCTTACAACGATGTTTGTTTAAGTGCTCATTTTGCTCTAAGTTTGGTTATGCTATAAAAAAAAGGGGAGGTCATTATAGACAGCTGAATCATGATTGGTCGAGTGTGTGTCTAGGTATTGCTCCATTCCCCAAATTGCTACTGCACAGATTCTGTCTTCACAAGGGCAAGATGGCAGCGTTCGTATTTTGGCTTAAATCCTGGATAGTGGGAGGAAGTGGAGACGAATGATCCATCTTTGGTCACAGTGGTTTCCAAAGACTGTCTCCTCTGCCATGTTCGTCTTTTGATCATTGGACAGGAAAGTCCCATTGCTTAAGATTCTATTGTGTCAGTTGAATGCTGCTGATCATACTAATATGGATTTTATTAGATCTTATTAGTTTTTTATTTTATCTATTTTTGGTTGGAGGCCTGTTGCCTAAATCACCGAAAACTATTTATGAACAGTCTGTAACAAATACTGCTTCAGCAAATTCCTGAGTCGTACGTGCATCACATCATAAACCTCATATGGAAGCAAATGTGCTAAGCAGGATGAACACTTTAGCCAGGTTTTACACAAACTCTGTATTAATTCCATTCCACACCAGAAGCCATTATCTCTTCTCAGAAAACTGATCAGCAAGTTAAACTAATCAAATGATGCTACTCTTTGCACAAAATATAATACAAATATAATAATTAATGTATAACAAAAGTGAAATGAATTGCTATGATACAAATCTGATGATAGATAAGCAGGGATATTTGCTTGTTTGAGGGATGATGATGATGATGGGCAGTCGAGATCTGATCAGAAGTCAGATAATGCAATATGCTAAATTCTTCCCGATCGTAGCAGTTGATGTTGGATGATAACAACATTCCTCCAGAGCTCAATGCCCGGTTTAAAAATGCAGATGTCAGATAGTCACCCCCCCCGGTCCCTCCAACCCTTCCTCTCCTCCGCTCTTGATGTCTCCTCTTTGATTTATTCATTTTCATGTTGTCGAGCTACACAGGACAATGGTGTCTTTCATAACCGGGACTGTGTTCCCACTACCAGCACCCTGCAGCCCCCCAGAGTCCTTCATCCACCAGGCCGCTCTGATGTGACCTGGTCATGGAGAACTGGTTCTACTTGGGAAGGAAACACAGATAGAGAAACTCTATAGGGTCATAGTCAGTAGATACTGTATATATCACACTATATACATGTTAATCCAGCATTCAAAACAGCAACAGTGCACATTACTTACAAAAGACTGTTGTAAAATGTATCTAAATTGTGCTTTAAGCTGGGCCAAGTAATACAATTAAATCCACAAAAACCCCAACATCCGTGCTGTTATTTCTTTCATTTTGCTGGGATTGGGAGTATTTCCTGTACTGTATTTAAGAACGAGCTCTTAAAAGCAGTTAGATGTTGCACATGGATGTCAGAAGTAGAAGGGACTGTTTCAGCAGAAGTTGAAAGAGATGTTAGAGGTCCCCCGTGTGTAGTCATGTTTCGTCCTCGAACAAAAGAAGATGAAAACCCCCCCAAAGAGCACAAAAAGACTTGAGCGCTTAAGATTTCTGTAAGTTTCAGATGAAGCCACTGGTGTGGGAGGAAAATGTGGAATGAGAAAAGAGGGACAAGAGCTGGAGGGAATGAAGGAGGAGAGGGGAGTGCAGGCAAATGAGGAGGAGGGGTGAGCAGGGGTCACGTTGCCTCCCCCTGTACTTGCCCTCTGAGGTGCGGGGAGGCTGACTGCATAGAGAAGGTTCCTGCTCAGAAAGACAGCCTTTCTTTTCTCCAGGCCCTCACTAATGCAATTGAAAGAAATTAGTATAATTGTGCTCCATATTGCAGATTGAGGAGGCAATGTGGCCCGTGGGACGAGAGCAGGGAGGGCAAGCTAGCGTGGGTATTTGCTGACGGGAATAACTAATTCATCAGCTACTTTTGCCATTTATCAGAGTACATTCTTGCATTTACGACATTATGGCTAATCAAATAAAGCGGTCCTGGAATGCAGCATCTTTCTCAAAATGCGATTCTGCTAATGCGAAAAGGACTCCTCCTCCGTCCGACCCTGCAGCACTCCTATCAACCGCGCTGCAGCTGCCTTGCCCACTCGCTCCCCGCCGCGCCGGGCAGAGGAGACGATCTTCTCCTAAGCGCCTGAGTCATCTCGCCTGCCCCAGCGTCCCGTGGAGTCAGTGCCAATTCTAGTGCCATTGTCTTCCATTCAGAAACAGCTGCACATACGCCGAAACACATGTGAGAGCGCTGCGGAGGACAGATCAATCAGACGAGTCCCCCTCCGAGACAGATGTCCCCGAGTTTGACACATTTTTGGAAGAAAGCTGTCGAAAAGAAATTATACAAAACCGATCCTTGTCAATAACTTATTTCCGACTTGACGTTGGCTCTGGACTTCTGAGAAAAGGCACAAGGGGTTCTTCCAAGCCCAAACCAGAAGTATGCATTCTGTTTCCGCAGTTTGACTGAACATGGTTTCAGGGCCTCGATCCACCATTGAATATGCAACTGTGACGGAGTTGCTGTATCAAGGGGTCAAAATAAGGTGCAGCATGACAGGAAAAAAAGACTTGGGGTACGAATATAAATTAGATGGACATATAACGATATCCAGATGATTTGCAGGAACTGATGAGGTTAGAGCAAGTGTGATAATGTGACCTTGAAACACACTTGAGGGAGACCTCCTCTTCCTCGGGCCGTCCGTCCGGACCCCACCCTGAAGAGATGGAGGGAGCGGTGGGGGGTGGAAGAACCCCATTTGATCCTTGCTCCTGAGAGCATCAGGCCTTAACATCATCTATATCCTGTTTGAGGAAAGCAGCCTTTTGAAACCCATCTGTTCATAGCTCCCAATGGCATCATCAAAGACGCGGATGAGACAAGAGCATGTGAGAGGAAGGGTCCAGAAACCAGCAGCTGCTTTTTAACATCAGAGATTCTGAATTTGTAACTAAGATCATCAGGAACAAAGTTATAGAGGATGAAAAGCTGAATCATGTATAAATATCTGCAACGGGAGAGAAAATAAACAAAAGAAGGGGAATTCTTATGCAGCCACAGAGCTGATGTCCACCCACTTATCACGCATTCACTATTTTCCTTTGGGGAGTTAAAAGGTCAAACACCAGATGATGCCTGGCTTTAGTCTGTTATTATATGCTTACATCATGTGTGTTGCATGGATGTCACAAGAGTCAACCCACGCATGAACCCACACACGGAAGAGAAGACGACGGCATGAAATCTGTTGAAAGTTATCGCCTCAAACAAGTGGTTTTAAAGTTAGAACATAATTACATTCAGAAAAGCAGGATAAAAGGCCCGAGGGAGGAACGAGCGACAAATCTGACTATAACCAAAAAAATATTCTATTGAATCTGAATGACCCAGATTGGTCCTGGAAAAAAGGAAACAAACCAATCGTGACAGAGGATATTAAAATCTGATCTCCTTTTCTTTTCTGATTTCAAACACATTTACAAAAAGGACATAGTGAAACTGGCATTTTGATGTTTTCTTATGCAATGTGATGCATTCATACATCATCATCATTTGAATATTGCTCAATGTGTTACAATGATACAGTAAAGAAATAGAAATGACAGAAAAAATATTATTAATTCATCATTTTTACTGTGGAAAAAGTATATTTTTAAATAACTTAATAACTTGAATTTCAATGTCAATCAATCATGTTACAAATATCGCAAAGCCATGACTATTAGTTTTAAAAACATCACTATCAATAATCATTAAATCATTCCAATAAACATTAATTGCAACAAAAAGTTTCAGAATGCTTTAACTGCTCGTCAGTGAAAAAAACTGACTGGTGAGGAGATTTACACTGGAGATTTGTGGCAGTGCAAGTGTAATAAAAAGTTTTGTGACCATAAAGGAAAAAAAAAAAAAGATTGTCAAGGTTGTCGAGACACATAATGTGGGCCGTTAATCAGCCACCGAGCGGAGGGAGGCGACTCCCTCAGGAAGCAATTAGCTATGTTGGACCAGTTGCTAATAAAACACTTGGGTTACAAGCTACCCACAGCCCAGCCAGGCCAGGGGACCCACGGCGCTGTGTGTCTGTCTGTCTATGTGTGTGTGTGTGTGTGTGTGTGTGTGTGTGTGTGTGTGTGTGTGTGTGTGTGTGTGTGTGTGTGTTTGAGGCCTAACAGGTAGAGAAGGCTACAGTAGCAGCAGCTGGCACGGCTATGTCACCTTCATATGCTGTCAAAGCGATTCTTTATCCCATAATCTATATTTTGAGCATCAGACACATCCTCTGAAGACTTGTAGCTGTAAAAAGTTTGTCAATTTGACGGCTTGAGTTTGTTTTCACAGAGAAAAACAACATCGACAGAAATGTCTCACGCCTCCACTTGACTAGGAGTGCACCTTGGCCAAGGTTAATCTCACCATGTTGAAGCAATTCTTCCCATTAATTATCTAGACTGCAGTTTAATAATGATATGAAAAATAATTACACTTCTAATAATAGCATAGGAGATCTGTAACTAGGTGTTTTGATGCATTGCATAGCTGTGTGCATTCAAAGTTCCTGGATCCGCCATTCGGATCTGCACCTACATTTATTGTAGATCCACACCACAGCCAAGACTTGTTGCAGTCCATCTGGTACTTTTTGCATAATCCCACAAATTAACAGACAGACAAACTAAGTGAAAACCTAACCAGCCTGGTGGACGTAATAAGAACATTATTCAGAAAAAATATTTTCTTGGCCTCAATAAAAGTGTCTCATTTCATCGCATTTCTTCACTTCCATCACAACAAATGAAAATCTAACTAAGTCAAAGGCATAAAATGAGAATAAGCTGAATTTGAGGAGGATTTAATGGAAGGCAATGAACCGTGTTTCCATGATGGGAAGCAGCCATTGTCCCCATTGTCCAGAATAAGGCAGCCAGCAGCCACTAAGAGGATCCCAGAAACCTCCTCCTGTGGTGTGGCGACCGCATCGTTACATTAGGTTTCAGCTCAGCATCCGCGGCCCTGCCAAAGCCCAGATACTAGACACAACAAAACCAGCCAGTTTGGGGAAACAAAGCCGGAGAAACGCCACTTCAAACTCTTCCCCCGGAGGGAGAGACGCAGTGAGAGGGGATAGGGAGAGAGAGGGGAGAAAGAGAAGAGAGAAAAGGAGGAGGAGGTGGTGGTGGATATAAGTGGAAGCACATTGACAAGCTGTAGACAGCAGACACTTCGCTGCATGTTTATTGTCCAGTCCAGCTTCCAATGTTTAGGAAGGATCTGTTGAAAAGATTGGTTACTGACTATACTCTGGGGACGCTCAACTCCACTTGATGGCTTTTTGGAGGCATTAGTCCCCACCGAAAAGGTCCCATTATTCAGATTTTGCGAAAAGTGTTAACTTGTGAGCATCGTAAACAAAAGCCCATTCGGCGATGAAACGCTGCTTCTCCGCAATGGCCACGCAGCTTGAATGACAAGTCGGCTACTGTAAGAGGTTCAACATTTATGGCGTCTAATACGTGATGTAAAACTGTATTTGATGACACATCTCACGCTTATTATCACCGTTTATCATTTCACCAGCTCCATTACACTTGAAGCCTGCACGCTTTCAGAGAGAAAGGAGATCTGAGGTGAAACATTGAGTCATGGGGACTTAATCTAAGCTGTGATTTTATGTCAAGGAATTAAAAACCAGAGATTCCCCACTGCTTTCTGCAGCTTTAAAAAAAACAAACAAGCTGGATTAAGTTTGTCTTGAAACATCGAAGGTCTATTATTTTGGCGTGTTGCACAAATTAGGCTGCTGCGGGAGTCGGGGCACTCTGGAGGAAATAAGCGATGTGGAAATCGGGGATGCATTAGTGCAATGAAATCAAGGGGTTTGACGTCTCAAGGAAAGTCACAGTGGTCGATTCAAATGATTACCGACAAACATAAAGCGTTTCAGAAGTGCGGGCCAAATGCAATTTGTCATAGCAGACACACGATTACAAAGGGGAGTGCATACAAATCAGAGTGCTCCAACTCAGAGCAAAAATAAATCTGGAGTCCTCCAGGAACTGACAATAATTCAAAATAAAAAGAAGCATAACTGAAGGAACCAAGGTTCACAGGAATAAACATAATTCAAGCAGTTTGGACGTTGACAAGTGACTTGGCCGACTGACAGAGAGACAGGCTACTGCTGGACAACTCCTCTGTTTACCATCACTTGACCAGATTCAATTACTCCCCGTTTCCAGGGTAACAAACACAAGTAACCCTGAGTCACTGCTCCTGCCCCACAGAGAGCATCTCTCTAACTGTGGTGTGAAGCTATTTGTTGTGTAGCTCATGTACGTTTTACTGCACATGGAAACCGAGGTGTGTCTGCGTGGCCAGATTTTCACACGCACTGTGTGGTCCTGCCTCCAGAGGTGAGGAGAAGAAGAACCTCACCCTTCGTCAACAGAACCGGAGAGTGTGTTCTCTGCGATCTCGGCGGAGCGCTGATTCGCTTTTCCCATGAATGACTCAACATAGAGGGAGAGACGAGCAAGGGGGAGAGAGAGAGAGAGAGGGAGATGGAGTCTCTGCTCTATGAGACCTGAGGGAGCCAATGGCGGGCGAGATATTCCCAAGAAGGCGGGTTTCAAAGAACAGATGAGTCAGCGAATCTGAGCAAGGACGCAATCACTCTGTCAATAGGCGGATGATTTACGATGGAAAAACAGTGGAAATGGTCTGATGTCCGAGGATGAGAGGAGTGTGAGTGTGAGGGGAAGAACCGAGGAGCGGCGAGAGCAGAGGGGAGGTGGGGGGGAGGATCCGGGGGAATTCTCCGTCCACATGCAGTCCTTTTCTCTTTTTTTTTTGGTTCATCACTGAAGCAATTTAGGTCAGGCATGCCCTCCTCCTCTCCTCCCCTCCTCCCCTCCTGGCCTGAGGGTCTCCCCAGTGCACATGTTCGCTCCGCGGCCAGCTTACAGCGATTAGCGAGGCCTTCCTCTCTGACAGGTGCACCGTCACGCTCTCACAAGCTCAACCCACACTACACACACCGCGCCACCACAACAGATACACAACTTACATCCCTCAGACAACTTTGGGTTTCCACGAAGACAAACCCCAAAAACTGGGCTTTCAGTCATACAAACTGATAGATAAGGCAGTCAATCAAACTTTTAACTTTAACGAGGCGGAGGGTTGATTAGGCGAGAGGCCGATGTTAGAGACTAGATATTACTGTCCATTTCATTTCAGATGATGGGTTTGTATATAAGTTTTGATAAAAAAGCTCAATACATCTTCCACAATTTATAGTTTTTGGGTTAACCACAGGCAGTGGCATTTCCTCCAGAGGACTCGCACATGGCCAACGTAAATTACCAACTTGAAAGTGAAAACATTCAAATAAAACAGATATTAGACAGACCACATGATGTTTTTTAGAGTTCTGCGAAAACTTAAAGAACTTGCTGCTTTGTCTTTCGCTTCGATTTGAACGGGCTGTAATTACTTTCAGTCACAGGGAATCAACTTTGGGTTTTTACAGTTGTAAGCACTTAGGGGAAATTATGCTCCTGGCACCTGAATTCCACTGTGGCACATGCTCCGCTTCCCAGGTCCACACCAGTCTGATCGAAAAAACACCAGCAGCAGTGGCGGCGGCGGCAGCAGCGTGGCAGCCTCAGTGTTTGGCAGGCAAACGCTAAGCAGCAAATGCAGAGAAAAGTCATAAGAACTGTAAAAAAGAAAAAAGTCCAGACATGTCGTCTTGTCTGCTTTCCTATTTATTTCTTAGATGTAGGGTGTAATGTAGTATTTCTCACAGGGGAGGTGGGTGTAAAACCTTTATGGTTCAGAAATTAAAATAGGAATCGTAGTGATTTTAAATAGAAAGAATAACAGTGTTAAACTCCAAACGATGAAAAGAAAAAGGTGCAAAACAGACAGAAATAACTCAGTTAACTCTGGTATTTACTGAGCTTGTGATATTGGCTTCTCTGTGTGTGGAGCACAGATTAAGACTGACAAGCGAAGACAGATTACTTTGGTTTATGAAACCCTGAATGGTTTAGGGCTGAAGCACATTTCTTATCTCCTGCTACGTAATGAACCATCCAGACCAATCAGGTCGTCTGGGAAGAAGCTTCTCTCGTGTCCCCAGAGTCAGAACGAAACATGGAGAAGCACCGTTCAGTTTTTAAGCTCCACATATTTGGAACAAGTTCCCACTGCAGGTCTGCTGCAACAATTATGTCTTTTAATGCTGAACACTTTCCTGTTTGCCTTCAATTATATCAAATAATCAATGATCATACATACTTTGTCTCTTTTATTTTATTATTATTTTATTTTATTTATACATTAATTGCAGCTTTTGTCCTAATGCCTTTTATATGTTATGTAAAGCAGTTGTTGAAACGTGCTAAATAAACTTGCCGTGCAACTGCCCTGGCCTAATTTGTTTGTGTGTGTGTGTGTGTGCGTGCGTGCGTGCGTGCGTGTTTGTGTGAGAGTGGGTGCTCTACAGGTGGGGATCCCTTGGATACAGCTCATCATAAAAGTTGGTCGCAATATCGTCGTATTCCACATGAGCCAGGAAATGCTCCTCAAATAAATTTCAAGTTCAGTTTTTTTAAACGGACACTGTTGTCAACTTGTGGTTCTGCTCACTATCATCGCTTAAAATAAAAGTGATGATGCTGACAGGAACTTTAAAGTGCATCTTTCAACAGGGAGGACTTTTCTTACAGTATAATTTGCATATTTATATACTTTACATATATATTCTTCTTCCATTTATATTATATAATGTATGAACAATATGCCCATAGATACGAGGAGAGGAAATTATTCACTTGTCCAGAATTGCTCTGATCAGTTAGCTGAACGTGTCGCACTTCACAACGCTCAAAGGTCCTGAGCTAAATAGCCTCCAGGTCCAACACGTGAGGGCTTTCATGCCTCTAGATGCAAATGTTCCCTTTTGCATCATATTTTGCATTAAAAAATTTCCCCATTTGCTGTGACAGCCGAAAAAATGTGCCGCATGTGTATAGGGATGAAGGTCAGAAAAGAGAGAGTGGCGGCTTTGAATAACCAAATAAGTCCGGTTCAGCTCCGTGCATCTTTAATATGGCCCAGGCCTTCTTTCAATGCAAAGTAGCCCACATGTTATGTGACTGCTGAAAAATAGGGAAATGAACGGTGCAGATATGACAGTTAGCTGCGCCTGACTTTGACGCTTTACTTCCCTGTTCTGCTGAGTACAGTTTAGCTGTTTGCATGATGTTTTTTTCTCTCTCACACAACATTCAAGTGGAGACATGGTCACAAAAAAGATGAACAAGAATTAGGAGATTTCCTATTAATATGATGGAAAGAACAAGTTTATGTTATGTTATATTATAACTTAAACAAGATATTCTATCTTATTATAACTTAAACAAGATATTCTATCTTGTTTGTGTTGTTGTCTAAACACCCCCTCCCCCGGCTCTGAGCCCGTACCCCCCCCCCCCCCAGCTGTGTCCCAGGGAGGCGAAACCCAAACCAGAGTGCCGAGAGCCCTCTCAACTCCTCACCCTCTCAACACATCCTCAGCATTACCCTTTGAAAATAAACCACGCCGGCAAGCCCCCCCGTCTCAAACTCGCGCCTCATGTGTGTGCACACATGCCCCACACTCCACTGGGAGCTCTTCAGGGAGAGACTTCTCCGCCGCTGTTCCAGGAAGCAGATGTGAGAATGGCGGCAACCGGGCTCGATGCTTCACGAGGCAATGTGGAGACCATTACTCTCTGTGGAGGAGGTGAGAGGTGGTGCGTCTTCTGCAGTTGCCCAGATTCGGTTCAGATGACGCAGCGCAAAGCTGAAAGCATCTGCTCGGTGCCATATCAACAGCATATGGCTTCGTTTTGTCAAACTTCAGAAACGTGGGTTGGACGCAGATTGCGGGGCTTAGACAAATCTAACATGACAAATAAACTGATGTAAATGTATGTAAATGACAGTGATGGGAGTTTAATTGGCCACAAGACAAAAAAAAAGGAAAACCACTGAAACAATAACATCCACACGCCCACGAGTGAGCACTGAGTTGATGAAATATTTTTGTGGATTTGATATAGACCAGTGACACGTTCTCACAACTTTCCACACTCTGAAACATGTGGAGGGATGCGGCTCCAGATGGCTGGAAGTCAGTGTTTTCTGAGATCCACCTCCTAATGATGATCTCTCTTGCACTTCCACACAAACTGTAATTTGAGCAAGAGCGGAGCCCAGACTGAGCCAGAATGTGTTGTTTCTACTGTATATCACATGAACCACGGGGTGACGGAAAATGAACAACAACCTGGAGAGTGGGAGCCGTGTTTTCCCCTCTGGCGCAGGAGGCAGCGAGCCCGCGGGGGGCGCGAGTGACAGAGCTGTGATGGAAGTGATATCAAGTCACTGCACTCAAAGCTTCAGCCACACGAATGGAAGATAACTAACTAACCTACGAAATAGAGCTGAAGTCAATGACAGATTGATAATTCCGGTGACATATTGCCAGTGTCTTGCTTTGAGATGCGTGCTGGGAAAATGAACATGTTACGCGATCGAAGGCCAACAGAGTCGAGAAAAAAAAGAAAAAAACGTTTTCCCCTACAGAAAATATCAGATGATCAGAATTGTAAATCTAAGTTCCTGGGAAAACACTGATGGTGGTGGCAGCTTTTTTGCTTGAGAAAAAGAGGAAAAACATTCTATGACTCAGTGCTGACTGTCTGTCACGCACAAGTCTTTACGAGTGACAGTGATGTCCGCAAGCATCTCAAGGCAGGAATACTAAGCGTGCGAGACAGTGGGCCCTTTCATGGTACAGCCCCGTAGGGCACAGTGTGTATGAAATGACATTCACGCGTTTTCAGGGAGGGACAGACGGACTTATTATCAACACGGACGAATTATCGCACATGAAGGGAGAAGGGAGACGGGTATGCCGAGGTGTGGGGGAGGGAGACGATGTGCGTCAAAACTCTCATTAAGGACACAGAGAGACTTCAGTAACAGAGGCATGTTTTAAAAAGCTGAAGAATGGTTCACAAAGCCCACAGTTTTCCATACTGCCCGTACTCCTTCGCAATCCCATCTGCATATTGCTTTTATGATTATCAAAAAGCTTGTTTATAGGACATGACGGCAGAGGGAGAGAACATATGCGAAAATCATCCATATTTTAGTTTTCACGCAGAAAAACAAAAAGCAGCTTGTTTGGAGATGAAGCTGATTGAGGGTTGAGATGATAAGTGGGAACATTGTTTCTCATTTTTTAACTTCAACTCTACATTTCCTTTCTATTTCAAATTTTAGGAAAATGGAAATTTGCATGTGTGCGTTTCATGTCACCTTGGTTGGGCATCATGTCCTCTGCAGAGGGGACGATGCCGTGACATGTGATCCACCTCAACGAGAACAAGATCACCCTCCTGCCTGACTTCCTCTCCTTTCTTTCATTCCTCTCCCCTCTCCATCTCCCACCACCTCTCTGAGCTGCGCAAAGCCGGATGAGGGTCGTCTTACCGACGTCCAGAAATCTAGCATTTTGGCAGCACGCTGACCTGTTAACATCTCAACTTCGCAAAGCTGACAGGAGCGTCCTCTGCTTTCTGCAGCGCTTTCCGCTGCCGCTGTCGAAATCACAGAACGAGACTTCTCTGAATCATCAGAGAGACTAAGCGAGGCAGCACTCGAGGCTATGTTTGTGTGTAATTTTAATTATTTGTGCTGCTTTTCTAACTTCTTGCCAACAATCTCCCACCGTATGAATGATTCCAGTGATGCACGCTTGATTGAGTGGGCAGTATCACCACTGAGGCAGTCGTTTGACATGTGCATATGGCTGTATTGCTGTTTTGTGGGTGTTACTGTGTTTGTATTTTGACATGGTATAATGTTTGTTTGTGTGTGTGCTCGGGTGAGGTGGGGCAACTCTCGTGTTTGTGTGTGTGTGTGTGTGTGTGTGTGTGTGTGTGTGGGTGGGGGGAGGGAGGCACAGCTCTGCAGCCTGATATTCTGGGAACGGCAGGGTAGCGTTGTTGACCCACCTGCTCCCTTCTCTCTTCAGCTGGATCTAGTCGGATTTCAGCAGCTGCATCCCCTCACAAAGCACCTCTTTGTAATCTTCCCAAGGCGCACAAATACAACTGCAACCAGGAGAGGAGAGAGGAAGGAGGAGGGAAGATGGACAGTGGAGACAAAGAGAGGAAAAGGGCGGTAACTCTTCTGCTCGGTGTGCGACAGTTTTACTGGCAGATCGTAGGCTACTGTATCTTTAAGTAAAGTTACATACGGTAGCAGGAGTCCGGCCTTGGTGCCAAAAAATCCCCTCGCACGCAGAGACACAAATTGACATGACTGCACACTCACACCTGTGCACGTACATGTATGCATCACGCATGGTTTATCAAGCAACTATTATTTCAACAGGCGGCTTAAAAGATGTACACAGAGCATATTTGCAAATTAATTAAACAAGCTGCGTCACGGAGAGAAAGTGACAACAGCTGAGAAGACGTGCGGCCCATTTGTTTCCAATCAGTGAAATTTCTCGCTGGCACTGAACCGCAGTGGATCATCACGCCTCTGGAATACGCCGTGTCACAAATATGTCATTTCACACGTCAGACTACGCAGACAAAAGCCAGGCTCTGTCTTAACAGTAGTTTTCGTGGCCACACAAACCCACATCTCTGGAGTCGGCATCCACAAAACAACACCCTCCCCCCACACGCTGTCTCCAGCGATCAGTCCCTGTGGCCCGGACCCAGACTCACTGGTGGCAGAGAAACGTCATTAGGAGATTAACTACAGCGGGCCACTTTACTGCCGTCATAAATAAATACATACATATACCTGAGTTTGAGGCCGTAAATGCACCCATGGAGCAGAAATTGGGCATTTGGGTGGATGGGCGGAGGGGGTCATTGGTTCTGATTAAATTTGTTACCATTTTATCCAAAAGCATGTAGAGTCATATGTGGAATACTAAAAATGATCTACGCTGCACATGCCATATGCTTATATACATACAAACACAGACTATAAACAACTTCTCTAATTAATAATATGCAATTCCCTTGACATTAGACATATTTTAGTCTTGCTTTAAAGAGTCATCATGAGAGTCATATTGTTGATGAGGATGAATTAATCTGCAAAAAACAAAACAGGAGCATTGGTTTTTGCACTGGAATCTTTTCTTTTTTTTTTAATGAGAGACCCTATGGCTCAGTAGATTTACATTCTGAGTTAAATTTAGCCAAATCTGTCCCAGGGGGCTGCCATTAGTCCACAAGAGGTGGATGGGGGCTGAATTGAGCTAAAATAAGCAGAAAGGCTGGATTGAGAATGTTTGGTGAAGGTGACTGAACCAAAACGACACAGAGAACAGACACACAGCCACACACACACACACACACACACACCGGTTACCAAGGTGAGTAGAATCGAATGTTGTTGATCTGACGATTGATTCAAGCATCCTCAGCCTAGATATGTAATTTCATCTAAGCACTGATCGTCCTCGGAGCTGAGTCACCCGTCAGTGGAGGTTAAACACTCTGAACTTCACCACAGGCGACGCTGTCAAACCAAACTGATCTGAGTCTGTTTGTGCAACAGCAGATTTTCAGTCATCATGCAGAAAATAAAAACCGAATCTTTTTCATCAACATTGATCCGAATTAGAGAACATGCACTGCAGAAGGTGGAGGAGAGAGAGAGAACTTTCCAAAACAAGCAACTTCCAGGGAAAGTTAAATTCCACTGTGAATGAAAAGGTCAGACTTTGTGGCCCACTGAAAAGACTCTTTATATCCTTCGTGCCACACAAGTACTTCCGTGTACTCTTTTGTCCCCATGCTAGAGCGCTGCACCTCTTTAAAGGGAACAGGAAGTGACCTCGGTGACCTTGCACTCCCACACCATGTGACCTGAAGCTGTGCACAACCAAACAGCTGTGGCCAAAAACTTCCCACAACAGCCCAATAAACTCAACACAAATAAACAGCCTTTAACCCTGTTGGACATGTCCATAAGTATTGAGTTTTTGTATAGAACACCTGAAAGAGACAACACAAGACAATCTTTCCCTTTGCTGCTTTGCATGCCTAGGTCAGGTACACAGGTGGAAATAGTGAAGTGACTGGACCAGGAAATACCCAAATTACAACCAGTGGAGACAGTTTTCGAGTGCTTCCCTCTTTTCCCCACCTGAGTCCGGTGAGGTCTGTGTGACAGTTGGCAGAGAAACCACACAGCATGCTATGGATGTCAAGCCAAACTGAAGGGAGACATATTCATTTGGACATCCCACCAGATTAAAGAACGAGATCAAATCCAATAGATCGCAATATTTCAGGATGAAGAGTTGGAAACACAACAATGCTTTTGAAATGTTCTGCTATATTCTTTGTGTCTACGTTTGTTTGCTCGTCTGTCTGGTAGTTGGTGGGATTATGCAAAAACAAAAACGTGCGGATCTGGATCACGGGGCGCTTACAGGATTTTTCACTTTCTTAGACATTCAACATTCGCAAAACTAACAATGTCCCCAGGGGGGGGTGCAAATCTTTTTAACCTTTCATTCCTTAGCATCATGATAATCACTGTCAGCCAACTAAAAGAAATTGTGTTTTTACAGTTTTAATAACGGTGGGTTGAAAATGAGTCACATAACCTGATTCATTTGAGCCTTTTTGACGACAGATGTCGAGGCTCTGTGATGTAGTCGATTGTGTATGTTGCTCATCTCTGGACAAAGTGGCAATGCCGTTTGTTCTGCTCAGTAAAAAGGTACAAAGATTTGCTTTGGCTACATGCATATATACATGTATATATATATATACACAGGTGCAGTACATTTCTGCAGCTTTAAACAATACTTCATGCAGAGATGCACATTTGCATACATGTTTACAATATGTACTAAACTGATGCAATATTCTCTACAGCCATCCCCGGGGTCTTTGACCAGATGCCAAAGCACTAACCAGCTTTTAGTTAGGCAGTAAACCAACCCACATCGAGCCATGGCAACGACTACAGAGCAGTAATATAATACAAAACATTACACTGTGCATTCAGATGATCACAACGCACACAGCTTCTTCATGTGGTTTCGCAGTAGGTGTGCTGATGTGTTTCTCAGTGTAGTGTTTCTTTTGGAGGTTACAGACAGGCTGGAGACAGACGGACTAACTGCTGCTCATAAACATTGAAAGTCTTGGCTGCTACACCGAACGTCTAATTGGAGAATTTGATCCACTCCACCAATAATCATTTTAATAGCTTATAAATTATCCTGCAATGTATGAATTGTACACAAGAGATTTGGGTTTCACGCTGTGCTGGTGTGTGTGTGTGCCACGCTGTCTGTGTGCACAAATATGTGTACGCACACCGCACAGTTCTTGTGCTCGTAAAAAGACGGGACATAAAACAGTGCAAATGGCTTTTTAAAATGTTTTTTATTCTTGTTTTAATTATCTGTAAATAAAAACAATCCACCACAGTTATCGAAGCGCTGTGAAGCAAAGTCCCCGCAGCCAAAGAAGTCCTCTAAATAGTCTCGCTTTTGTGGAGCAGCCGCCCATTTCCCGTAAAGTCAAGGGGTGGGCTCTCTGTACTCTCGCCGCCCCTGAGCCCTGTCCTAAATGTCTGCGTGTCCCACACCATCTAATTCACAGGCAAATTGGAGAGATGATTTATGTGAATCAAGGATAAAAAAAAAGTAGACAATGTGGAAGACTGAGCACACCGCAAGTTTTATTCGGAACATATGCCGTGAAGATGAGAGGGAAGAAAGATGGGAAGAGGGGGGTGTAGATCAGAAAATGTAAAAAAAGAACACACACACACACACACACACACACACACACACACACACACACACACACACACACACACACACACACACACACACACACACACACACACACACACACACACACACACAGAGAGAGAGAGAGAGAGAGAAACACACTCTTGGGATAACTGGAAGAGAAGATCCACCATGAGAAGTGTCACCCCTGCTGAACATCTTAGCATTCATCCCATCATGTCAGGAAAAAAAAATAAAACCAAGATGGATTTCCACTGCACATGGAAAACGAAATGGAGGTTTACTGCTCTCGAATAGTCGACCCTGCTGTTCAGCTTGGGCTTCAAACAGAAACTTTATGTCAACAGCTCAAACTATTACACACTTTACAAATGTGCACAGTCAGTGTCCTTGCACTTGTTCTCATGCGTGTTACTGAAACAGATACCTACTGACAGGCCGGGAATCAAAGCTCTGCAGAGAAGCTGGAGGGGAAACTGCCTTGTTTGGGTTTTTTTTTTTTTTTTAAACCTGCTACTACAACAGCTTTCAAAACCTCTCTCTCCATAATGTCTAATTCATATGAACACACAGAACTATACAAGCAAAACCGCTGCCTCGAAAAACAGTTATGCGTCAGGGAGAAAACACAGCAAATAATCTGGAAACACTTGAGCTCTTTTTATACTCCTGACATTAAAAATGAATGTGGCTGAAGGCCAAACACACCCTGAGACGGGTTTTTTTTGGGACTAATTGTTTCCTTCAGTCTCGAACACTCCCCCTTCAATCTACTCAATGCTTCTTTCCTTCCCTCCCTCTCCGTGCAACCCCTCCCCTATACGTATACTAATAGGTTTAAATAAAACCTGCAATTGGTCCAGTAAACCCCTCATTATGGTGTTTTAATAGAATGAATTTAGGATAGTGTGGGGTCAGGGGGTCAATGGGAGGGCCTAACACGGAGCAGCTGTCATGAGGGTTGGATTTGTGATTAGAACCAGTGCAGTCAAACATCCCCAGGTCCTCGACCTCGCTAAGTAGACAACCTGGAAAATACATTTGGCCTCAGACCAAAATGGAAAACATCCATGTTTGAGAGGGGGTGAGATGAGTAGAGATGGAACAGAAAGGCGGACAAGGTACATCCATTACTGAGCGTTTGCTTTAATGTGTGTGTGTGTGTGTGAACCTGACTGGAAAACCCACTGAAACAAACCTGGAGATGTTACAACACCGGCTCCTATAACGTCACCAGAGTTGGGAAATACACGTTTTGGATTCAAGCAGGATTTTTCGTAGTGGGGCTTTTTAAATTCACATTCTACAGTAACTGTAACCAGCATTTTCCTTCCAGTTGCATTGGCTGCAACTGTAAATTATGCACTAATTACTTTCTATCCGAGTGTGTGAAACCAATGATAGAAGTGGTCTGGTTGATGTGGTACAGGGGAGAAATATGGCTTGTTCGCAGCCCAGGAGCTTGTTCCACATGTGGTCAGGCCGTGGTCGGGATCGTCTGGGTGAGCGGGAGGGCATGCCAGTCTCCACAGTTCAGCAAGTTTATACTGACTCAGTGTGCAATCGCTGAGATTATTTAACAGAAATGGAGGCCTGCTGGTTGGTGTTAGGACACTGGGGCGGTTTCCACAGTTGTTTCTCATGTGGAAATGTTTGCATAAATCCTATCAGACGTCTTGTGGTGCAGAAATCCTCTCGTGCACCAAAATGGAGACTTATATATCAAATAAATGATTTGCATGCAGTATTTTGTTGGATGCACGTAACCGGCGTGTCTCCATTATGTGTTTTATTAACTTCATTCCCTTTTGGAACATCCTTCTACATCTGAGGCTCTTTTCTATACTGTACAATCCTGTGCCACTTCAACTGCTGAACACATCCCTTCAAATTACTTGGTTGGAGTAAAGAAATGGGCCTAAGTGTATTAAAACACAGAAGCAGAGACCAAAGGGGGCGAGATTCCTGCGGGTGACTGTGTAATTTAATTTTGTATGCACATTAGAAGCCAGAGAGTATAATTTACATGTGGGTTAGAAGTGACTAGGGTGCAGGAGAAAAGAACGAACATGCTCTGCTAAGGCCCTGAAGAAATCTGAAAGTCTTTACCCCGCTTCTTTCCCTTTGAGATGCCTGTTGCAACAAAAAAAATAATCGGAAAATGAAAACCTTCCTTCGTTCTCCGGGACACTTAAGGTTCATGCGTGGTTACCTCTCCTCTGTTGCTCCTTCCTTTTCTAATCAAGAGGCTGCAGAGCCCACAAATTCTGGCCAGAGTTTCTCGCCACAATACAGGGAGGCATGGAGGGGGAAGGCTGGAGTCTTTTTTATGTCTGTCTCTTTCTCTCTACCAAGAAAACAGGACTGTTTCACTGTTTTTGGACAGGATGTGACACACAGCTGTCATTCATGCGGATTTTTCCTCAGTGTCACTCTAGCTCACATCAGAATTCCCAATAAATAATCCACAAATTAAACCCTTTTTGAACTTTGACACATCAGTTTCATTAAGTGTTATGTTTGTCAGTCCGTCGGGCAGGATGCCTCGATCCTGACTAAAGGATTTCCATGAAATATGTTGGGTGGAACAGGACTTGGGCCAGGGACACTTGATTCATGTTCAATATAGTGATTAAGAGCAGGGATTTTTATCATCACATGTGACACAAACAGAGGAAAAGATTTAATCTTTTTTAATCTAGTTAGTATTCCCTTCGGAATATTAACAGGATTAGGAAATCAATTTAATTTGTGTGTAAATTACGGTAATTACGTCTCCTGTGTTACAGCAAACTGATCAATTATTAAGTATTAACGTATTCTCATCGAGAGTGACACTATAGCCTCATGTCAGGGCGAGCAAGAGGCGCATGTAGTAACTTTCCTGAAAACCAATGTGATTGACATGTAATATGTCCAAGTAAACGTCAAATATTTCATTTTTTAAACGTTAACGCCAAGCGTGTCAAGTTCACACATGCTCAGGCACTGACACAAAAAGATCTACAACTCCACATGTCTGAGATTTAAATGCATACATGCATGTAGAGTAAATACTTTTCCATGTGCGGAGCAGAACGAGAATGAGGCCAGACTTGTTCATGTTTGACAACTCTGCGCTGGCTGTTCTCCCTCTCTCGCCCTCTCGCTTACACACGCACTCGCACACGCACACACACACACACACACACACACACTGAACTTGACCCAAAAGAGCTCTTCGACAGCAGCTGCAGGAAAGGAAGAGAGGACTGACCAAACCAAAACTCCGATAGACGGTAAAAATTATTGGTAACAACTTATTTTGTGTTAAAATATAAAAGGAATAGGAGCCAGATGGTCCTTTGACATTTAATAAAATGTTTTTTTTTCTAAAACCATATCGTTTATCAGAGGAAAAACATGCAAACATCTTACCTTACTGTGCAAAACCATTACATCCTCTGCAGAAATTCTGTTCTCTACCTACAACCCCCAGTTTCTATCATGTTCTCTTCTCCCCTCAGCCACATGCAGCGCACATTGAGCAAAGCAAACTGCCGTCCAGCACAAACACACCTTGTCTTTTCACGGGGAGGCCGGTGATAAAAATCATCTGACAATACATCAACACAAAGACAGCATTAACAAAGGCACTGATTCAATCTACCCTCTTATCTCTTCTGCTCTTTCTAACTTCAACGTCATGAAAACAATGCTTCACTGATGGTGACAAGTGTCTGGTGGATCACACATACTGTTGGGACAAATTAACTTCCTCTTCTAAATGCAGACGATTTACCGAAGCTGTAATTGAGCTCGCACGGGTCCAACCAGTCAGAGGTTTTTGTTGTATTAGCAAAACAGCTTTTTGTCAGGAGTCAGTTCAGGTGTTTCCGAGTTATGATAATTTTTCTTTTATATTTACTTATTTGCACTAAACACATACAGAGTAAAGATCAGATATATACAGTCATGGAGGACTTAATATCCTTTATAATCTTTAAACATGATGACATGTTTGTCAATAGATCAGACTTGACAGGAACTATATTGTTAACATTTGCTATTAACACATTTGTTAGTCTTTACAAAACCTTAATACTTTACACTATTGGAAATTTTCTGATTCTATTATGTAATGCACCAACTCTATCTGATGACCAGTGTTTATATAGTTCATGTTTAAATGTCAGATATTACACTTCGGTCCTCATGCCAGTGAGAAATAATCCAAATAGTTTTTGATGTGTCTTTAAAATTAAATTTTGACATTTGATATAGTCACTATATCTTGATTTTTATATATATATATATATATGAATATTCCAGTTTGGGATCAATAAGTATATATCTCTATTCATGCACTAATAAAACAATAAAACATTGAAGGAATAATTTCTGAGCTCATATATATTCCCTATCAGCTTTAGTGAGCGCAGCATCTTATTTGTCACAATTCTACAACTAGAATTAAAAGCAGACCTTTGTCACCGATGGAAGCAAAAAAAAAAGAAAAAGGGAGAGAAAATTAAATGAAAGATAATGAAGCCCATTTTGAAACCGGAACCAATGGGGGGAGAGGTGATTTGTTCCAGCCAATCCCACGCGGAAGGTGGGGTGACGATTTTTAAACTCCCAACTCAAGTTGCTGTAACGCGTCGCTCCGCAGCTCACAGTGTGGAGCGCAACTTTCACGACCGCACCTCTCATGACAGCCTCGGGAAACAAGACAGACGAAGACAAACAAACAGGGGAGCGGAGGGAAAACAGCGGACTCCTGCCTACTGACATTATTAAAGGGATTTACTGCTGTGCGTAAAAAGGCGCACGGGGCTCTCTGCTGCGCGCCTCCATCCAGCGGTAACATTTGATTTGCTTCTTTTGTTTTAAATTTGGCCATTGCAGCTTGTTCTCGGATCTTCATCCCCCCTCCCCCCCGCAACAAGATGTTAAAAATGACAGAGGAGCATGACAAGTTAGGGAGCGACCAGCCCTGCAGTCCATCAGGCACGAACAGCTCCCTGTCTCAGGACGAGTCCGACTCCGACGCGCCGTTCTCCCCGACGGGATCCGACGGCCAGGGCTCCCTGCTCGCCGGCCTGGGCAAGAAGCTGGACTCCGAGGACGACGACCGGTTTCCGGCTTGCATACGGGACGCGGTTTCTCAGGTGCTCAAGGGATACGACTGGTCCCTGGTGCCGATGCCCGTGCGAGGGAACGGATCTCTGAAGAGCAAACCCCACGTCAAGAGACCCATGAACGCGTTCATGGTCTGGGCGCAGGCGGCCCGCAGGAAGCTGGCGGACCAGTACCCACACCTGCACAACGCCGAGCTGAGCAAGACGCTGGGGAAACTGTGGCGGTAAGGACACATTGGATACTGTCAATTGTTATCAGGAGAAAACAACTGTTTATCCAAAGCTCCAGATTCTCCGTGTATTTCATCAAAATTAAACAAACAATATTTCTCTTAATCAGCATTGGCAATTACAGCAAAATATAACGTTAATTTTAACAAAGTTTGGACTTTATGGTTAATGAGCTAGAAGAAGAAATCAATAAAAGAAAATCTGCATTTTTTCCCCCCCTTGATAATGAGTAAAAAGCTCCAAAGTAACTTGGTTCATGCAAGAATAAGTGTAACTGAATTAATTGTCATGTGTTATAATTCTTTTCCCCCGTGCAGTTTGCTCTCAGAGAGTGAGAAGAGGCCGTTTGTAGACGAAGCAGAGAGGCTCCGGGTTCAGCACAAGAAAGATCATCCAGACTACAAGTACCAGCCTCGGCGACGGAAGAATGTGAAACCGGGCCAGAGCGACTCGGACTCAGGAGCAGAGCTGGCACATCACATGTACAAAGCTGAACCAGGGATGGGAGGACTGGCAGGGATGACCGACGGGCACCACCCCCCTGAGCATGCAGGTGTGTTTTCAAATTGAACACCAAAAAATATATCGCACAATTTTTTTATTTAAAAATAGTTTCAGGCCACTTGTTTGAATCATCTGTGTGTAACATGCTTTATTTCTGATACTGTTTTTTTATCAGGGCAGCCCCACGGTCCCCCAACACCGCCCACTACTCCCAAGACAGAACTGCACCACGGGTTGAAGCAGGATCTGAAGCACGAGGGCCGTCGCCATGTCGACAGCAGCAGGCAAAACATCGACTTCAGCAACGTTGACATCTCTGAGCTCAGCACCGATGTCATCAGCAACATGGAGACCTTTGACGTGCACGAGTTCGACCAGTACCTCCTGCTCAACGGCCACACCTCAGGCTCCTCCGGCCTGCCCGCAGACCACAGCCACGGGCAGGCTCCAGCGCCCGGCAGCTCTTACACTTCCTCATACAGCCACGCAGGCGCCAACGGGTCAGCGTGGAGTCGCAAGAGCGCCATGTCCTCCTCCTCCACCAGCGAGGTGGGCCAGCACCGACTCCATATTAAAACGGAGCAACTGAGCCCCAGCCACTACAGCGAGCACTCCCACGGGTCCCCTTCACACACCGATTATGGCTCCTACAGCAGCCAGGCCTGTGTCACTTCAGCCGCGTCAGCTGCCTCGGCCGCGGCCTCTTTCTCCAGCTCCCAGTGTGACTATACTGACCTCCAGAGCTCCAACTATTACAACCCTTACTCTGGCTACCCCTCCAGCCTCTACCAGTACCCTTACTTCCACTCATCCAGGCGGCCCTACAGCAGCCCCATCCTCAACAGCCTGTCCATGGCTCCTGCCCACAGCCCCACTGCCTCCAGCTGGGACCAGCCCGTCTACACCACACTGTCGCGACCTTAAGGGGACGAGAAGCCGTCAGTTCGCACACGAAAACTCATTCAGATTGATGCACTACTAATGAAGGACGTAAGGTGCAGGTGGAGGAGTGTGTTTGGTGGGTAGTAAGTTACCTGTGACCATTTGAACGTGAAGCAAACAAATGAAAAAAAAAGTGCCTGCTGATTTTATACAAAGTTATATTGTTGCGGTGCAAAAGACACTTAAGACTTTTTACAGGGACAAATTGTGTTGTTGGTGAGCCAAACTCCTCCATGAGGACATGTCACCTACGCCTACATCCTGTACACCCCTCATCTTTCCAGTTAAAGATTGCACGTGTGCGCACACTTGAGGTAGAGCAAAGGCCTGCCCCCGAGTTGTGTAGGAGAGGAACGGTTTTGGCCAAATTGTGATGTGGAGCAGATGGAGAAGCCGACATATTGGAGAATATACACGGGACCAATTATGTAAATTTGCAGTAAAATTTACATTAATGGCCAGAGCTATATCGCAGCACACTTGTCCATTTGCATTAGTGGATCCGTCTTAACTAAATTGCTCATATGAATCTTATAGTGTCATTTTGGCATAAAAGTCTTATGTATTTATGTTCATGCATTATTGGTTTTATTTTATTTTTTGTTCTCAAGTAGATAACACATGTAATGTGGGTTTGGTTATTTACAGTACTGTTTGGCTTGTATTGAAAACACAGTAAGTGAAGTGAAGGACAGCACGAGCTCAGTGCATTTTATATCATTCCATTGAAGAAGAATTTCCGGTCCAATTTCCACCCTTTCCTGCGTCTCCGTTCCCTATTGCAAGAAAGTGGCGCAGGACCGACGTGCACAGGACAGAACAGGTGTCTGAAAGCTATGCTTGGCAAATCGCGATTAGTCATGATCTAGGGTTAAAGGAAATGGGGTAAAATAACACCACGCACTCTGAGTGACATGTCAGCTGGACCTCCTGTATACGCGGATGGACAATGCACGCACATGTGTACGTACGTGCATCCATGTGTGTGCGTCAGGGAGATAAAGTGCAGCTCTACGCGTGAGAGAGGAGATACATATCCCGTGATATAATACACACAAGTGATACTTACGACCACTCTTATCATTTCAACTTTTTCCGTTATTTAGAGTCGGGTTTAAAGAGGAAATTACTTGTTTGAGTATTTGCCCAAATTTATCCGAGCCATCGCTCACTGCTGCAGTGTCTCGTAAAAAACAACAAAAACGTCTTTGTGCCTTCTAATGCTTATCGTCAGTATTTCAGTATAAGACATTGAATTATTAACAAACATCCGGCAGCACACAATCAGTAATCCACACCAGAAAGTCCCACAGTTAACCCGCTCCTCTTTATATCCTTAATTTGACTATATCCTGAATTTTAAATCATTCCTTGGTTTGTCATATTCTGTGAGGTGCTGTATGAGAAACACATACAGTGCATCCCGGTACAAATTTTGTCCACAGAACCGTGTTTTTGTATATTATCCTGGTGCATAATTTGACATCATTCCTTCCAGCCTTGGTTTGTCGTGTTCGGCGAGACGCCGTATGAGAAGCACACAGAGCATCACGTTCCAGGTTCTGACCACAGAACCGTGTTTTTGTATATTATTCTGGTGTATAATTTTGAGAGAGGCTGTGAAAACTATTGTTCTATTAACTAGAGTTTCATTCACACATGCACAGCTAACCCATGCGCTGGCCATTTTTGGTTCAAAATAAAAGATACTGTTCTTGATATTTGTCTATGTCTCTTATTTGCATTCATGATTACGTTTTTATTTGGAAAGAATATGTAAAATAATAATAAATATTTGAATGGCATTGCGCTGACTACCAGCTGTTCATATGAGCGGGGTTGTTTAACATCTGTACCGTGAGCCACAGCTGTGAGGGGAGACAAGTGAGACCTGTATTATTCGCAGCTTTCAATCCTCCGAACATTTTTTCCAATTAAACCTTAACTGTAAATTTTATTGGACGCTACTGATATTAGGTGTATTTTGTAAAATACCCGTTAAATTATCCCGTTGCTGTAGAGCTGAAACGCTTTTCCTCAGAGAAATAAATAGGTGTCCAAAACCAAAAATTACAAGTTGCTGCTGCAAACGGGCTCATCTCCACGTCTGGTGCTGCTCGCAAAACTTTCTGACCTTATGGCGCCCTGCGCTTGACACTTCTTATGTGCCCTTAAACCAAAAATAATAAAGTTGAGATGTTTTCGTCAAACCACTGAAAGGAGAGGAATGGGGAGAGATCATATCTGCTCTGGTCGGAGAGTGGATTGCTCAAGTTGGCCCTGGCATGCATGCCAAGCAGCCGTCCCTAACCAGCCCAGGGAGAAGCCAAGTGCCAGGGCCGCGCTGCTGAATTTTAATGATTCATTATGCTGTGGAGGGGCCCCATTGTGTCCTTTTATCCAGAGAGCTAGAAAGGAATTAATTGGACAGAAAATGGAAGGGCAAGGGGAACTGACAAGCCATTAAGAGGGTCCTGAATGGACGATTAGATGCACAAGGGGGAGGATTTTTTATCCCCCCCCCCCCCCCCATCCTCACTGTCTCATATCACAACGCTTCACAAACAAAAAACAACAAGAACAACCACCACAATGACCAGCAGACCGAACTGTAGAAATCATATCAGTGCACATAATCTGTAGATAATAAAAGAAGATAATACCACAGCAGATGGGGTGTGGGTGGCTCAAGAGCGACTTGTTGTTTTTCTTCCCTCAAAGTCTTTTCTCTTTTTTTTTTTTTTTTTCACCAGTGTTTGCCAAATACTTTCAGGAGGAACTCTTGAGAAAGAACAGGAGTGAATAAAAGTGAGGCAAAAAGGCTCTTCAGGGTGCTTGGGTCCCGTTGCCCTGGAACTTGTCCACAGTTTCTGATTGGGCGTCCTGAGAGCCCTACTGTAAATAGCTGACAAAAAAGGGAAAAAAAAATGAACTGGAATGGTGGCGACTGTGAGTTACATGGGCACATTATACTGAATGAAGGGATGAAAAGGATGAATGAACGAAGGAGGAGAGGGACATTTTTACACCAGAGTTGCAATTTCGCCTGAGAAAAACATTTTGTCTACGGAGCCATATGCTCAAATCAGGTGCAATAAAAGGCTCACACACTCTTTGTCTGCCCGCGCACTCCCCCCTCGCGTTCGAGCACGACTTGGATATGAAAATTAAACATGTAATTTACAATAATTTTGACATTGGCACGCAGAGGCTGTGCTACATTCCAGCTGTCACGTTTATCGTTGACGGAGGGACGGGCGTTACTGGACCAGGAGAGAGTCGCGGTCTTGGAAACCGAGGGCATGCGGGGGGAGAGGCACGACACATCCCACATCCCATTGTTAGGAGCGGGATAACTCGCCTGGTAATAGTCTCATCCTGTCTAATGAGCCTGGCTGACTCAGGGCATGTTTCGGGGAAAAAAGAGGGGAGCTGGGAACTGTGAAAACTCGGAGAATGCGAGGCTGATTTGCAAGGGAAATGAAGTGGACATAAAGAGTGGTTATTGCCTGTCACTGAATCGGCCCGGCCTGATCCCGCTTTGATGCGCTGAGGCTTCATCCAGGGTTCAGCTAATGTCTCATCACTGACGGTTGTTTTACAGTTAACTGGCTTGTAACGATGATTTTACACTTTATCTTCAAAAAAAGAGAATAATAACAGTTCCCAGTCCCAAAAATAGACGGATTGTGTGTCCCTCAACATTTTGTGATGCCTGGATACTTTTACATTACAGAAATTATTCTTTTCTCAATTCTTTTTTCAAATTTAATATGAAATATCCATCGTGCAGATAAAGCTTTGACTTTATTCAAATCAAAATGGCATTAATTCCTGGAAAAAAAGCTGCTCTTGTTTGCTACAGTATCTCCCACAGCTTCCAACGAAAATACATTCAACTACAACTTAGCTGCTCCGCCCAACCAAACGACTTCCTGAGGCTCGTTTTTGCCTCGACGCCCCGTTCTTCTCACTAAATAAAGCCGTCCATTTTAGTATTGGTGTCTCCTGTGTTTGCTGGCACGCGGGCCAAGCAAAACAGGGTGGCCGACAGAACCAACATTGACATGCCCGATTCCACACGGACGGGCCCGCACAGAGAAGGAGGGCTGCCAACACTCCCGTCTTTCAAAATCGCCACTAAATTGATGCTGGCTCCACCAAGGTCACCTACGACTGGCCAGCAGTACTTCCATCAACCGGTTCATTCGAGGACCTGATTCCAGATTTAAATCAGTTTGCAGCTAAAAGGAGAGAAGGAAATATGACTTCTTTCAAAAGTATATGAAGTTACAAAGTAAAGCAAAGCAGTTTGGGTTTCACTGTCAATAAAGTTGGACTTTGTTTGTACTTCTGAGGATTGGACTATATCTTGGTAAATCTGGAAGGATCAGTAAATAAATCTTTGTTCAAACTTTGTGGTCATGGAATTTAAAAATCTGCTGCTTCAATCAGGCAGAAACGAGTTAAATCGTTACTGAAAAGATATTCAGACCTGGATGTAAAACTATTTGTCAATAATACTTAGTGTCTGTTTTAACCTGTTTGCAGCTCCAGCTGGGGAAGGATTACTGCACCAGAGAGTCAGAGACTGTCAGGTTATCTCACTGCTTCGGATTAATGATTCGTTTCTGGCACTTAGAAGATGGACATTTGGTAAAATTATATATGAAACATATAATTTTGTCAAACTTCATCAGCATTGTAGAATGATGATAGTAATTGTGTTTAAGAGAAACCTTCACACAGGGTGGAGTGTTCCCAAGTCTTTCTTTTAAAGGCTGGAAACAAATAAATAAAACAACAATCTGACATCTGGTCTGTTCTCTGAACAGTTGTCCACAGTCTTTCACTTTCTTTTTTCATTTGTTCTCTCCTTTTCACTTTTTCTTGGCACATCTCAATTGTGAATGTGGTGGCAGCATAGCTGCTCATCTTATTTCCACAGCTCTAGGACTTGTTGATGAGTAACTATGGCTGTGTTTTCATTGTCACAGCTTTGTGCTTTTGTTGAACTGTGGCATCGCTCCAGTACTTTTCTCCATCCTTTGCTTGAAGTTGTCTCATCTCAACCTTTTTCCCTTCACACTTTATGCCTCCCTACGTACTTATCACACTGCGCTCAGACTTTTAAGGATTGACAGCATTTAACACACTACTCTTTGTCCTCTTGAAATTCACCATATAGAATCAGTGAACATTTTAGAATGTAAAATTATCAAGTTCAGCATATGTTTGAAAATCTTCTAATCACTGATTATGAGAAACCATTAAGATTTTAAGAATGAGGGAATCTCTGGTTGATGAAATTCAGAATGATAAATTAACATATTAGCCCCCCACCTCCTTACAAATATACACACACAGACAGTGAACCTACCCCACAGCCCCCCAGCACCCAAACAACTCTTCTGTCGCCAGTGAGTCAGAGGAGAGAGGGACCGAGCCACCAGCATGTGCATCCTGTGAGACCCTGGAATGTGGAGTGTGGGCGGAGCATTTGCCACAAATGTTGCATGCTACTGATGCAGAGGTAGTAGAGGTAGAGACAAAGAAGAAAAGAAGACAAAAAGCACATTGTCAGAATACGATGAAGCGACAGGAAATGGACAGAAAGGGCTGGAGAGTCTCAGGTAGAAAATAAAAAAACAAGAAAGAAAAGTCTCCCTCCCTTATTTCTCTTGTTTGTGGAGCTGCTTGGCAGAAGGTGCGGCAGGGACAGCAGGAGCAGAGTTTTAAATGTAGCTCAGCGCTGGCACAGGCGTGTGTGAGTGCACTCTGTGGGAGCACCAAATCCTGTCGCCCAGTGCAACATGGCGATTCAGACTAAACAGCAGAGCCCATGACAACCCGTTTACCACCGCGGTTGGATTTTCTATACTCACCAGCTCAATCCTCACAAATCCTATATGGTGCAGTGCCATGAGGAATGCATTTAAAAAAAATAATAATAATACATGTCTGGGTTGCCACGCTTTCTCTGGTTTCTGGGACACACGAAAACGGACAGAACACCGCAACATATTAGGTGACCATTGCGATATTTGTTTAATACGCGTATGATCAGCAACACATGTCTATTCTCTCACACTTGATATCTTTTGTGGTATGACAAAGAGCAGGGTAGAGGGGGGGAATAATAGGGAAGAGTTTGTTCTCCCATGTGGTTTTGGCCCGTTCTGAGGGGCTTGGAGCCACGCCACGTCTATCCCTGGTCCAGCCTTTGATATGGATGGGGTTCATTATGTAACTGAATCTGTTGTCAAAAAATAAAACAATATGCATGGGGCCAGCAGGAGAGATGCGTGTGTGTGTGTGTGTGTGTGCGGACCTGAAATGCAAGTGGATGAAGGAGCACAGCCCTCTCTCACCTTTCCACAGTCCACCACTCCTCCTCCCTATACTTTGAAATGAGCTTCACACACTGTGATAACAACCACGACCCCCTGACAGGTTTTTCACTTTGCAATTTCTGAAGAGTGTTAGACAATTACGCAGCAAATCTTTTCATCCGCTTCACCTTTGTTTGCCCCTCACACAACTGCGATGAATAAGTGCACAGCCTGAGGTGAATTGCAGCAGTTGTGTCCAACTCCCAGAACTACAAACGGGCAGCATCCAACCGATTCTCTCCGATATGTGAAGCTGCTCACCTCCTCCTGCACTTCTTCCTCTTACGCAATGCAAAACTAGTAACTTTTCAGACTCGACACCCAACCTGAGAGCTTGATCAGCTGCGCAGTCGATCTGAACAGGCCTGCACCAAATACAAATAGAGGTAAAGCGAACTTCACGCCATTTTTCATTCCCGCCCTCTGTCTTGCTATTCTCCTGCAGCAGCCTTTGCATGGATGGTAAGAGTTTGCCTCAGCCTTTAAGTGGTCTGCTGAGTTCACTGCTCGCTGAGCTATAGTGAAAGCAGCAAACCTCAGCGCGGTTGCGGACATCGCCCGCTGCAGAACGCTCTGGCGCCTGCAGCCCGACACATGGGTCCCTGACCGCTGCTTGCTCTTGCAGACTGGGAGACACAGCGGGGGGACATATCGGGAATGACACAGGGGCTTAAAGGAACTGGAACAGTGTCTGCAAACTGTCCGCTGCTGTGCCGGAGATGAGCGGATTGATTTGACTGCAGCAGCTGAATGCTGCACCATGCAAATGCAAAAGTTATATTCGGAGCAGCAGGAGCTTATTAGGATTTGAATAAATGAAAATGAGATCAGCGTGTTTGCTGTTTGACAGCAAGATATTAGAAGGTAAAAGATAAAGCGTACGATAACTTTACGAGCGTTGTTGCCAGCATGCCACTCCAAACTTGGTGCTCGGTAACGCCAATGACGCAAGATGGAAGGCATGACTCGGAGAAGGTAAATGGTGGGAAGGTGGACTTTGTGTCTGGGAGGATCAGCCCTGACCACAAAGCAGTAAGTAATGGAGTAAAACTGGAGTCTGTGGTTTTCTCTACCCCCTTATTCCTTAAGGTAATGTTTGATTTGGTTCTGCTCCACCATTTTCTCCCGTGTCAAGAATCAGCGTGACAACAGTCAGCGCTCAGCGACAATTATATTCATGAAACGTCAGCGAGAAGCAACAACGATGTTTGACAGCACCGTGTTGACTTTTCAGGAAGGCCAGGAATAAGCATTACGCTAACAATCAGTGAGGACACCCGCGGCCAGAAACCCACAACGTATACGGCCTGGTGTAGGTTCAAAACCAACACAAACCGGAGATCACATGTCTGCCTGTTTGAATCGTCATCCAGCAGCTTACTGGTCATGTATTCATAACAAGGAACACTCAACAAAAAGATACAATAAAATGATTTAAATCTCATGTCTGGACGCACCAAGATGTTGTTTTTCAAGTTAAACTCCCCCATGACCAAAGATGAATGTCTCCCTCACAAATCTCTCCTATGTTCTTCAGCCAAAAGAGTCAAAAGAAGGGACCTGCTCCCCCCCCCCACCCAAACGCTCCATCATCCAAGTCGTCCTTTAAAAGCCCACTTCCAGTCACATGTCGTAACCCCTCACTCTTCAGAAGAAAAAAGAAAACGCTATTTGTCTTTGTGACAGAGCCATGATGTCACGTGGTTATGAAGTAATGGTGTCAGACTTTAAAAAGGTCTGAGACAACCATGAAAAGAGGAGGACAGAGAGAAGACAGAGAGAAGACCGAGCTGAGCACCGACTGCCAGGATGCAGGAAGGATGACGTAGTAAAACCTCGCTTGTGCCAGCAAGATGAACCATTCACTGTAGCAGCTAATGAGCTTGAACCCTGACCCCGTACAGGCAGGGGGCCTGGTCCTGCCTCTGCTACTGCCTAACTGCTTTTATGGTTTCGTGGAGGAGGAGTGGGGTTGGATGGGGAAACGGTAACAAGCTCCGACGAACAAGAGAGAACATGTTGAAATGGGCTTCATGCGCTATTTCAGGGCATGGAGGCAGAAATCATCTGAAAACAGAGCTCCAGTTATTTTTCTACAATGATCTAATGATCTGAGTAGAAACATGTCCCTTTAAGCTTGTTCTTTAGCGGAGGCATGGGCACCTGGAAATGTTTTATCACAGAGGGAGGAGCAAACTAAATACAGTACAGTAATCAAGAATGAATCCACAACTAGAATGGCACTGAGTCTCCATAGCTCCCTTAAATCCACAGAAATGCAAACACTTACAGTCAAAATAAGTCGCCTAAATAAGCAAGATTTTTCTTTTAAATCTAGATCCATGAATTATTCTTTGGGGGAAAAGATACAAAAATTCTTGGATGTGCACCAAAGTTTTAGAGGCTGTGCCCAGACCCAAACAGCTTCCTTCCACCAAGTTGTGTGGTAATCTGTGCAGTAGTTCTTGCGCAATCTCGCTAAAACCAACAAACTTACCAACAAACAAACGGACAGGGGTGAAAAGACAAAAGCTCCTTGGCAGAGATAACAACAGGAAATGATTATTGCACCAACAGTTGTTTCATATTTAAAATTATCGTCATTAAAACCTTATGCAGGCTTTAACTGAAGTAGGTTGCAGGTTGGAAGGAGAAACAATTTGTATACATGGAATAATCTTAAAAACACATCACAAATGGATGACATGATCATGATTAAACCTGAGGGTAGGTTCCCTCAATGCTCATAAATCAAGGAGCGTTTCACTGCATTGACCTTTTGAACCGTTTCGTTTGGTTGAGTCATATTTTTTCTCGTTATGTCAAAGAGGCGATTCATCTCCTGACACCTCGGCAGCTAAATTAAGCAATGAACCCACAGGTGCCGTCTGATAAAAGAAGAGAACATTTCCCCCAATGCACCATAAAGATTTAACTTTCAAATTTGTAGCAGCGGTTCCAGCATCACGTAACTGGTGAGCATGATTATCTAACCCCTGCAAACAAAACAGACTAATGATGCAAATGTCTGCATCAGTAAAAGATGTTGATTTTACTGTGTTATCTGTGTGTGTGTGTGTGTGTGTGCACCTCAGTCAACTAAAGCAACACAAACTGTGAGAAAAAAAAAGAAGAGATTTTTAGACTTTGACAGAAAGTCAATTAAACAGATATATAATTATATTTACACGAGTAAGAGGCTTTGAGGCTAAACGACGGATTGATTTGAGAGACGTGACAGCGTGTTGGCCACCCTGCGTAATCTCAATCAAAATGAAAATTGATGTTACTAGATTTCAGTAATGAGGTACAATTACAATAACCCAAGACCCTGCAATTGGGATTCAGGAGAAAGTTTCAGAACAACAGAAGGGTGAGTGTCCCTGTAACCATGGTAACACACACACACACACACACACACACACACACACACACACACACACCTGTCTGTGAGGAGACGCTGCTGACTTCTCTCCGAGCATCATGGGAATCAAATTTCACTGTAGCTTTGTGGATATTTCTCTGTTTCTCTCACCGTCACTCTGTTCATCATATTTGGACATGTTGAGTTCTGTTCTGACATTTCAGCTCATCACTGTAACTAGTGTACCTGTGTAACTGGTTAGCCAAGGTTTCCCCTTAAATTCAATTAAGCTTCACCATAATGCACACACTCATAGATATCAGTTCCCTAAAATATGCCTTATTGTTTTCATCAAGATCCATGAATTAAGAGTCAAACACGCACGGTCTTGCAATGTTAAAGAAAGTGAAGAATAATGGATTCAACACCTGATCCAGAACTGCCTCTAAGATTTTCTAGGTTCCACCCTGACCAACAGCACATTCTTCCTTCACGTTTCGTAGTAATCCATCGTAGTTTTTGTGTAATGCTGCTGACCAACAGACAAACAAACAAAAACGAGCAGACAAAAACACAACCACCATGATGGACACTGTTATTGAAAGAAGTGTTGGAATTTAACTTTATTGACAGTTTCTTCTTTTGATTTCCCAATATTTGTCTCATCTTCCTTTTCTAAATCAATGAATTCAATGTGTTTTATCATTTTTGGTAAAAAAAAAAGTCCAATTACAGACCGTCAAGGCTGCAAACCTGACACCACTACAACTGCAGACTGTATTTATGCTACTAGTTGTGGTTACTCAGGAATGTCATGTTTCATATTTCTCATTTTCCAATCATTCTTGACACTCAGGCCTCTCTCACAGCTTTGCCTTGCTTCTCTCCAATTATACAGTGCATGTAAAGCATGTGTGTGTGTGTGTGTGTGTGTGTGTGTGTGTGTGTGTGTGTGTGTGTGTGTGTGTGTGTGTGTGTGTGTGTGTGTGTGTGTGTGTGTGTGTGTGTGTGTGTGTGTGTGTGTGTGTGTCCGCCTGCACACATGTAAATGTATAGCTGCTCTCCCAGGATGGGACTAATCCCAGGGTGGCAGGAGAGCAGGGGGAGCCAGCACATGTGCGGATCTTTCAACTGCGGTTTGCGATGTTTAGTCTTGCCTCGTCAGCATTTCTTGAACCCGGTCCAGAAAAGCTTTCACTCGGCCATAATTCTAGACTCCCTCCGCATCCTGCAGACCAATCAGCCGCTCCGCCAGGAGGACTTCCCCATCACATGATGAAAAAAATACATAATGAAATCATCACCAAAATGTGACGCCGAGTTCCTCCAAGGTAAAGACGGATGATTTTATGTCTCGAAGGGTTTTGACTCTGCAGGGACTTTCCACATATCACTCATGACCCGTCATCACTTGGCAAACAGGCACCGCGAAGGTATCACTGACTTTTCATCGCAGATCCTCCGCTGCCCTCCTCGCTCACTTTGGTCCCCAGTTCTCCTTTGAAACGTCTCCAGCGGCGGCTGATCTGACTCGCAAAACAAGCCGCATCCTGGCAGGAAGGTCGAGGGGGGTTTCCCCCCTAAATTTTGTGGGGGCTACAATTCCTCTCTGGCGTCCACGTCAACAATAAAAGCCACTTACATGTAAAATCTTAAAACTGCAACTGAAAAGATAGATCACATGCTTGTTTAATCAAATAGTTAAAGTTAATATATTTAGTGGAGCAACAGTAATGTGATTTGCAGAAGTTGCAGGATTTCTCTGTCGTGCATCGGCACATGTCACCACTTGATCTTTTTATTTATTTTCATCTCATAGAGTCATATCATCCTGTCGCTGTTTGCACGCACTGTATAAATATCATGAGGAAGCTGAAGGACGCAGCTCTGTGCCTTTCGCTTTCTCTTTTTTTTCTCTGCACCTTCAGCTATAATGACACAGGACAACTGCTCAGCGCTGCAATAACTTTTGCTTTCTTGGCCCGTGCAGCTGTCCGCTCACCCAGGTCCTCGGTTCATAACAACAGCTGAGGCTCAGTCGCTTCACTTGCAGCAGCCTCCATGAGTGGCAACATAATCTCCACTACCATCCCCTGAAATCTCAAACTGTTACAGTTCTGGCTCAGCCTTTTATTTCCCCTGTGTTCCACAGAAAAGAATCTGAATTTTGCTCAACATCCACTCCCCCTCGAAAAAAATCAAAAATGTACTAAATTAAACGAAGGCTCCAAATTCTTCATCACAATTCCCAGATTTCTCATCAACCCAACCCACTCACTTGAGCAACACACAGAAGTGATATCAGAGCCTCTTGTTACAGCTAAAACACACAACACCCGATGTATCTCTTACACCTCGTGACCCACATCCCACACACACTTCCTCTCTGTGGACGGGGGGGGGGGGGGGGAGTAGAGTCAAACAGAAGAAATGATCCTCTTACAGCTCGACGTGGGGAATTTGTGTGTCATCTTCCCTTTCTGGTGGAAAATATAAAACCCACAGGTGGTCAGATCCGCCCTGGAGATGGAGACTTCCCCAAAGGCGAGGCCGTTTCCACCTGTTCCTCCCAGTTACAACAGAAATCCGTCACAGTGGAGAAATGTGAGCCTCTTAAACATGTAGAGAAAAGCTGTAAATCGCTTGGGTTCATGTAAATTTATGGTTTAACGGTAACAAAATTATATGTTCTCAAGAGAGAATGTTGTATTCTGATCATAAATGCTCCCTGTAAAGATGAGTTGGGTCATTAAAAATTGGCTCAGGGAAACACAGTTTGCCACAAGATGGCACTGCAGCACTTCTAATCAACACAATCCTAGGCTCCTGCAATCTCTTGCGCCACCCAGTGTTCAAAATAACAAATTACACAAAACTGTGCTTATTTTCAGACCATAAACTCAGCTCAGTCGAACACAGCAAAACACGGCTGTATCTTACTGTTTCCTGTGTCTTTTAATTTATCTCTAACGTCTAATGAGTCAATAACAGAACTGTTCTTGTGCCATGTTTCAGACTTAAACATATTTCCACCAGATTAGAAACAGCAGAGATAAGCACAGCAGGGAGGTGAAACACAACAGGCCGGTGTGTATAGAATTTAGCTCGTCTTATGATCTCTGCACTTTTCAGTGAGAGACCTAAAAACAAGCAACCAAATAAACAGGCTTCTCTCCTCACGACTTAAATTCTCTCATATCTCTACTTGGAAAGAATCTCCAGAGAAATTCTTTGACAGGTGCCTTTCCAGTCACATTTATGTTAAAGTCCTGTATTGGTTTACAACAAAATAAAATGAAACCGCTAGACTGACTTTAAATATCTGATAACTTTGTGGTAGTTTTGTGCATTTCAAGTAAAGTAAAGCCCACTCGTGCCAAACAGGATCAACACAGATCAACTGAGAGTTGATGAGACTGGTCATAAATTTACAGACCAGTGCAAATCTTCTGGTTTGCAGGTGGAGAATATTTAATGGTGCAAAAGCAGTACTTCCTGGTACATGGTTCAGACAGTGTCTATTGGATTAAGTTCCAGAGCAGCAGTAAGTATGTAGCATTCGTTCGTGCAACTTTGTCAGATTCGTGATAAACAGCTGATCGACCATAGAATACATTAATATTTTGTATATTATCAAAATAAGAATTTGCAAACTACAGCAATCTATCTCTCTGGATCTCAAGAAGAGTATAAAAACTATTATTTTATTGGAATGAAGTAACAATTTAAATCTTAAATGGATACATATTCACTGTATGATTTACAGGAAAACAATCAAACTGAGCTATGGTCACAACGGCACAATGTTCAATCCAGACTGTCACAATGGTACTTGATGGTCACTACACAGCAATGGAGAAATAACAAACAGTCTTAATACATAACCTGGCTCTTAATTATTCAGGTGCATTTGCCAAACCCCAAAATAGTCTCCATTAATGAATCTCCCGGGCTGTGTAAACGATGTCTGGGATGATAGACGATGCCTCATTAAACTTTTATCTAACCAAATTGCCTGCACGATGGGACCTGGCGTTCTTGTTTGCACGTTGCTTCTTACCCAGGGCAACATGTGGTTTGGTTTTATTCCAAAAGACAATTTAGACAATTAATGTAAAAGCACAGTGAGTAAATCCCTGGTAAGTGGTGGACAACATTAACGCTCTCAACGAGCCTCACCGCAAATATTACTTGGAATAATTGACGTGTATAAAGTTGGCCAATAGGCTTTTTTTAAACTTTCTGATAAAGTGGCCATTCCTATTCTGCTTAATTCTTTGTATTTCATTTACCTTTTTTAAATCTTTTACCTATTTTCTTTTTAAACAATTGTATTTTGCTTGAAAGTTGTTTTAAACTTTTGATTTTAAATTGTTTTCTTTTCATGTTGTCTCTGTGTTGTTAACCAGGTCTCCTTTTAAATTCCATCCTCATCAGAAAACTGTTTTCAGCCTAAAATGTGGATCAACCCACCACATCAGAGAGAAATCACAGGAAGTTAGCAGCCGACATTAATGTTTGCTGAAGAGCCAGAAACACAAGTCAGGTTAGAAGGAAAGTTAATGTTATAAACACGTTTCTCTAAATTAACTTTACAACTTGTGCTGTGGCCACAATGTCAGCGCACAAGGGTTTGACTTCAACCTGCTTTTAAAGAGCAGCGCTCACCTGACAGACGTCACCACACAACCTGGTGGGCAGACATGACAGCTTCCCCATGAGTACAGCCAAACGGCCTCCATCGCCATCTAGCGGGTGGCGGCAGTAGTACAGGTCATAAACCGTGCCTTCCCCATGTTAGCAGATGGGACAGGGACCAAGCTAAAAAGTCAAAACACAATTTCCTCAAAAAGATGGTTTCTGTTAATTTCTGTACTTCTCAACACACTGATAAATGTTCAACAGCTCATGTTTCTGATTAAATTGTTATTAATTTCCTGCAGGAGGTCATCTGCATTTGATTTCCCAGGGAATAATTTATGGATCTGGGGGGGGGGGGGAATCAGGCATACTGAGAGAACTGATATCTATGAGTGTATAAAGTTTTAACGGGACTTTTGGGCCTTGGTGGAGGTATGTGTTCTCATGAGTAAAGTGATGCTATGAAAACGGGCTGAGACATGTCTTCCATCTTTAGATACAATCTATTACTGGAGCTGAGATTAAAAGTAAAAATACAAAGAAATATCCATACGCAAATCAGTGTCTTCTTCGGATCCAGATCATTCTCATGTAAAGAGAATGAAAGTCATTTTCTAAATAATCCAGAATAGAAATAGCCACCTTTACCAAATTAGCCACTTTTATCATTTTGTCAGCGTTAACAAAAGCAAACAATCTGTTGGACCATATTGACTTGACTGCTGTTTTTATATCACTTTTAATTTCCCTTCACCATCCACTGTGGTTAAATTAGGACAATTGCATGTTGGCAATGGACGATTCTCACATCTATTCACTGGTTCTGTTTCTGAGCCCTGGCAGGAGGCTGCTTGTTAGGCAGCCACTTGTAACATATGCAAAAGGCTGTGTTAACACGAGGTAATGGATTATAGTAGAAATCCACCTCCATGAACGCATTATGCTGCTGAATGACATTTACTCTGCTTCCTCTGTCACTGTGTTCGGGAAACGCCAACTGCTTTAGGCTCCATTTAGAAATGTGTGTTAATTTCACACAAGCTGTAATTGGTGAGCAGCTTTCATTATGTAGACAGGATGAACATCTGGGGACATCTGGTGGGCGGGTAGAGTATTACAGGCAGGAGGAGATGGTAAATCCAGAGTAGAGAGCAAGAGAGCTCAGAGACAAATATTACATTTTTTAATAGTAAGATGTTTGTTTTCAATCTGTTTTTATCTATCTATCTATCTATCTATCTATCTATCTATCTATCTATCTATCTATCTATCTATCTATCTATCTATCTATCTATCTATCTATCTATCTATCTATCTATCTATCTATCTATCTATCTATCTATCTATCTATCTATCTATCCTTTTATCTATCTATCTATCCTTCTATCTATCCTTCTATCTATCCTTCGATCTATCCATCTATCCTTTTATCTATCTATCTATCCTTCTATCTATCTATCTATCTATCTATCTATCTATCTATCTATCTATCTATCTATCTATCTATCTATCTATCTATCTATCTATCTATCTATCTATCCTTTTATCTATCTATCTATCCTTCTATCTATCCTTCGATCTATCCATCTATCCTTTTATCTATCTATCTATCTATCCTTCTATCTATCTATCTATCTATCTATCTATCTATCTATCTATCTATCTATCTATCTATCTATCTATCTATCTATCTATCTATCTATCTATCACAAACGTAAGATAAGGATGGAAGAACATCTAAAATCAGACATGATGAATATTTAAACTGAGGCAACTTAGTTTCTAATTCACTTTTTTATACTTACTTGTTAAGAATTCTATTTCTGACCAACACAAAAATAACATTGTTCCTCATTGCAAACAGTTTTTGTTTTGTAATATGCATGTGATCAAGTTTACTGCGGCGTGCATAAATATTGATGCATTCCAAATATAGACATAAATCCAACTAAAAACAATTAGGGATGCCCATTACCAGCATAAGTAAACAGAGGTTTCATTTCCGAATTCATGAGCATATTTTATTAATACAACTCCAGACGAGGAAATGAATGAAGCCCGATCAGTTTGCGTCGCAGAGAGCCTTGTCCATTTTAATAAACAAGCGAAGGTAATGGGCGGCCTTATTGAGTGTGAGCTGCAGTCACAAGTGCGGCCGTGAATGTAGCTGCTCCATAATAATGCGCTGGTGATCCGGAGGAGATGGCTGTTATTAGGCAGCACGGATGAGGACGTTTGCAATGACGAGAGGAGGATAATTCAGACAGCTTCTGTTCTGCATGCGCACACAAGCCAATATTAGCTGTGAACTCTATTTAACTTTCTTATGAATGATGAGAGCAAACCAAACAAATGGCATAAATAAATACAAGGAAAAAATACAAACACAAGTTGAGGACAGGCATGCAGACATGGGGGAAACATGCACAGGACTAAGAGGGTTAGTTTGAAGTAGAAAATAGAAAATAACAAAAAATCACGGTAAAATATAATATCATATAATATCGTCCGTGTCTTGCTTATGCAAACATAAAGCTGTTGCGATGAATGTACCAGGATGGAGCCTGATTACTGGCTCCAAGTCATCAGCTCGTCCTGGATGTGTTCTGGTTTCTTTGTCAGAGAAAAAAAAGAGCCCGACAAAACAGCGAAGAAGAGGAGAAAAGCATTTGGAGAAGCAAAGGTTTCAGTCTGCACTTAGTTCACTGTACACTGGGATCAGCACTTAGCAACAGCTTCCATCCGAGTCACTTGTTGTCATGGCAACAAGCAGAGGATGCAGCAGTGGTGAGTATTTACCAGCATCCAATGTCAACATTTGCAAAAAGAAGCAAGTTACCAATGTAATTATGAGAATGTCTATCTTAGTCTTCCTCAACACGCAATTAAACTGATAATATAATACCTTAGAAACACACTTTCCAATTTTAAAAAGGCTGTAATTTTGTAAAAGAATTCTAGTATCCATGCATACTGGTGATGAAAGACCAAAGCCATACCAAAACACTGTGACTTACATTTAAAAATAACCAGAGGAATCAAACAAGAAAATGGGGAATTAGACAAAGATTGATTTTCAGTATTATCAAAATAGACAGTTTAAGAGTCAACAGACTTTAACCACATAATGACAACATGAACGGCCTTGTGGTCATATCAAAACAACAAACACTTTCACATACATTTAGTCTCTCAAATCTCTATATCCCCCCTTTTAAATAACACATGCGAAAAAAAAGGGTTTTAAAACCCAATTTTTTTAGTAATAAAATGGACATTGCTGAAAAATTAAGAAATAAATATCGTTTTAAGGATTAACAAACAGAAGTCCAAAGACCAAAACAATGTATTTATTTTGTCTCTTTGAGGGAATTCACAGCATTTGTCTGGTGTGTCACAGTTCAGAGCTACAATAGCCAGCCATCACTTAAGTTTGCCACTTTGGCACAAGTGCGGACTTACGCAGTATAACAATGCCGTTATGTCAGAGTTCAAATTGCCTGGCGAAAGAAAACAACACGTCTGTCTGCAACACTTCTACTGTCTGGGACGTGTTGTGTTTGCATCATCACACCTTCACATTCTTTACAATGATCACACCATCAATTGATTATTATTTCCTGTGTCATTAATCACTTATTCTTTAATTTACCTATTGATATCCACCGCGGGTCATTTATTACTCGTTTTATACTTTATTTGATCATTTACTGTCGTTCACCAGGTTATTCGCTGTACGTCACTATTCATCTCATCTGTCAAAATGTTCAACAAAACTCTGGGTGCTTAAAGTATCCCTGTTATAAGCTGCTGAGACACGAGTGGCTGTCTTTGTGAGCTGTGCACCTCTCTAGAAAAAGTAATGCGTCAAGTGCTCATGGTACGTCTCACGGTACAGGCCGCGTGAATTGCATTTCAATGGCAGCGCACCGGGCTTCGTGAGGTTACACATCCCGGCAGGCCCTTTTCTGTCAGGCAGAGTTCAGGTGGCCACTAAATCAAAAAGCAGAGCAGCATCATATTGGCACCCATTAGAACGAAGCAGATTTCAGATGAGACTTGAAATCACAGAAAAGAACCAATCCAGTAATGTTTATTCAGGTTGCTGTCTGATAGAACCTAATAAACTCTATTTGCAATAAACTCTGGATGACTCCAATAAGCTCGGATTAAGCAGGAACAAAATGTTGGAGCAGGAAGACTTTACTTTGACTTCAAGGAACAAAGGTTTTATTTGTAAAATATATATCACAAGTATAACATTAAACATCAATGTAGCTGTTATCTTTTCTAACGATGTCTTGTGGTTTACAGTCACCTGCTGCCTGTAGAACTTCACTGAAGATGCCCAGTTTCTGCTTTGGTCAGAGATCTTGAATGAGGCAGAAGATGAGTGACCTGCACGGATATCAAGAGGATCCAAGAGGCTGAAAAACTGTTAAGCAACACGTGACTGCAGCCTCCTGCAGCGAATGTATCAATATGCTCCTCCTAAAAAATTCTAATGTGAATGTTTTAAGTTTATCTTTTAAAATATCTATATCAAACACTGTTGAATGGAACAAACCACAAATCCAATGGGAAACTACAAAACTATATCCACAAACACAAGCAACTAGTTGGCAGAGATAATGAATTCACAGAAATTACAACTTCTTAGAAATAAAAGCATCATTTTCACGACCTTACCACGAAAGCATCAGAACCATAATCCTCATAAGCTTTCCTGTTGAAATATAACTGATTCGTGAGCGATATGAAAGTTTTTCCTCTGGAATTATGAGTCAGACGATGGGTTATGAGTATACTTTTTAATTAGGAGAATTTCAGAGAGAGAATTTCAGAGAGAGAAAAGATTTGACACGACCCGATTACTCAACATCATTTTGCCGGCTTTATGTTGAACTGTAAATAAATCGGATGTATGCACGCTGCTCCCAGCCAGGAGATGTTTTGTGAGGATGAACAGATGCAGACACTGAATGCACTATTCAAAAGCGAAAACATTCATCTTTGTCCCAGAATCAATTCATTGGACATGATGTGTCCTTATTGCTCTTTCGTTTTTTTCCCGACGGGCCCATTGTAAGACAGAAATAAGTTTGGTTGAATACATGTTTTTTTTTTTCTCTTTTTAGGCCCAGCAAGAAATGAAGGGTTCTACTTCAGCAGTTCTGTCTCTCTCTGCTGAGCCTGGAGCACAGTGAGTCACAGTGATTAAATGAGACCCGACACTCAAACCCAGAAGCAGGAGGCAGCCGAGGCCATTGCAAATGTATTTTCTGGATAAATGACTTTTGGTGAATGGACATGTGAGCTGCGACAAAGACATAATCAACAATCTGTTCCCCCTGCACAGCCAATCAGACACAAAGACTTTATATAGAGATGGGCGACATGACGGCCCCCCCCTAAAAGTGAGTCCAGAGTATCTTGACCATCCCCTAGTGGCTGGCGGCTGAATAGGTCATAAATCTCAGCTGATGTATGTTCATATGTTTCAGATAAGTTTGGTTTTATTTCAGTTATTCGATGCTCTAAACATCAGGATGAACCATCTCTATTTACAGTTTATGTTCAGGCATGTCAGTGTTTACTTTTCTTCTGTAAGTCTTTTACAGGTTAAAGTAGCTTTTGTCCATCGTTTTAAATGATGAATGAATTAAGGACAAATTGGATGAATTGAAATTTCTTCTATGAGATGTAAGGAAAATAATTAAAAAGAATGTGGCTTGAAGAATCTTATATTGATAATAAAATAGCCTGTCCAACATATAATGTGTGTATCTGGTTCATTTACAGGAACCTGTGCATGTCCTAATACATGAATCGAGAATCCAGGGTTTGTTTTAGTGCTTTAACTTTTCCCGTATTTCAAAAGCAACATTTCCAACTTCAGTTGTTGATGTTTTTTTGAATTGAGTTACCCTCTGTCAAAAATAGCTTATAACATTATCTGTGACCCAAAAGTCTGTAGCTGCAGGACAAAAACATGAGTGGAGAGAGAATTAGTTATCACTCAGAGTGACCTTAAAGCTCTATGGTGCCCATCTAAAAACGTCCAATTTTAACATTGAACACTGAAGTAATTTAATGATGAATGCAATACAGATAGTTTGGATATATATATAGTTCTCTTGGACAATGAGGGACTGAAGATTGATATGAAAATAGAGAAACAGAATTGTTTGTGAGGATATTTTTTCGTTCTGAGGATGTTTTTCGATCTGTTTTCTTCCTCCTGGTGTCCAACGATGGCTTTTTGATTTATTTTAAGCTAATATTTGTATGAAACTATAATGAGAACCTGATTAATGCACAATTCTTGGAATATCAACGCTTCGTCAATATGACCACGCTGTTTTTGTCTTTTGCATCAACATAAGATGACGGCATCCGAAGAAGGACACAGACAGCGGACCAACCTTTTATAAATAACTCGGTAACTGCATCGTAGTTGTGCACTTGACTGAACTCTAAAAGAAAATAAGCCTATAAGGGTAAAACAACGGGAGTTATTCATTTCCTTTTAATGCCTCAGCGGAGCAACCACAATGAGGTGGTCTGTATTACCAGGCTGTGCCAGACACAAACAAGTACCAGGGAACAGGGTTTCTAATGGTGGTTCGTGTGCTGTGATGGAGCAGAAAGAAAACATGCTAATGGTTTCAAGTGCCTAATGGAGGGCAGGACAAACAATGTGGCTTCATGACAGAGAGGACTCATACATTTTGTATGTGTTTTTGAAAAGGTTGGAAAGTTGTAGAAATGAGATTTCAGAAGAAGCTGCTGCAAAAAAACATGTTTTCCTTGATTTGGAGCGTTACCTGTAAGGGTACATGGAGAATATACCGTCCACGCCATGCGGCCTGTGTTTTGAGACGTTTGCAAACATGATCTCCGAAAGATTTCTGAAGAATTAGGTCCGCTTCCTCCGAAGTTTGCTTCTCACACACGAAAAACGCAGAGGGAGATCCGAGTTTGTACAAGCTGACTGGACAGAGAAATTCTGAAGAATTTACAGAGTCTCTCACTCTGACATTTACCCCTCACGCACACAGCCCCTCTGGAGAAAGTCTCTGAGGAGTTCAGTGCACATCTCAAAGGAGCTTTAGATTCGTGCCATTACGCTGAAAATATGCAGTGTGCTTGAGAGATGTGAAAATCTAACCCACAAAAATACTGTTAAGTTTATTTTCAAAGAGTTAAACAGTTGATTCCCAGCAGTAGTGATAATGATTTGGAGAAAAAATATTTGTGTGGGTGTGTTTCGTAAATAACCTTCTGACTTAGACACTGGGTGTCTACAGCTTTGTGCCACAGCGAAGTAAGTGAGTCAATCCACAAGCTAGCGGGCAAGTAATTGAAGTTATTGGTCTTAAATGTGCAGAAGCAGCCGCGTGTTCCCTTAAGCCAAACAAAACTTATTTCAGCTGAACGGAACATCTTCCATGTGCAGTGTAATGAACAACTTCTTCCAGCCCCTGTGCTCTTATGATGCCTTCAAAATGTTATGCACATGTATTCACACCTACCCTGCACGTGAAAGTCTGAGTAAAACTTTCATAATCTGCTCCGACCTCTTCGTCGATGTCCTTTTCTTCTGCTGCCTGGCTGCTGACAGTTAGGTGACCCCGGGACAGAGGTCCTTCGTCAACAGTCAGAAGTTCAACAAGTTAAATCCTACTGATTTGAAAGTGTCAGCCGGAAGCTTTAAATTAGAGCTGCAGCAATGATTATATGACGCATTTCTATATGTTTAATGAGTTTGACTGAATGTCAGGGTTTCTCCTTCAGTAGTGGCTATGATGCACAGTGCAGAGCAACATGCAGGTGCACCCACAGGTACAACAACCCACCTCACCGTGGCACACTGGACTGGTGTAAGGTGATCCTATGGGTCAGGGTTACAGACATAGAACAACTAGATGATGTGCTTGTGACGTCACACACACATATTTAAATATAGCACTGCACCACTCCTGAGGTTCCTCTGTCCTCCGATGACCTGCCGCTCTGCACGTCTGTACCTGTTGTTTAGTGACTGCATGAGCTAATGACTTGATCCACCTGGGTCCACCTACTTGTGTCCCTGTGTTTGTGTGTGTGTCAGTGTACGCAGACGTTTGTGTATGCATGCATTGCACGTGTTAATGTGCTCTGCTCAGATGAGATCCAGATTGATTTTTGAGTTTAGTAGCATTAGTATGTCACTGAGATCGGCTCACTCACGTGCCGGTGATGAATAGGACAGGTCCCACATGCAGCAGCTGTGGTAACACAGCACTCTGCCAAAAGGTTCTCAACCAATCTGATAAAAGCTCCAATTCGTCCCTGACCTTTAAATGTTAAGGTCAAGGTCATTACGTAATATGCAACTCAGAGCTGCTGTGGAGAAGAATGCAGTTAAACAAAAATAATTATATTAGTTTTTTGAGGAAAATGATGTGCTAAGAAACTACATGCATCTATATGATTTTACCCTGCCTTGCCCAGCTCCTTCTCCATCTGCCATTCCAGCTGAAATTCCTGCCTCCCCTGCCTGCCTCTGCTCCACTGCCTACTCTGGCTCTGCTTCCCATAACCCTCAATAACAACAATCCAGTGATATGCAGCTCCTCTGAACTGTTGAAAACCTCTTGTGAGTTCTGCATTTCAGTCCAAACTTTAATGACCATAAAAGACCAAACTCTGGAGGGATAATGGTGCATGGTTCTTCAGTCTGAACTTGTTATTTTCAGCGTATCCTGTTTCCCTCCAGATTAAAAAAAAAATGACCTTAAAGCTATTTCCATGTAAGCTATACAAAGCCTTGTCAACAACCTTTTGAATCAACTATCATCAGCAGCGTCTCAAAGCTCCCCTGCAGTTATTTTGCCTTAATTGTTCACCGGTGACTCGGAGCTGTCGCAAACTGTGACATCACAGGTGGGGAAAGTTTCCACATATGGACAAGTGCTCGTCCTTTACTGTCATCTCTGACATGTGATTGAAAGGTTAATTACTCAGAGAGACACTGTGGAGAAGGATGACTTCCCCGACAGAAATATCTTTGATCCGCTGTCCGCTGCTTGTGTCCCATAAAAAAGATCGGAAATGCGGATCATCTCGGGAGCCATTAGGTCATATGAGTCTTCAGGTCATCAACGCAAATGCCCAATAGATCTGCCTTTGTTTCAGTTGTAGATTTAGATTTAGATTGGATGATATGACCTTGTGGACGTCGGTGCTTTGCTCGTTAAAACTTTTACCAAGAAGGAAATGAGAGGAGAGGAGAGGAGGATTAGTTCAGGCAGCTCTAACGTGGCACTGCTGTCTAAATTGTCTCAACTTTATTTAATGAGCAAAGGTGTAGGTGCGATTGATGTGAAAGTGTGACCGAGGGAATTTGATCCAAGACGACAGGTTGGACTTTTAATAGCTTTACTGTTTCCAGAGCCATATGGAAGACAAGTCTAATTTGCCTTCATCTTGAGAGGGGAGACTTATTTGTGTTTTTAAACGCTTAACAGAAAAAATATAAATCTGCAATCTTGTAAAGCTGTTGTGTTTTCATGTTGCTACTGTATATTAGTAATGTGCCAAACAACTCTTTTCAGTGTCCTTTATAAGTAGAATCAACCTTATGATCCTCGGCTTCTGGGACTGGAACTATACTGTTCTTTTTACAAATATACCAAACTCTGTTTATAGTCAATTCTTTGCTGAATATTGAGGTTAAATCCATATTTTTAAACGAGTTTTGAGACGTTTCATTTCTTGCTCGGTGCTCATCCCTGCACATGCATCTGCGAAAGCAACTAAACGACGACTTCAGCCCTTTACTCAGTGTTTGAGTGAATCGCTGCAGTTTCCCTCGAATGTGGCTAAAATGAGAAATGCAGGAGGAGGAGATTCAGTTCAGCTGCAAAACAGTCGTTCTTTCGAATGAATCGTTTGCATCGACAGTGAGTTATTGTGTGTTGCGAGTGCACGTGTGCGGATATCCAACGAGTCCGTGTTTCACTGTAGTGTTTCTCCGAATGGATGTCTCAGCATGTACCAGACACGTGTTCCCATGTGAGGTGGAGAACATAATCAACGTCAGCAGCTCAGTAGGCAGCAGGTTACAAATTTATTATTCACGTGTTTGACAGTATCATTTACTCTGTGTATGAGATGTCCGTACGCTGGTTTCCTCCACCTTGAAATGATGATGGTTCTGAGGTGCTACTATTAACTGTGGCAAATGCAGAGTTAAGTGCAGACGTGTGTGTGTGTGTGTGTGTGTGTGTGTGTGTGTGTGTGTGTGTGTGTGTGTGTGTGTGTGTGTGTGTGTGTGTGTGTCAGTCACATTTGTGGTCAGTAGATGGTGTGCTTTCCTCCAGCCTGAGTAGATGAGCTTGCTATCATAGTCAATATGGTGATGATAGATAGCTGCAAACCTATATTACAGCTGCATGAACTAAATTACTAACTTAACTGAGTCAAAATTAGCAGCAAATATTTTACAAAAACATAAATACCGACAAACTGATGCTAAAGCTCATGTTTTCTTTTCTTGGATGTTATTGCTTTTTCCTTAGCACACCTCCATACTGTCTGACAACATTAAACATACAGTAGACCTACGTGAATTACAGTTGGGTGATTAAAATGACTAGTGTTAGTCTTTGCCGTGCAACTTATCATTTTCAATGGATCACTGCAGTCACTGGGCTGAAGCACAGACTGCACCTAAAGATGGACGACATGACTGCTGAACAAAAGTGAGGCCAAATTGTTTTGAAAGCCCCCTGGTGGCTGATGGTGCAGTTTAGGTTATGAACAGCTTCTCCTTTGTGTTCACAGATGGGGCATGGATCAAAATAAAAAGTCAAAATACAAAATGATTAGTTCTTATCCCACTGATGTATGTCAAAGGTGGTTGGTTGGCTTTGATTACTTATTTGATGCTATAAAAACAGAGTGAAAGGCAATGATTCTTGTGATACCGCAGCTCCGACCCACGATCCCTATGCACAGGCTGCAAATGACGACATTGGTGCAAGATGGCAGCGTTCGTACAACTCAATGGACTGAATGAAGTTACATTTTTAGTAACTGCAACTTTAAAAAAAAGAACAGGACAAGGACACCCACTACGTCAAAGCCTCCGATGAAATAAATATATATTTGGCTGTTCAGCGTAAAATCCCGTTTGTATTTATGAGTATATCCATCACACGGAAGGTAAATAAAAACATCCAGTTCTTGTAGATAAACATCTTGAGTGATTACCCGCTGAGATTATGTTAAATTATGTTAAACTGTGCACATAATGGGTCACAAGCAGCAGCAGCAACAACAACAGCAATATTCCTAGGAACATCAGAACAAGATGTTTCAAGACAATGCTGAACAGATCACGACCTAAGTCAAATGATGATTGTGGTGGCGACACTCTTTTCTCAAGTCAGCTGACAAAATGTATTATTAACCATATTTATGGTATGAAAACTCAAATTGATCAGTTAGCCCTTGTTTATTATGAGCAGTGTAGAGTTTGAATATGTTTCTAAAATGCTCTTTATTGCAAAACCTCTGCCATTATTTGAACTATGTGGCATTTCGCCTTTAACTCTATCAACAACAGGTTCATGATGCATCAGAAGGCTGACATGAGTTTAGCAGAGAGGTCATTTTATTTTTCTAAAGTATATAAATCATTCAGAGCACTGTGCAAATTTCCTTTATCTATAACGAACAAACGATCCCTGGAACACAGTTTTCCCAGAAAATGTCTGAACTCTGTGCTTGAAATTCTATTAAAAATAATTCAACTTGACATGCACTGATTTTTCACTTGGTGGGAATATTACTAGATTTTGTCCAGATGATTGGCCGAGGTCAACAAAAATCTGATTCAACTGAAACACATTTTTCAGGATATATCTGCAAATACTGTGGATAGAGGGAGGATCTAAGGCGGATCTAAGGCTTACATTGATCAAAATGTAATTACCAGTGGTGGAGAAAGTACGCAAACATTTCACTTGAGTAAAAATACAAATCCATAGACAGAAATGTGCTCAAGTCAATGTAAAAGTATAAACTTTTTTACTTGAGAAAGTAAGTAAGTCCTTGCTTTTAATTATAATAACAGTATTGAAAATATAAGTGCTTTCTGGGTGTAGCCTGTTCCTGCATCATTATGGTTGAGTCTCAGCCTCGTGTGAATCTTGTGTTTCTTCTTCAACAGTAATGCTGCTGCTGCAAGGGGCGGGGTCTAATGATCCCTGCACAATCTGATTGGATCAGTGGAACAATTAAAGTAAAGTATAGATACATAAAAAATGTATCTAACCACTGTTTATAACCCATCGTAGGATATCATGTGATAAGTGATATTATGAAGAAGTCGCAAAGAAGTCAGAGAAGTTTAAAAATACTCAACATACAGCTTTTATAAATAGGAAAAATAATTTATGATCAAATGATAATGACTATCCAATGAGATAGATAGATAGTTAGATATATAGATAGATAGATAGATAGATAGATAGATAGATAGATAGATAGATAGATAGATAGATAGATAGATAGATAGATAGATAGATAGATAGATAGATAGATAGATAGATAGACAGACAGACAGACAGATAGATAGATAGATAGATAGATAGATCGATAGATAGATAGATAGATAGATAGATAGATAGATAGATAGATAGATAGATAGATAGATAGATAGATAGATAGATAGATAGATAGATAGATAGATAGATAGATGGATGGATAGACAGAGCTGTCTTTGAGGAACAAAGACTGTGTATTTTCTAAAAAAATGCCCCCCACCATTAACTCATATACACTTTAATAGGATTAGTCAGTGTGTCCAGCACTGGCAGAGGACTGGCCTGTTCTCATACATAGACATGAGGTTTTATCATTCTGCTCAATCACACTCTCTTCCCCTGCCTAATGGGAGCGACAGGAACAATGCAGCCCAAGATGTTACCTGTCCCTGTATATTACTGAGGGGGATTAAAAGAGGTCTGACTGTGCAGTGCATGTGGGGAGGCGGGTGTGGGGGACAGATCACAGTTTTCCCCTTTTGCATTAATAATGGACAAAGGACATTTTTTTTGCCTGCGCAGAATGCAAACAAGAACAGTGTGTGTAGTCTCTCTCTCTCTCTCTCTCTCTCTCTCTCTCTCTCTCTCTCTCTCTCTCTCTCTGTGTGTGTGTGTGTGTGTGGTTTTCTGGTGGAAACTGGAATCAGCAAGGTGTAAAGATGAGCACAAAACTGCAGCCACACAGGTCAGGCTGTGTTTGGTCTGCTGAGTCAGGAGAGAGAACAGCTTGTCCAGTGTGTGTGTGTGTGTGTGTGTGTGTGTGTGTTAGCCAGATCTGGGTGTCCTTCCCTCTTAACCTTTTCCACCACAGATTCTTCTTTCTGTCCAGGCCGTGCTAAGATCCTCGGATAATGTTCTGCTCTGTCAGTTGCAGCGTGAATCAGACGTTTAAGCTTCGAGAGCTTTGTTTACGGCCGCTAATTTGTGGAATAACGCGAGACACACATGCAGTCTGTTCAACATTGATCTGGCTCTTTAGCCCGGAGCACATTATGTAGCGGTTCACTACAATATTTACACAATTTATGTTAATCTCACAGATTTTTTTCTGCTCATCTGTTTTCTTTTTACTACATTAGTAAGAGTTTAAAGTGTAGATAACAGCCATTCATGGTACGTCAGAAACATTTTGGATAATGTCCGTACACAAGTGAACAAAATAGACAAAACAGGTCTTATCATTTTCAGGCATTTTAATGAAGTATTGTTACACATTAGATCTTTAAATGTGTCTCTTTACATTATCCTGCCTTGACAGACGTGTGCAATCAGTGACACAGAGGCATGATGCAATAATAATAACCCGATCCTGCTCTGTGTTCATTGTGTTAAATGATATGGGTACATTCAGCCAGTTGATCACAGCACGATGCATATAAAATTGACATTAATCAAGGATGAGCACATGCATAATACAAATCCCTTTACCCTTTAGTCAACTTTTCTATATGGAGCCGTTACGGATCATTGGGTCCAACAACAGAAAATAGTCCACTGGAGGTCTCCGTGAGGGCAGGTGTGTCCTTGTCTCCAGCTGGACTGAGATAGGACATAAACTCCATGTTCAGGGCTGTCTGCTCCCTGCTTATGTTCCAGCCACTGCATTGTCCTATTTAGTCCTTGTTAATGTCAATGACAAAAGAAAAACGCTGTGCTCTCGTGCATATAAATAGTTTGGACAGTGCTATTTGTTTCAATTTGTAAATGGGACAAAATTAGAACCTGGGTCATAAATTAATTAAGGAAAAAAATAATGGAGATTTCAGGGTTAGTGGTCACTTTTCTCTTTTTCTAACAGATGGCCTGAAGAAACAAAAAATATACTTTATTTGTGATCTCATATCTTCATTTTACTAAAAATGTCTTAATGTCAGATTTCTTTGTTTTCATGTCACATCAAACTTTTGTCTTCATTTAATTGTACAACAAATACATTGTACTATATATTTCAACTATTCTAATATGCTGAATACATTGTACTGACGCATCCGTCTCTTCATTGCCGTTCAACCCAGACAGTCTTTGACTTATTTTAGTCACACAACCAATTCAACCAAAGCAACCTATCACGTTCTCCACCTTTGTTGTCATCACACCATGCAGATAAAACCATACTGGTACCGTGTACTGGTGGTATTAATTTAAGCCTCGGAAGATAAAAGATAAAAACACAGTTTGCAGTCGGGGAGAGTGTCTTCACATGTCATTAGCATGATTAACTCGAGATCTCACTGAATGTATATTACATAATCATAGCTGGAACCAGGGATGCTAATCGGTACATCTTGTACGTACATAAAAGAACACGCTTTAACTTTGTCACATGCATACTGCGGGAGGTTGATGGATATCTGGTACAAATGCATGTGTGTTATAAGTGTTTGTACACATGTCTGTTCTGCTCTTTAGATGAATGCTCTTAATAATATCAGACCGTTGGTGCAGAGGGAGGAAGGTGTGAGAGGGTGGAAACAAAGGAAAGATATTTTATTATACAAAATTAGCGGAACATTAATGACAAAGAAACCCACCGGTGTGCAGTACAAAACTTAAACTTTAATCTTAAGTGTTATTAAATAAGAAGTGCTTGATGTTTAGTGGTAGAATAGATTTACCTTGTTAATATTAATCGTTAGGCTCATCCTGTTGTGTCCCAGAGGATTCATTATAAAATCAGACCTTCAAAAGCCAAACAACAA